>NC_134398.1:64508982-64822084 GCF_050003625.1 Haematobia irritans | reverse complement strand
CGCCTGGCATACACAGGGTCGTGGGTTCGAACCCAGTTTCGACAAAAGACCAAAAAGTTTTTCAGCGGTGGATTATCTCCTCTCAGTGATGCTGTTAACATATCTAAGTGTTTCAAAGCTTCTCTAAGTGGTTTCACTGCAATGTGGAACGCCGATCGGACTCGGCTATAAAAAGGAGGTCCCTTGTCATTGAACTTAACTTAGAATCGGGCAGCGCTCAGTGATAAGAGATAAGTTCACCACTATGGTATTACAATAGACTGAATAGTCTAAGTGAGCCTGAAATATCGGGCTGCCACAATACCTAACCTACCCTATGGGTTCTCCGAAATTTGGGTTTATTTGCAGTTAAAGAAAATACCTCACACTAATAGAAAAAGTTTAGTTATATTAACGAAATGTGTCGTTAAAAGTCAGCCAATGAAACAAATTCGTTAATACAACGATTTTTTTCGTTAAAATGACGAATTTTCTGCAAATAAACGTAACGTTTCATGCTATTAACGAATATTTTCGTTGCATTAATGAAAATGTTTCGTTATATCAATGAACATTTTTCGTTGGCTGATTTTTAATGAAATTTTCTTAGTGTGTATATAACAAAGGAATACTCCCAGTGACTCACTTTTGTTTATATCTAAGCCAATGGATTGTAAAAATTCTAATTTTAAAATGAGTCTTTGAATTTGACCTCCCCATAAAGATTTTGGTATTCATTCCGGGCCAACGATGCGGCTTCTTTAGAATAAAGACATTTTTAAGAACCTCTCTGCAACATTTTAAAAATGCGCATTCTGCACAGACAAAATTAAGGCAAATCATTTTTTTAGGAAAAGAAAACACCCTAAGATTCCAAACCGCTGAACCCTTATACCAAATTCAAAATAATAATCCTACATATAGATCGTGAAGGTGTCCATGATTGATTGCAAATGATAGTCTGCAATAATTATTTTGCCCATTAACAACCACCTGCTACGGTGATCTCATTAATAACCAACCTCCTTAATGTACTCAAAGTACTTTCGATTTTGTTTTTTTTTTTTTTGGTTGGTGTTCATAAACGTTTGTCTTACTAACTGCCCGGCCGTGTAGCATATTCCCGATGTCATCGACATTGAACAGTATTCCGTTGTGGTAGCTGCAAGTACCACATACAGTTTTACTGCACTTGATTTCACTTTCATTTTCAGGGTTCAGCGCCTTTCCAACCACATCCAGGCAACAAGTTAAACAAGCTTATTACCTTTTTCGGTTGGCCATTGCGAAACACTTGAGAGGAGCACTGTCATCTGGTTTAGGTGACTTTTACTTTTTTTTTTGGTGGCGACAATGAAATTATCTGCGAATCTACCAAGGTAATGTGAAATTCCTTTTTCTTCTTAACATCGAACTATTTTATATCCGCTCAATCAATCAGTTTGACTGTCCCAAAGGATTTCGTGTTTATTTGGCTGTATGTAAAATTAAAAAAAAAAAAACGAAAACATTTTCACACGCTCCCAAGAGAATGTCGGAGTGGAGGATTTCTCTCATCAAGACCAAAGGAAAAAATCGAGTCATGTCTCAAGATAACCCTTCCCTTAGGTTATACCAACAAACTATGAACCGAACTTAAAATACTAAAAAGTAGTTAGCATTGTTTTTTTTTTACTTGGCTCCAAAGAAAATGCTTCATAAATATTAAATTACCGAAAAGAGGCGAAACGAAACATTTAACGATTTTACCCATGAATTGCGAGAAAAATATGTACCCCCGCCTCCCATCGTGCAACGTTTGCCTTGGCCTGGTGTTTGGTTTTATGAGCAATAACAAGATGCTGACAATTTCATTGTTGTAAGTTATGGCTCAGCGAGTTAGAGATGGGATGCAATCGCATTGGTGATCAATGCTTTTGCAATTTACCTTACCGGTGTGTGGTGGTTCGTTCAGCACAGTCTCTCTTCTACATTCATTGGCTGTCACTGATGCTCTCGTCATGATGCCCTTGTGTGTCAAATCAATCATTAAATGTCAACGCTTTGGGACATAATTTTTAACAGTAATTTATCAAAAACAAAAAAAAACGATATTTTTTGTTTGCCATCAATTGCAAAATGTTTAAACGAAAGTTGCTATGCAGTCATCTTTCGTGAAATGCAGGGAAATGGAATTTCTGTTTCAATACCGAAAACGTACATTCGACTTCGACTTTGACGTTTGTAATGGTTGGGGTAATATGGCAACGAGACTAATGGCATAAGGGAAGGTGGTGGGGGGCACCGATAATTGAGCAAAAATACACTTTCGTTTTCTGAGAAAAGCGGAAAATATACGAGAATGTTATATCGAATAAATAAATAAAAAAAGAAAAACAAAAAAAGCCTCAATGCAACAGTCACTTAAAGCTTTTACACTTTGCTGCATAAGAACACTCGAAGAAAAACGTAAAGGCAGGTTTTAGCAAATTCAAATGGCAAAATTGACAAATTATTAATGAAATCTGAAATTTGCTTTTACGCGCAAACAATTATTATTTCCTCCCAAACGAAATTTTAGGAAAACAAATATTGTTCGCTGTAAAGAAGGGTTTTTGGAACAAAAGTATATACTTGCTACAATTTCATAAAGACTAACTCAATTTTTATACCATCCACCATAGGATGGGGGTATATTAACTTTGTCATTCCGTTTGTAACACATCGAAATATTGCTCTAAGACCCCATAAAGTATATATATTCTGGGGCGAAGTGAAATTCTGAGTCGATCTGAGCATGTCCGTCCGTCCGTCCGTCTATTGAAATCACGCTAACTTCCGAACGAAGTTAGCGTGATTTCAACCGAACGAAGTTAGCGTGATTTCAACTATGCAAAAATTGGTCCACATCGGTCCATAATTATATATAGCCCCCATATAAACCGATCCCCCGATTTGGCTTGCGGAGTCTCTAGAAGAAGTAAATTTAATCCAATCCGCCTGAAATTTGGTACATGGTGTTAGTATATGATCTCTAATGACCATGCAAAAATTGGTCCACAATGGTCAATAATTATATATAGCCCCCATATAAACCGATCACCAGATTTGACCTCCGGAGCCTCTTGGAAGACCAAAATTCATCTGATTCAGTTGAAATTTGGTACATGGTGTTAATATATGGCCTCAAACACCAATGCAAAAATTGGTCGAAATCGGTCCATAATTACATATAGCCCCCATATAAACCGATCCCCAGATTTGGCCTCCGGAGCCCCTTAGAAGAGCAAAATTCCACCGATTCGGTTGAAATTTGGTACATGATGTTAGTATACGGTATCCACCAACCATGCAGGAATTGGTTCATATCAGTCCATAATTATATATATCCCCCCTATAAACCGATCCCCAGATTTGACCTTCTGTGCCTTTTGGAGAAGCAAAATTCATCCGATCTGGTTGAAATTTGGTACGTGGTGGCAGTATATGATATTTAACAACCATGCCAAAAGTGGTCCATATCAGTCCATAATCATATATAAGCCCCATATAAACCGATCCCGAGATTTGGTTTTGGAGCCTCTTGGAGATGCAAATTTCATCCGAGGTAGTTAAATTTTGGTACATTGTGCTAGTATATGGCCGTTAACAACCATGCCGAACTAGGTCCATATCGGTCTATAGTTATATATAGCCCTCAGATAAATCGATCCCCAATCACACAAAAGTTGGTCCATATCAAGTTCATAATTGTATATAGCCCCCATATAAGCGACCCCCATATTTCAATTCTGGCTCTCTACGTATCGTGCAAAAAGTCCATATCGATTCGTAATTTTTTGTAGACTTACCTATACATAAGTTTTTTGTCTAATATATACCACGTATGGACTAACTTACAATTTAGAAAACGATGTTAAGAAGTTTTAAGATACCAAAACCCAAGTAATTCGATTGTGGATGACAGTCTTTCGTAGAAGTTTCTACGCAATCCATGGTGGAGGGTACATAAGATTCGGCCTGGCCGAACTTACGGCCGTATATACTTGTTTTTTTTTTTTTTTATTTCTGGCTATTGCATCCTGTCTTAAATCTTTCTCACTTTCACGAGGTTTGTTTAGTTCTTAACACCATTTTCTCTAATACAAACAATTTGGAAGAAATTATTTGATTTTACAATTTTCTTATTTAAAGTTTAACTTTTGCCTGGACGGAGAATCTTCAGTTTTTAAGCCAACACACTATCTACTGAACTACGTACAGAGAAAAAATATCACCAAAATATTTATAATATAAAAAATTAAATTGATAAATTATGTTTTTAATCAAACTAAAAACATGAAGCCAATAAGTTCAACGATTGAACATTTTTAATTAAAACATTAATTGATACAATTCTCTTTCTAATCAAACTCGGAAGACTAAGTTAGTTAAAACAATGATTGATTTTTTTTTTAATTTTTAAGGAAAAAATAATTGATAAATCAATTTTTTTTATAATTGATAAACCAATTGACAATTTAATACAAAAAATTTAATCGTTGTCGACTGCAAAACTCAGTTAATGGTTTATCTGATTTAATTAAAAAGTAAATTGGAAATTGGACTGAATTATTAAATTTTTGCATCAAAATCAATTAAATTTTTAATTGAATCAATTACAAAATTAATTGTTTTTTGCAATCAACATCAAATAAATTTTTAATTGAATCAATTTAAAAAAAAATAATTGAAAGTTTTCAAATCAATTAATTTTTTAATCAAATATTATTTACACCCAATTAAAACGGTGATTGATACTGTCATTTTTGCGTTTGAAGACATTTCAATTAAAAAATTCATTCGATCAATACTTTCATGATTGAGCACTTATTACAAAATATTGAAATGCTTCTTGCATGAGTGTAAATAGTTATGAAAATATTTAATTATTAATTAGGTAAAAACACATACATTTTTGTTTTAAGTTTTAACGGTGTTTTGTAAATAGTTTGCCGGATTGCCTCAAAAATGCCTTAAGGGCGCTGAGGCACATTTATTTTTGTACATAATAATTTCAAAAACAAAACAAAATCCGAAAAAATTGTGTGTAGCTGTTATTGTTATCAACAGAGCCACCATGGTGCAATGGTTAGCATGCCCGCCTTGCATACACAAGGTCGTGGGTTCGATTCCTGCTTCGGCCGAACACAAAAATTTTTCAGCGGTGGATTATCCCACCTCAGTAATGCTGGTGACATTTCTGAGGGTGTCAAAGCTTCTCTAAGTGGTTTCACTGGAATGTGGAACGCCGTTCGGACTCGGCTATAAAAAGGAGGTCCCTTGTCATTGAGCTTAACATGGAATCGGGCAGCACTCAGTGATAAGAGAGAAGTTCACCAATGTAGTATCACAATGGACTAAATAGTCTAAGTGAGCTTGAAATATCGTTAATACGATGAATTCCTACGTTGTATTAATGAAATTTTTCACTAAAAGTCAGCCAACGTTATTTTGCGTTTTATATACGAAACCACTTATGGAATATATTTCGTAGTATGAATTTCGTGATTGAAGGCAAACAATATTTTTTTCTTCAAAATGAGACATCCCCCCAACCGCCAGATCTATACTGAATGATATGGAAATTCTCCCTAAACGAAGATTTTTGGATGGGAATGCCAAACATAAAATTGTTGTCGAGATCAGATACATAATGTCCGAAAAAAATAACATGATTGTGACAAACATGCTACATGTTCAGCGTCCAAACATAAAATATGCTATAGACGGTGATCATAATTCTTCTCTCTCTGTAGCCGCAATGAAAAATGTATAGGTAGCCTGTAAGTATAGCGGGTTAACATAAAAATATTAAAATGTTCGTGTTTGACTCCGGTCGAAGATTAATATTTTTGAATTCGACCACAAATTTTAGGCATTCGTTCAGGCTCTACACATTATACAAATAAACTGTTTCACTTTGATGAAAAAAGACTCAAACCGAATTTTTCGAGTGTGCCCAGGAAAATGTAATCATATCATAACTGGGCAAATGTGAATGAACCTTGAATATCACAATCACCATGGGATATTAGGCGGCCACAATCACTTTACTAACCATTACACTAAAGTGGAAATCGATTTTTGTGATGAAATTGAAAGCAAAATACAAACAACAAAGGCGTTTAGCAAAATGAAATTGAAAACCGATCAAGACACTAAAACACAAAAAAGGAAAAAATTAATGAAAAAATATTGTTTTTGGCAAATGCGATGGGAAACGATAACAACAACAAGGCATTGTGGTGGCATAGACTGTCATCATGAATGACATGGCAGTGTCAAACACTGACTGACAACAATTTAAGATGACGATCGATGATTGTCATAAAAGCTAACAACAACTGTTGCAACGGACAACAACATCAAACATTTGCAAACAACAATCAATAACAGCAACTTATCGGGAAAAATGCTAACAACCTTTTTGTTTTTCTTTAAAAAACAATGTCAATTTTCAAGAAAAAAAAAGGAAAAGGGGGAAATGAAACACAGCAAAACGCCAAATATTTTAACGGAAAATTAACGAAAAAACAAAAGAGCGAACGACTAATGCGACAACAACAACGATGGAACTAATAATGATGGAAAACTTTAAAGAGCTGTCAATGTGACATTTAGTGAAAGTAAACAAACCACACACATACACACGTTCACACACAACATCATTGAATTAGATTTATTATTTGTAAAAATGGCAACAAAGTATTTATGATGATGACGATGACGATGGCAATGATGACGTTGATCATGAAAACGACAATGGCACCATCAACCAAGATGGCGAGATGACAATGTTGACGATAATCATCTACCCAACTTAATCGACTGACACTGATGACGTTAGGTTGAAGTTGAACTAATGATGACGATGATGATCTTGATCTTTATTGGCCTGTCTTTATTATGGAGATATTTTAGCTTTTTTTTTAAATTAACAAGCACATTCCGTGCAAAGTTGTTAGCTACTTGTATACTCGTATCTTTATGTAGCAAAGTCGATACATTTATTCAGTTTGAAGCTTACCAAAATGATAGTCGATAAAGGGGATGTGAACATAATGTTGGAGATAGCTTACCTGAAAGAAAAAAAAAAGAAATTTCAATAATTAATTTTATAAAAAATATACAATAGTATTTGAATTTAAAATTATAATATTGGGATTAAGTAATTTAATAAAATCAAAAGAATGGAAGGAAGTAACCAAAAAAGTATTATGTACACTATGTTACATGAACCCAATTGCGATGAGATCGAATTTCACTATGTTGAACGAAATTCATCTCATTTTGCCATTGAAATGTTCCCATTTGAGATAAAATATTGCATTGATAGTACTGCTTAGGTTGACAACGGCTAATAGCCGACCGTAGGGAAGAAAAGAAAACTAAGAAGTGTTAAATGTAAGCATCTACATCCTATAACCGATTGGAAAAAGCGAGCGGTCTGTACTGTGTTCGGAATGAATAAAATCTCAGTTTCGTAAGCATAGCTGACCATGCGAAAAAGTTAGAGGCTACATTTCGGACTTTCATCTTGCATACAGCGATCTCCCAGTTCCTATAGGCTTCCCCACTGCTGCGAAACAGGGTATAACACGTTTTGTGCATTTGTAAAGGGTGGTTAAATTGTAAGGGCCGATGTTGAATGTGAACCACACCTAAACGCCAATTTTTTTCCGAATTTTTTTTGACATTTCTCTATTTCAGACTTACTCAATTTAAACCATGGAGAGATACACAATCCAACAACGTGTTAAATGGTTCCAAGAAATGGCAACAGTGGATGATCAATTTTCGAAGAAAATTATCGTCAGCCAATAAACAGAATTGCCGCATTTGGGCGAATGAGAATCCAAGAGTGATTGTCGAAAAACCAATGCACCTACAAAGAGTGACTGCTTGGTGCAGTTTACGGGCTGGCGGCATCATCGGGCCGTATTTTTTCCAAAATGAGGCCGGTCAGGCAGTTACTGTGCATGGCGTTCGCTATGGTGAGATGATAACGAACTTTTTATGGCCCGAATTGGAAGATATGGATGTGGACGATATGTGCTTTCAGCAGGACGGTGCCACTTGCCCACAGCTAACGAAAAAGGTGTGCCACCGAGGTCGCGGCGGCCATTTGGCCGATATTTTGTTCCATACATAAATAATTGAATAATACCAATATATCATAATAAAATAAAATTACAATAATTTCCTAAATAGTTTGTGTTTTATTCAAAATCAACATCGGCCCTTGACAATTTAACCACCATTTATGTAACACCAAGAAGGACCCGTCTGAGACCCATCGTTTAGTATACTGATTGTCTTAAAATTAAATTCTGACTTGATTTAGCGATGTCCGTTTGTCTGCGTGTCTTAACCGATCTTACTCAAATTTAGCACAAGCCAATCTTCTGTAATATCAACCAAACTTGAAAATTATCATCAGTTTATATTTTAATATTGCTCTCATATATACCTAGAATTTCCAGAATTTCCCAAATTTGGCCATAATATCCTTATTTACTAACCGATCATACTTAAAGTTGTCGTAATGTAAGCTTCTATAGTACAAACTAAACCTTTAAAATATCAAACCAAATTTGGCCATAATACTCTTATTTATTAACCAATGTTACTCAAATTTGGAATTTAGATGTAACTAATAGAAAAGTTGCGTTCCACAAGCGTGAACAAAGTTAAACCGAAACGTTTGAAAAAATCAAAACGGAATTTTCACGATTTCGTCATTTCGATTTCATGAACGGCATTCGTTTTTCTTTGGCCATGAAAAGTCTTAAAGTAATCGTTAATGCGTATGGTGCAGGCAACACAGTTACTGTTGTGTTCTAGGTAGAGCTGCAAAACTATCGATAGTTGCACTATTCGATATTTTCGATAGTTTTAAACCAAACAATCGATAATATCGATACTATCGGATTTTTTGCAACAATTAATTTTAAATGTTTTCATTAAACAAAAAATTGCTCTTTTCTCCTGTGTGTTTGGAACTCATATTTTAGTGAATTAATATTATTTAAAACGAATAAAAAAACAACGAAAAACGCTACTTGAAGTGTTAATTACTATTGAGAGTTATTGAAAACTTGTTGACAAAGAAGTCATTTATTTTGAAATGATGGATCCAGCTTTGCTTAACATCATTTTATACTCCGTGGTTGCTAATACGCAAAACAAAATGTAAAACTCAAGATTCCCGATGAAAATCATTGCAATTAGAACACAATCAAGAATATTTTTACGTTCTGGATTTGCTATTGTAAAAAAAATGCTACAGAATAAAAGAAAATGAGATCCATTTATACAAAACCGTATAATTTTGGAAAAAATCTGTTTTATAGGAATAAGACAGACATTAAAATAAATTAAATTTTCCAATTTTTGTTTATTTGTACCTACTTTGGTATGTAGCATTGCCGGTATTTTTATAGCGATCTGGGTTTGTTCGATAGTATCGCTATCGAAAAATAAATACCGATAGTACCCTACAAATAAAACTATCGATTTTCAGCTCTAGTTCTAGGCTGTGTAGGGGAGGGTGTTCCATAAACGCACCAAATGAATAAAAAATCGCCGTTCGCCTAATGGTATTATGATAAAGAATTTGCCGAACATTTGAAACATGGTTATATCCTCGCAACCTATTAAAGGGTGATTTGTTAAGAGCTTGATAACTTTTTTTTTAAAAAAAAACGCATAAAATTTGCAAAATCTCATTGGTTCTTTATTTGAAACGTTAGATTGGTCCATGACATTTACTTTTTGAAGATAATTTCATTTAAATGTTGACCGCGGCTGCGTCTTAGGTGGTCCATTCGGAAAGTCCAATTTTGGGCAACTTTTTCGAGCATTTCGGCCGGAATAGCCCGAATTTCTTCGGAAATGTTGTCTTCCAAAGCTGGAATAGTTGCTGGCTTATTTCTGTAGACTTTAGACTTGACGTAGCCCCACAAAAAATAGTCTAAAGGCGTCAAATCGCATGATCTTGGTGGCCAACTTACCGGTCCATTTCTTGAGATGAATTGTTCTCCGAAGTTTTCCCTCAAAATGGCCATAGAATCGCGAGCTGTGTGGCATGTAGCGCCATCTTGTTGAAACCACATGTCAACCAAGTTCAGTTCTTCCATTTTTGGCAACAAAAAGTTTGTTAGCATCGAACGATAGCGATCGCCATTCACCGTAACGTTGCGTCCAACAGCATCTTTGAAAAAATACGGTCCAATGATTCCACCAGCGTACAAACCACACCAAACAGTGCATTTTTCGGGATGCATGGGCAGTTCTTGAACGGCTTCTGGTTGCTCTTCACTCCAAATGCGGCAATTTTGCTTATTTACGTAGCCATTCAACCAGAAATGAGCCTCATCGCTGAACAAAATTTGTCGATAAAAAAGCGGATTTTCTGCCAACTTTTCTAGGGCCCATTCACTGAAAATTCGACGTTGTGGCAGATCGTAAGTCTATTCATGATTAAATGTCAAAGCATACTGAGCATCTTTCTCTTTGACACCATGTCTGAAATCCCACGTGATATGTCAAATACTAATGCATGAAAATCCTAACCTCAAAAGAATCACCCTTTATAAACATATGTGTGATATGTATGAGAACACTATTAAAAGGAATATACCACTTACGATGGCTCACTGAGTCACAATTTGAGAAAATCCCACAAGAATAAAGTAGGATTGGGAAAAAGAAAACTCATTTTTCTTTTATTAGGGTTTCCTTTGAAATTTCAGGGGGTTTGAGGACAGATCAAGCAGAGCTGTGCAACCAGTACACTTCCCGAAGATAAATTTAAAGATTTTACCTATGAAGACTATATCAGATTCTGGATTTATAAGAACCATTTTTGTTTGAGTTTTAGAGGAATTATTAACATCTCTTGTAAGTGTGCAAGAAAATTATAAAATAACGTCTTGATTTGAAATCTTAAATCTGTAGATTTTCACCCGAGAAGTAAAATTTGGAAATTTTACATTGAGTTTCAAGAAATTTTCATGATCAGTGTGCCTTCTATACCCTCAAGAAGTGAAATCGGCCTATATGGAAGCATTACCAAATAGGCCGATAAAAACTTAATCCGATACACGTTTTTGTGAGCCTAAAATACCAGAATATTTACAATTTCAGGCAAATCGGATAAAAACTACGGTTTCTAGAAACCCAAGGAGTTAAATCGTCAGATCGTTCTTATGGGGGCTATACTAAAATATGGACCGATACTCACCGTTTTCGGCACACCTATTTATGGCCCGAAAATACCTCTAGATTTCCGATTTCAGGCAAATAGGATAAAAACTTCGGATTCTAGAAGCCCAAGAAGTAAAGTCGGGAAATCGGTCTACATGGGGGCTATACCAAAACATGGACCGATACTCGCAATTTTCGGCACACCTCTTTATGGTTCTAAGATACCTCTAGATTTCCAATTTCAGACAAATTGGATAGAAACTACGGTTTCTATAAGCCCAAGACCCCTAATCGGGAGGTCGGTTTATAAGGGGACCATACCAAAACATGGACCGATGCTCACCATTTTGGGCACACCTCTTTATGGTCCGAAAATAGATTTCCAATTTCAGGCAAATTAGATAAAAACTACGGTTTCTATAAGGCCAACATTTCAAATTTCAGGCAAATTGGATAAAAACTACGATTTCTATAAGCCCAAGACCCCAAACCGGGAGGTCGGTTTATATGGGGACTATATCAAAAACTGGACCGATATAGTCCATCTTCGAACTTGACCTGCCTGCAGACAAAAGACAAGTTTGTGCAAAATTTCAGCACAGACAGACGGACATGGTTATATCGTCTTAGAATTTTTCCCTGATCAAGAATATATATACTTTATATAGTCGGAAATCGATTTTCCGATGAGTTATAAACGGAATGACAAACTTATTATACTCCCGTCACCATTCTATGGTGGAGGGTATAAAAAGAAGAGAAGAATCCTTGTGGATCAATTCTTGGCTCTCTTCCTTTTATATATACAGATTTAGAACGATCTGGCAAATATGATCCAATGAAGCGTGTGGTTGATGCCGAAAATTTAAAGAAATTCTGCAGTTTCATACATAACATTGGATGTCGAATGGTCTAGAAGTACCAAAAAATTTACCCTGTTGTCATTCAGATTACTTATATTCTCCAGCGAAAGCCTGACTGACATTCAGTAAAAAGTGCATTTTATGACAAGTATACAGAAATCTTTTTGTGTAACAACTTCAGAAAGAAAACACAGAATTGCTATTGGACGGAACTCCTTATTTGTTTTTGGTACTGACACATTTTTTGCATGTTTCCATGAGGTTGTGGAAATACTTGTTATTATTACAGTATAAAAAGTGGGTTACATAGTGAAGGAACTAGGGAAGGATAAGACGTATAAATTTAGGATCCATGTTATCAGGGCAAATTGCATTGGACTTAATTTGTGAAAACATGTCATAACATCCTCCTGGTTATCTCACCTCGAAACCATATCCATTAGCTACTCTACCGAAAACGTGGTAATAATCACTATCAGTACTTGACACCGGTATACTTCTAAATAAAGTGTGTAGCTCATTAACATTTATTTGGGATTTCCCAAAAGTCCTGACATCTCCACTACCTGAATTTCCTGAAATAGCTATTTTACGTGAAAAACATTTTTTGTTTTTAATTCTTCAAAATTGATGAAATCTTCTTGATTTTTTTGTATCTCGATCATAAAACCAAGAAGCGTTCAAAAATAGAAGTTGCCGATAACACGTTTTTAAAAACTAATAGCACACGAAGAAAAAAACAGACAAAATGCAATTTTTGTTCGAGTAACAAGTAACTCAAATTTAAAAGAGAATTGTGTCATAAATGTACCTTATATCAATTCTTTGCTTCTTTGACTCGAACGCAATTACTAGTGTAAATATGAAATCTTTGAGAGCGGACGAGCTTTTTTTCAGTGCATATTTTTATTAATCACTGCTTTCATCTGAAAAATTTGAATCGAAAATTTCTAACTTCTACTACAGACTGTCATTCCCAATCGAATTACTTGGGTTGTGGTAATTCTTGCCGATAGCAAGTTATCTTAAAACGTTTTAACATCGTCTTCTAAATTGTAAATTGTAAATTCTAAGAAAAAATTTCACGAAAATTTTTCCAATTAAAATTTTAATTGAGTTTTAAAAAATATTCAATTAATTGATTCAACAAATTCTTTAATTGGAACAAAAATCAATCACAAAAAATAATAGTATCAATTAATTGTTTAATTAATTTTTTAATTGATACTATCATATATTGGACAAACAACAAAAAAAAACCAGATTAAATACGTATATAATTCAATCCTTGACTAGGGAAATACGTATATAATTCAATCCTTGACTAGGGAAATCTACGAATAATTACAATACGATGGTTCGGCATGGTTGTTAGCGGCCATATACTGGCACAATGTACCAAATTTCAACCGGATCGGATGAAATTTGCTCCTCCAAGCGGAGGAGGTCAAATTTGGGGATCGGACTATATGGTGACTCTATATAATTATAGACCTATATCGATACATTTTTGCATGGTTGTTAGAGACCATATACTAACATCACGTACAAAATTTCAACCGGATCGGATGAAATTTACTCCTCCAAGAGGTCCCGAAAGTCAAATCTGGGGATCGATTTAAATGGGGACTATATATATTTATAGACCGATATGGACAAATTTTTGCATGGGTGGAACTTTTGTGATCAAATATGGGCCAATTTTTGCATGAGTGTTAGAGGTCATATACTAACATCACATACCAAATTTCAACCGGATCGGATGAAATTTGCTTCTCTAATACGCTCCACAAGCCATATCTGGGGGTTGGTTTATATGGGGGCTGTATGTAAGGGTGGTCCAATATGGCCCATTTACAATACCATACAAATAACAACTACTTATGCCAAGTTGCAAGTCGATAGCTTGTTTCGTTCGGAAGCTAGCGTGATTTCAACAGACGGACCACGACCCAGAATATAACAGGTTGGCTGATAAGTCCCCGGTCTAACAAAGAAAAACACATTTTTTTTGTCAAAATTTATTTTTAATATTCAACATAGTTCCCTTCAAGAGCGATACAACGATTATAACGACCTTCCAATTTTTTGATACCATTTTGGTAGTACTCCTTCGGTTTTGCCTCAAAATAGGCCTCAGTTTCGGCGATCACCTCTTCATAGCAGCCAAATTTTTTCCCTGCGAGCGTCCTTTTGAGGTCTGAGAACAAGAAAAATCGCTGAGGGCCAGATCTGGAGAATACGGTGGGTGGGGAAGCAATTCGAAGCCCAATTCATGAATTTTTGCCATCGTTTTCAATGACTTGTGGCACGGTGCGTTGCCTTGGTGGAACAACACTTTTTTCTTCTTCATATGGGGCCGTTTTCTTTCCACGCTTCGGAGACGGTTCGCCGGTCGCTGTCCACTCAGCCGACTGTCGATTGGACTTAGGAGTGTAGTGATGGAGCCATGTTTCATCCATTGTAAAATATCGACGGAAAAACTCGGGTGTATTACGAGTTAACAGCTGCAAACACCGCTCAGAATCATCAACACGTTGTTGTTTTTGGTGAAATGTGACCTCGCGCGGCACCCATTTTGCACAGAGCTTCCACATATCCAAATATTGATGAATGATATGACCAACACGTTCCTTTGATATCTGTAAGGCCTCTGCTATCTCGATCATCTTCATTTTACGGTCATTTAAAATCATTTTGTGGATTTTTTGATGTTTTCGTCGGTAACCACCTCTTTCGGGCGTCCACTGCGTTCACCGTCCTCCGTGCTCATTTCACCACGTTTGAATTTTGCATACCAATCAATTATTGTTGATTTCCCTGGGGCAGAGTCCGGAAACTCATTATCAAGCCAAGTTTTTGCTTCCACCGTATTTTTTTCCCTTCAGAAAACAGTATTTTATCAAAACACGAAATTCCATTTTTCCATTTTTTTCACAATAACAAAAGTTGCTTCACAAAAGACGCTCTAACTCACAAACTAATTGACTTACAGACGTTAAATTTTGCCACGAATCATTTGAAGGTTGGTACTATATAAAAATAATATGCATTTAATACTAGCGACGCCATCTATGTGTTAGACCGGGGACTTATCAGCCAACCTGTTATATACTTTATTGGGTCTTACAACAATTTTTCGATGTGTTACAAACGGATTGACAAAGTTAATATACCCCTACCCTATGGTGGAGGGTATAAAAAGAAAACATGCACCGAAAACGTCTTTCTTTTGTTAGATTTTTTGTTTGAATTTCTTCGAAAATTTTAAACTTTAATAACCAGAAAATTCGTTTGTTAAAAAATTTGTATTTTTTCTATAAAAAAAATATTTTTGAACCAAAAACACAGTTCGTTTCGTTTATACCAAGCACTATTCTTTTCTGACTTTAAGTCTTTAATAAGACACATTTTACAGTTTTATAGTAAAAATTTAATATTGTAGTATGTAATGTTGAATATCTTTTCGGAATAGTCCGAACATTTCTGGAATATATGTCAAAAACAAACTAACTTTTTGGTCTTCGGTCGAGGCGGAGACCCTTGGTATGCACGTCGGACGACTAACCATTGCTCCGCGATGCCCAATTAAATTTATGTTTCTGTTAAATAAAGTTTGTTTAATCGGGTCGTAGGCGCCTAAAACTATGCTATATAAATATAACTGTTTGCGTTGCTTGTGCGTTGGTGGCTATAGCGATAATTGTCTGTTGATGACAATAACCGCTACGTAGCCCAGTGGATAGTGTGATGGCTTAGAAATTGCATGGTCCTCGGTTCGATTCTCCGTCCGGCAAAATTTAACAGATTTATAAAAAAGATGCTAAGAACTACAAAACTCGTGGAAGTAAAGATGTGAGGGAAAATACAATTAACCAGAAAATATTGTTTTTTTGAGTTAGTCTTTATGAAATTGTTTTAATATCCAGAAAAATAATAAACTTTTATCACAAAAAGTATATACTTTTCTTCCAACTAAACTTCTTTACAGCGAAAAGCAAATGAGAAACGATCTTTGTTTGTCTAAAATTTCGTTTGAGAGGAAAGAATTATTTGTTTGCGTGTAGCCACCTACGCATAGACAAACACTTTTTGAAAACAGCTATAAGAGACGCTGTTCTTTTTATACAATTTTCTTGATTTTTTTTTTTTGTCAACAGCTTATCAATTTTTGTTATAAAACTTTTATTTTTGCAATAAAAAAAAATATTTTTTTTTGAGTTAGTCTTTATTAAATTGTTTTCACATCCTGTATAAGAGTCAACGTTTATCACAAAAAGTCGCTATTAGTTATTGTTTATCAAAAATTTCATCTGCGAAGAAAGAATAATTTTTTGCGTGCAGAAATTGGTTTATGGGGGATTTTTAACCCTCTTATAAACCGATCCCCATATCTGATTTCCTAAGCATATTGGTCCTGCATGAGATCTAGACTCCATATAAAACGAATCTCCAATCTGACGTCTTAAGTGTCCTCAGTTCTATTATCAACTATGGCGACACTAAATCTATTCATTGGCTTCATGGTAAACATGAATTTAAGTAAATACTGCCACTTAAAGTTAATCCCGTTATTGTTTCGAGTTTAATGCAGCATATGGGGTTGCATCCGCATAATCGATTGCACGAATTATTTACAAATGGTCAATATCCGAACTTGTTGAAATTATCTTAAATGAGCTATTTGCTTGATGCCAATCACTGACTAACAGAATATTTTGCACTAAATCATGTAGAATTTATCAGATCATGTTACAGGTTGTTTTTCTGTGTAAATCTTGTCAATGACCTATGCGGAAGTATTGAACATCTCTGGAGTCCTTTAGTATGCTGCAGCAACACACGGTCTCTGAGGAGCCACAGAGTCTGCAATTCTTAACATACACACACACACGTACATTTGTGGCTACATTCAAAGTGCCTGGAAAATAGGCAACTAACAACAAAATACTGCCACAAAGAAGCGGCGGCAGCCAATGAGGTGGGACAAAATTTATTTACGTTAAACCTCTCGTTAACCTGATTTTTATCTCTGTTAAATATATAAGCCTATTATTTAAGATGAAAATGCCAAAACAAACAAACTGGCAAATACCAATGGAGGACAGACGACATTGTGGCTGCAAGATATGCTTGGATGCTGGAATATTTTCTTGCTCGAGAGGAGCAAAGACAAACGAAAAAAAAAAACAAAAACCAACAAAAATTTTACCATAAAGATTAACCTTAACATTTATCAAGAGAGAAAAAACAACAGTACCAATAATCATTTTGGTTCATAAACTAAACAGCCCAACAACAACAGCAAAATAACAGCAGAGCCGCACAAAGTCGGCTGCTGTCAAGCAGCAAGCAAAGTTGGAACATAATTTTGCTTAAACTGAAATATTTTTCTCTTTTTGGTTGGTTGGTTGACTGGCTGGCCTTCTTCTTCAAAGTAAAAGGCCTGAGATAAGCTTGCGAAGAAAGCTTTGCAGCCGAAGAAATTACCAAATAGCAGTTACCATACTGTATATACGACTGTAGGCCAAAGTATTATTTAGGCTGGCCCGACTCAGATATACTCAAATTCTCAACACAAATTGGCCAGAAATGCTTCCGTCATTGACATACAACATGACAATTGATTTCTGTTTTTGATACGCGCCAAAATTTACTACTGTCATGTGTTACAAAATGTTCCAAAATCAGCAATACAACCCAAGTGGCCATCCAAGCTGCCAGCCAGCCAGTCAGTCAGAGTTGGAGGGGCGTTTGGTCGGTATGTAAGCTATAGCTAGAAGTTGCATGAAGCCACGTTAAATATTCCTGAAATTCGCACAGAACAAACTGTTTTGGTGTTTTTGTTTTTGTTATTTGTAGGACAAACGCGTCAAGCTGTTTTCATTGTATGAAAATGACCACCACCACAACTGGATCTGCGCATTACATTGTCGACTAGGAAATACAGTATTCTCTGGAAGGAGATTGGATACCGAATATTCTACCTAACGATAATGGTAATATAGGTAGGGAATTTGATTTGCTTGAAGGTTGGTCGGTTTGTAGCTCGGCGAGTGTAAGGGAGCGGTAAACTCCTTTATAGGACGCTATGAATTCCACCTCGTTTCTGGTCTGGATGATTGTAGCTTGAGTCACAGTTAGTAGACAGTTGTTGTCCATTGAGTGCAAAACAAAAAAAAAATCATTTCTTGTCTACTATTGCAGAACCCGGCAGAGGCCGACCATGGAAACAAAACTAAGACACCACACAATATTTTTTTTTACTGAACTCTCTAGAGATTGCGCTGGAGGCTTGAAGGTAAATACAGTTAAATATAAAAATCAATAAGGCTGGCAAGAAGTTTATTGTAGGCAACTGAGTTGTGAAACTCAAACGGAATGACGGAATCAATTCTGTTGTTTTTAAAAGCAACATTGTTCCTTACGCCATCCATTGATGATGGGGCATAGGAAAATAACAAAAAAACAAAAAACAAAAACGGATCACAAAAAGAAATTATTCAATAAATTTCGAGTCGAATAAACTCAACGGAGAATACACATATAAAATTATTGGTCCTTGTTTTACACTCGGAAAACCAATGGTGTTAACACGAAGATTTTTTCCTTTGAAAAATGTGTGAATTCAACTTGATTTCAAATAGTAGAGGAAGAAAGCAAAGATATGGGTAGAGTGATCAAAATGGAGGAAAAAAACCGGTTGGCCGGTTTTACCGCTGTTTTCAAGCCTTAACAACCGCCTTTTAGTTTTTATATTCTCACTGTCAAATTGCCAATTGAATTCCAAATTTAGGCCAATAATTTTGGGTATTTTAATAAACGGAAATAGAAACACAAATGGGTACAACGTACCCGAATTGAAAAATGTTGTGTTCAATTCGATTTTTTTTTTGTTAATTTTTTGTGACAATAAAATTAGATTTTCCTTTCAAAATTATTTGTTGTGATGAAAACCGGTTGAACTGGTTATTCCGGTTATTTGTTTCATAAATACCGACCACCAGTATTGAAAAAAGTTCGGGTTTTCAAAACCGAGAAAAATTCACTTTTAAAAAACTTGGTTTTAATCTCTCTAGATATCTAGGCTAAATCTCGCGAAAATAGGTGGTTAATTGTATTTTTTGGGTTTGAATGTTCGCCCAAATATGGCGGCATTTACACAATTCGGAGCTTTATATACATTTTAAGCGATTTTGTGGAAAGTCTGCCATTGGAGGGAGTAGAATACGTGTAAAATGTGGATATTCTGCAATATTTGATTAAAACGGATGCTTTATCTAAATATGAAAATGTCCAAATGTCCTCAATTTGCCTCTATGCATTGCATAATTTTCACAACGGAATTCGAAACCTTTTCAAACTGACACGTTTTTGTTTTAACTAACGAATCAATTGGAGTAAAATTCAAAATGAGTTAAATTATCAAATTTTCTCCCATATTTCCGCAAATCAGCGAACATAGATAGGAGCTATATCTAAATGGTAGCCGATTTGAAGCAAATTTGATGCACGTTGCTAAAATATTAACTCTACTCTTAATGAAAAACTTCAAGTAAATCGTAATTTTGTCTACAAATAGGTAAATTTTGAAGAGGGACTAAAATATCACTCCATGTTTCGATATAAAGACGGATTTCTTAATGGCACGGAAGCTTTAATTTTTATCCATATTGCTTTGAATTTAAAACTTAGGGGTATTTTGTGTTTTTTTTATAAAGAGCAGCCCCTATATAGACTGACATCCCGATTTAATTTCTTGAGGTAATGAAAGGAACAATTTTTATACGATTTCTTTAAAGTATAATTTCAGATCCAAAATAAGATATGCCAAATGTGATTTATATAGATCAATATTTCGAACTCGATATAGTTCGAAACAGAAACAGAAATTTTCACTTGATATGTCAACAATTAATTTTGGCAACACTAAAGGGCATTTATGGCTATATCAAAATAAAAATCGGAAATTCAATATATTATATTTTGATTTGTATTTTGATATAGCCCCAATACACGGGGGAAATTCAATATATATTTTGATTTGTATTTTGATATAGCCCCCAATATAGGCTGATTAAAATTATACATTTTGATAAACATCCGTTGTAAAAATCTACACAATTTACGTCTCAAATTTTCATATAATAACAAAGTCCCCAATTTTAATCTTTGCACGAAAATATGTTAGGTTTGAGACTCCTTCAGCGAAAAAAGTTTATCGTGCAAATTAAATTAAATATATTTGTTTACTTTTTTAAAATTTATTTTTCACAGAAATATGTTAGGTATGATCCTGTATTAGGTCGCTATACACCGATTACGCTCCCAATGCCTTCAATACAACAGAGCATAATCTCCGTCGATCAATACAAAAAAACTTCATATTGTGGAATTTATAAGTGCAGTAGTTCTTGAATTACGGTCAGTGCTGCCGCTAGTGAAAAATTGAGTGAAGTAGATTTTGGAAAGAAGTTGAATAGATTGAATAAAATTGAAGTAGCATACATTTTTGAAAACAAAACAATAGAATTAATTTTATTACCCTCCACCATAGGATATTAACTTTGTCATTCCGTTTGTAACACATCGAAATATTGCTCTTAGACCCCATAAAGTATATATATTCTGGGTCGTGGTGAAATTCTGAGTCGATCTGAGCATGTCCGTCCGTCTGTTGAAATCACACTAACTTCCGAACGAAAGAAGCTATCGACTTGAAACTTGGCACAAGTATTTGTTATTGATGTAGGTCGGATGGTATTGCATATGAGCCATATCGGTTCACTTTTAGTATAGCCCTATATAAACGGACCCCCAACATTAGCTTGCGGGAACTCTAAGAGAAGCAAATTTCATCCGATCCAGCTGAAAATTGGTACATGGTTTCAGCATATGATCTCTAACAACCATGCAAAAATTGGTCCACATCGGTACATAATTATATATAGCCCCCATATAAACCGATCCTCAGATTTGGCATTCGGAGAATCTAAGAGAAGCAAATTTCATCCGATCCGGCTGAAATTTGGTACATGGTGTAAGTATATGGTCTCTAACAACTATGCAAAAATTGGTCCACATCGGTTAATAATTCAATGATTAAAACCGCTATGTTCATCGTAATTAAAGGAATAGGAAAAACGATTAGGTAATATGGCGAAAAATTTTAAAATTTGAAGCATTTGAAAAAAGGTGAAGCAGATTTTTGGAAGAAGGAGTGACGAAGTAAATTTTATGAAAATGAAGCAAAATACTTCGATTGAAGTAGTAGCGGCAGCACCGATTACGATGCCAAAACAAAACTAAATATCGGACTAACTTCACACTACACATAAACACTCTTCATTGCCCATAAAAATAGGTGCAGTAGTTCTTGACTTACCGCACTGAAAAACAAAAATATTGTCGTGAGGCCAAAAATTTCATGTCCTTAAAATACGAATGCGTTTTTTACTTAGGATAAGAAGACGCATTTCTCTGACATAAAGGGTTTTCCTTGTCCAAAAGCCGATAAACCTTTCTATAAGGTTGTTTTTATACCCTTCACCACTACTGTGGTACAGGGTATAATAAGTTTGTGCATTTGTATGTAACGCCAAGAAGGAAAAGTCTGAGACCCATCGTTTAGTATACCGATCGTCTTAGAATTAAATTCTGAGTCGATTTAGCGATGTCCGTCTGTCTGTCTGTCTGTCTGTCCGCCTGTCTGTCTGTCTGCTGATGTATTTTTGTGTGCAAAGTACAGCTCGCAGTTTTAGTCCGATTGTCCTAAAATTAGGTATAGGGTCCTGTTTCGGCTCAAAGACGATCCCTATTGATTTCGGAAAAAATCGGTTCAGATTTAGATATAGCTGCCATATATATTTTTCACCGATCTGGTCATAATTGGCGTGTATATCAACCGATCTTCCTCAAATTCCGTACATCCGAATATTTTATGAGTCTCGAAAAACTTGCAAAATATCAGCCAAATCGGTTCAGATCTAGATATAGCTCCCATATATAGCTTTCGCCCGATTTACACTCATTTGCCCACAGAGACCAATTTTTTACTCCGATTTAGTTGAAATTTTGCACAGGGAGTAGAATTAGCATTGTAGCTATGTGTGCCAAATTTGGTTGAAATCGGTTCAGATTTAGATATAGCTCCCATATATATAGCTTTCGCCCGATTTACACTCAAATGACCATAGAGGCCAATTTTTTGCTCCGATTTAGTTGAAATTTTGCACAGGGAGTAGAATTAGCATTGTTGCTATATGTGCCAAATTTGGTTGAAATCGGTTCAGATTTAGATATAGCTCCCATATATAGCTTTCGCCCGATTTACACTCATATGACCACAGAGGCCAATTTTTTGCTCCGATATAGTTGACATTTTGCACAGGGAGTAGAATTAGCATTGTAGCTATGCGTGGCGAATTTGATTGAAATCGGTTCAGATTTAGATATAGCTCCCATATATATGTTTTTCTGATTTCGACAAAAATGGTCAAAATACCAACATTTTCCTTGTAAAATCGCCACTGTTTAGTTGAAAAGTTGTAAAAATGACTTTAATTTTCCTAAACTTCTAATACATATATATTGAGCGATAAATCATAAATAAACTTTTGCGAAGTTTCCTTAAAATTGCTTCAGATTTAAATGTTTCCCATATTTATACCCTTCACCACTGCTGTGGTCTTTTTTTACTAAAATTGTGTTCCACCCTAGTGCATTAGCCAACTTAAATTTTGAGTCTATAGATTTTGTAAAAGTCTATCAAATTCTGTCCAGATTGAGTGATATTTAAATGTATGTATTTGGGACAAACCTTTACATATAGCCCCCAACACATTTGACGGATGTGATATTGTATCGAAAATTTAGATCTACAAAGTGGTGCAGGGTATAATATAGTCGGCCCCGCCCGACTTTAGACTTTCCTTACTTGTTTTTTACTAAAATTGTGTTCCACCCTAGTGCATTAGCCAACTTAAATTTTGAGGCTATAGATTTTGTAGAAGTCTATCAAATTCTGTCCAGATCGAGTGATATTTAAATGTATATATTTGGGACAAACCTTTATATAGTCCCCAACAAATTTGACGGATGTGATATGGTATCGAAAATTTAGATCTACAAAGTGGTGCAGGGTATAATATAGTCGGCCCCGCCTTACTCCTTACTTGTTTTTTTTTTAATTTATGTCCAACCTTTGATTTGTGTTTTTTTTTCGAGTGTATTTGTTCCCATAAAAATTCTTTGTACAAACGGTTCCTTACTAAAGAACGCTTTTAAAAATTTTAGCGGTTTATAGTTGACATTTTTTATTTGTGTTGTTCGTTGTTTTTGCGTTTTAGTTTTCGTGTGTTCCAGCAGAAGCGTATTCTTTCTTCTCGAACATATGTTTGAATTGAAGAACACATTTCGACGGAAAGGAGATGCCCAACGTCAAAGAATAAATTGCTGATGCAGTTGCTATCTTTAGAACTTTTTGAAGTAATAGAGCGAGGAAAAAGTCATTAAAAAAGTGAACAATTCAGTACATCTATACAGCTATAGCCCAATAGTGCTTGACTGAGCTTGGCAGGCTTGAGCGTTTGCCAATGCAATGTTGCTTCTGATTACTTTGGGATGGGTTGGGATGCCTTCTATGGTTGACTTCATGTGCATGGACGGATGATGCCATGCATGCGGCAAATGTTGCATGTGTGTTCAGTTTGCTGTTTGCTTTTTCCTGAATGACTGAAGTGTGGTGATGGTGGTGGTGGTGGTGGTACGTTTCGTTCGTTTTTGGCATTGTGCCAAAACATTAAAACTGTTAGCTTGCTTTGGAATTAGCCATTGCTTCTGACGAGACAACAAAAAGTTGCGAACAACCGAAGAATGACTATCGCCTTCGATCGCCGAGAAAATAGCATCACCGTTAAATGGTACAATATTGAAATTTATTTTTATGTTGATGATCATTTGATGAAAATTTTACGATGTCGTATACAACGTAAAGTTTTCGCTTGCAATGGAGTTTTTACTGGTTCTGTTCTTTTTTCCACAAAGGAGAATTGGAAACAATTGAAACAAAAAAGAAAAAAAAAAAAACACCTAACCTTATTCTCATTGTGATACGCAATTTACTATTTCGCCGTCATAAGTTGTATTTGTCGTATAGATAACCCAGCAATACAAGTGGGTCAATACAGTTTTAGATCATCGGTAATTGTATGATGCCCAACCCAAAAAATTAAATGGAAATATTATTACATCTATTATCAACGAGAAATTAACTAGTTGGGAATATATATTATTGCAGAAAAAGTTTATAGACAATATTTGATAGCTTAATAATTGCACTACACGCTCACAAAAAATCGCTTCTGTAACATATACTCCCAAACATATTTTGCTTCAAGCATATACATTTTTGGGTATTGCCCAAACATTTATATGTTTGATCTCTACCAATATATAATATGTTTGAAAGCATATTGGTCTAAACAATATATGTTTGGGTAGTCTAAGTTCCAAACATTTTGTATTTTTGCATCCAAATTCAATAATGTTGTCTTCCAAAAAACAATATGTTATTTTGTGAACATATAATATGTTTGGAAGCATTTTGCACCCAAAAATATTATATGCTTAAAAAAATTCTCCCAAACAATATTGTGCTCAAAATTTTATTTATTTATTTATATATTTACAATCATAGTGAATTATGAAAATAAACAGGTAATATAGGTGCTAACAACATTGGTTTTCGACCTGAATGCTCAAAATTTTGTTTCTGCCTAATTGTATATTCCCCCACATCTTTCTCACTTCCAAGACATTTTTTAGTTCTTAGCACCTTTTTCTGTAATACAAACATTGTAGAAGAAATTATTCAATTTTTTTTATTTTAATTTTACCTTTTGCCGGACGGGGATTCGAACAGCGGACCACACAGTTTGTAAGGATCAAAGAAGAAGCTGATCAATTGCCCAAGGAAAAATAAAATGTAAATTTTGTAATAACAAGCAACAACCACCAACTTAATTCAATATCGCTCCCTGTTAAATAGCGCTCCAAGCTACTAAACACATATATGTTTATAGACTATTTCTAAATTAATATATGTTTGCATCCAAGCATATTATATTTACAAACATTTTATGTCCCAAACATAATATGTTCTAACATATTAACATATATGTCCCAAACATGTTATGCTAGTTTATGAACATTATATGCTTGCACTCAAAAATATTGTGTTTAAAAATTTGTGTTCCAAACATATAATGTTTATAGCCAAACATATGAAAAACAGTCTTTTTCATCCGTGTACACACAAAGAAAATTTCACACTCAAAAAAAAAAGTGAACCCTCTATTTCAATAAAGCTAATTTAACTTTATTTCAGTTCATGAAATAATTATGTTTGCAGAAACTTTCCCTTACTCTAATATTGTTTTTGCGTACGTTAGTTATATGAACTAAAAAACGGGAAAAAATATACACAAATGAAGCATAAAGATTTACTAAATTCATACTTTTCACAAAATAGTTCATTAGAAATTGGCGTCCCTACGTGAATGGCTTTCAACTAAGAAACATTTTCTTTAAAGTTAAGTTAAACGTGTTTGATTTAAAGAAATAATCTTTAAATTAACTCATCTTTATATTTAAGCTAACTACGCTCCAAATATAGGCTATTTGGTTTAAAGTTTGTGTTTTTGTATTAAAGAAAACATTTTTTACTTTGAAATATCTGTTATAATTTGTATTTGGCTTTGTTTGTACGTGAGTAACTTTATTAATATATCACAAAAAGAGAATGAAAATTCGATAAAGGAGATCTGTATTCTAAGTTTTTTTTTTCATAGATTATTTTAAAGAAGCTGCGTATTTCGAAATTAATACTAAAATCCTTAACTTGCAAGTACACTGAAAAAATATTGTCGTTATACACTCATAAAAAAGTTTACTTGGATCCAAGGATTGTGACCTTCCCTTAAGGATTTTGGTATTGATTCCGAACCAAAGATGTGGCTTCTTTAAAATAAAGAAATTTTTAGCGACCTATCTGGCTTTATATCTAGGACTAATAAAATTAAAATTGGGATAAAGATCTCATTTATCAAATTTTCAATCTCTTTTCGCGGTTTATTAATAAAGGTTCTCACATAAAAACAAATGCCAGTTTAAAAATCCAAATTATAACGGATATTTCAAAGAAAAAAATGTTTTCTTAATTCCAAAAAAAACTTTAAACCAAAGACTCTAAATCCTCAAAATAAGTCTTAGCCTATATTTGACTTTAGTATTAATTTCGAAATACGCGGCTTCTTTAAAATAATCTAGGAAAAAAACTTAGAATACAGATCTCCTCTATCATTTATCCTTTCTCTTTTATCGAATTTTCATTCTCTTTTTGTGATATATTAATAAAGTTACTCACGTACAAACAAAGCCAGGTTAAAATTCCAAATTATAACGGATACTTCAAAGTAAAAAATGTTTTCTTTATTCCAAAAAACTTTAAACCAAAGACACTAAATCCTCAAAATAAGTCTTAGCCTATATTTGAAGCGTTTTTATCTTAAATCTTAAGTTTCAATATTTTAGTTAATTTAAAGACGATTTCTCTAAATCAAAAGTTTGTTTCTGTACTTTAAGGACACTTAGCTTTATTTCAAAGACAATTTACAAAATTTGTGTCCTAAATTTAATGAAAAAAAATTTTGAAGCAAATATTATAAACTTTATTTTCATTATTTTAAAGAAATTTGTCTTTAATTTTTTGTAAATTTCGAATCCTAAAATTTAGGTTGCGTAATATGTAACATCACGTAAATATTTTTTTTCAGTGTACCAAATATTAGACATCTTTTTGAAACATAATTTAAAGAACAATAAATACATTTAAAAGAAAGACATTTTAATTGTCGTCATGTGTCCTTCAACTAAGGCTAATTTTTTTTAATGTAATGAAACCAGTAAAGTCTTATGTCTTTGAAGTAAGGCACAATTTCCTAAAAATAAATAAACACAGTTTTATTTTCAGAAGTAATCTTTAAATTAACTGATATATTGCATCTTTAAACTAAAAATAAAAAACTCCAATTAGAGGCTAAGACTTATTTTGAGTATTCCCATCTTTGGTTTAAAGTTTTTTATTTTATTATTTTTTAATTAAGGAAACATTGAAGAATCTGTCATAATTTCGGACTTTTAAACAGTATTTTTATTTATATGGGAATTGCTTTGTTATTATATCGCAAAAGTAGAATGAAAATTCCATATATAAGATTTGTCTTCCAGGTCTTTGGCACCATACGTCTATTTTAGTTCATGGCAATTCGTATGATTTAGTTAAAATTCACCAATATGAAATTTTCTTGATTTTTTTTTGTGTACGTTAGTGAAATGAACTAAACAAGGGCAAAAATATGTATTTCGAACAAAGTTGTTAAAGATTTCTTAACGTTTATAAATTTTATCAAAAATGCGCCCATCTTGTACTTCGTATGGCACAATGAAAGTATGAAATTTTATTTAACTTGTGAAGAAAAACAATAATGACTTCTTGAATTTGTCGAAATATATTTACATATTTTTTTTGATATCGAATTTTATAATACATATTATTAAAATTTTCTATCATTAACCAAAATTTTCTTTTCTGGTGGATTCAATGTTTTTTGATTGTAGAAGGATCTTTAAAAAATATTTTATTTTTAAATAAGTCGAAATCAATATCAAAATTCTTAAAGGAAGGTCAACATTTTTGGATCGATGCAAACATGTGTAAGATTAACGACAAGGGCGTTTCTTAAGGAAGAGATAGTACGACTTAACATGTTGACCTTAAAGATTTTGATATTGATTCCAAGATACGGATACAATTTCTTTAAAATAAAGACAGCTTTAAATCTAGGCTGATAGTAGGATACACATCATATTCAATGAATTATCATTTTACTTTTGCGATATATTAATAAAGCTATTAACATAAAATTAAAAATCATTTTAAAAATCCCAATTATAACATAACAGGTTGGCTGATAAGTCCCCGGTCTAACAAAGAAAAACACATTTTTTGTCAAAATTCGTTTTTATTATTCAACATAGTTCCCTTCAAGAGCGATACAACGATTATAACGACCTTCCAATTCTTTGATACCATTTTGGTAGTACTCCTTCGGTGTTGCCTCAAAATAGGCCTCAGTTTCGGCGATCACCTCTTCATTGCAGCCAAATTTTTTCCCTGCGAGCATCCTTTTGAGGTCTGAGAACAAGAAAAAGTCGCTGGGGGCCAGATCTGGAGAATACGGTGGGTGGGGAAGCAATTCGAAGCCCAATTCATGAATTTTTGCCATCGTTCTCAATGACTTGTGACACTGTGCGTTGTCTTGGTGGAACAACACTTTTTTTCTTCTTCATATGGGACCGTTTTGCCGCGATTTCGACCTTCAAACGCTCCAATAACGCCATATAATAGTCACTGTTGATGGTTTTTCCCTTCTCAAGATAATCGATAAAAATTATTCCATGCGCATCCCAAAAAACAGAGGCAATTACTTTGCCAGCGGACTTTTGAGTCTTTCCACGCTGCGGAGACGGTTCACCGGTCGCTGTCCACTCAGCCGACTGTCGATTGGACTCAGGAGTGTAGTGATGGAGCCATGTTTCACCCATTGTCACATATCGACGGAAAAACTCGGGTGTATTACGAGTTAACTGCTGCAAACACCGCTCAGAATCATCAACACCTTGTTGGTTTTGGTCAAATGTGGGCACCCATTTTGCACAGAGCTTCTGATGAATGATATGACCAACACGTTCCTTTGATATATTTAAGGCCTCTGCTATCTCGATCAACTTCATTTAACGGTCATTCCAAATCATTTTGTGGATTTTTTGATGTTTTCGTCGGTAACCACCTCTTTCGGGCGTCCACTGCGTTCACCGTCCTCCGTGCTCATTTCACCACGCTTGAATTTTGCCATCAAGCCAAGTTTTTGCTTCCACCGTATTTTTCCCTTCAGAAAACAGTATTTTATCAAAACACTAAATTCCTTTTTTCCATTTTTTTTCACAATAACAAAAGATGCTTCACAAAAGACGCTCTATCTCACAAACTACTTGACTTACAGACGTCAAATTTTGACACGAATCATTTGAAGGTTGGTGACGCAATCTATGTGTCAGACCGGGGACTTATCAGCCATCCTGTTATACTTCAAAGTAAAATATGTTTTCTTAATTTCAAAAATTTTTAATTAATTAAGATGGGTTTCTACAATGCCAGATAAGGGACCTGAGTAATATTTCTACAAGAACAGAGCATTTATTGCGAATTGTGCACTTCGCTCTTTGTGTCATCAGAAGAGTTTATGGTACACGGAAAAAACTCCTCCCCTGTTCCCAAGAGTTTGTCTTTACGCTAATGATTTTGGTATTGACTCTGATCCATACAAGCCACTATGGGGTAAATGACCGGTTTCAGAGCCAAAAATTACAAAAACTCTCTTATAGGTTTCAAATTTGGAACACATGCTATATATAAGGTCAGAAGAGCTCATACGAATTTTCAGATCGATCCGCCCACTGACACGTCCACTGTAACCGTTAATATTTATACCCTGCACCATACTGCCTGTGAACACATTTTTGTAATCAATGTCTAGGTTGCAATTTTGGACCAATCGACTTCAAATTTTGTACATCTATATACTTGTATATTGTGTCATAATAGAACCCTGTTGATTTTCGAAGAAATCAGTTCAGATTTAGGTATAGCTCCAGATTTTCAGCGTGCTTTGAATCAAATTTTGCACAAAGAGTACAATTGATAGTATTTTCAAGTGTGCTAAATTTGGTTGAAATCGTTTAAGACATAGCTCCCATATATATCCTTCGCCCGATGTAGACACATGTGACCACAGAGGCCAAAGCTTTACTCTGATTTACGTGAAATTTTGCACAGGAAGTAGAATTAACATTCTAACTATACATGCCAAGTTTGGTGGAAATCGGTTCAGATTTAGATATAACTATATATATATCTTTCACCCGATATGCACCTAATTGACCCGATAGGCCAGATTTTCACCTCGATTTGCTTAAGTTGTGCACAAAATGGACTCTATTGAAAACATCCGTTATATTATGTACCCTCGAGTGCTTCTTTGTATGATTAAGTCGGGTTTTATTATAATTTTAATTTCATTTCCCGCATGCATCCAATGGGTACACATGACGTATCTGTTATTTGTGTTTCTTCCATTTTTGATTGACTTGAGCGCAAATATTACAAGTTTTCTTAATTTTTGATGTCATACAAGCCTCCATACCTTTCCCGAAAATTTGGAACATATCTAGTTTACGATGCCAAAGGGATTCGGATTGGTTATTTTTGAAAATTCAAAATTTTGAATTTTTTCATCGTAAGCCGGACGCTGCGGAATTTAAGCTTAGCATCATATGAAAGTACATACCAATATCACCGTGGATACAGAAAGCACTATTCCACGAAATACAAACATTACATTACAATTACAAGAAAAAACTTATCATTTTAACACAACTCAATGCTTTTTACACAAACACATATGAATTTTGAATATATTTAATGTTATTCTACGTATCTTTAGTAATATTTTCCATTTTACATAATGTGAATTTGCTTATTAGTTTCTTTTGTATGTCAAATTTTCTATAATGTGGTTTTTAGCTAACGTAACGTTTAAACAAGCTAAAAAGTTCCAACTTTGCCAGATTGTTTTAGGAACATTGAGTTGCCACATGTTTCTCATATTTTATATTTTGGGCTTCTGGGTGAATTTTGAATATATTTAATGTTATTCTACGTATCTTTTGTAATATTTTCCATTTTACATAATGTGAATTTGCTTATTAGTTTCTTTTGTATGTCAAATTTTCTATAATGTGGTTTTTAACTAACGTAACGTTTAAACAAGCTAAAAAGTGCCAACTTTGCCAGATTGTTTTAGGAACATTGAGTTGCCACATGTTTCTCATATTTTGGGCTTCTGGGATGTCTGTAACAGATTTACATTATAAGTTTTTTCAATTACCACTATCAAAAAAGAACTGGGTTTTTGCCGCAGAATCTGTCCATTTGCCCCATAGCGCAAGCGTAGTATTGAATTAAGGATACACTTAAGACACAATTCTCGTTGAAATTTGAGCTTTGCGTAATTGCTTCCAGGAAACAAATTTAAAATTATTCTTTCTTCAGCTTTTTTCTTGAGCTATCAAAGTCCTTTGAAAACATGTTAACGACAATTTAAATATCTAAATTGAGTATCGACAAGTTTAAATTAAGCTACGTTTCAAGTATAAATGAAGTATTGAAAAACATCTCCCATGTTTGAAAGATTTTTAGCTTTGTAATCAAGATACAAAAAGGTAACAAATTTAAACCATATCAATTCGTACTTATAGGATTTTCCAAAATTTTTGGATATCATTTTTAATGTATTTTTTGTGAATAGTAAAGCTTTCATTAAGCTGAATACGTGCACATACATTAATATAATATTTAATGGATGATATCATATCATTTAATATAAGGCCCCCCTTCAAAAGCTCAATTATTTTCAACAAAATAACAAAAACCTACAAAAGAAACCTCCCTTTGCCCATTTCAGATTAGGGGCTAATTTAACTTAAGACAAATTGATTATTTAATCAATGTTAACCAAAGCAAAAAAAAGTCACAGTAGTTCGCCTCGAGAATATGTTGCCTGAACCCTCTACCATTACCATGTCATTGGCAATAATCATTGGTCTGCTGACCACAGTCCAATAACTTGGGCTGCCTCTTCTTTTTCGATTTATAAACGACTCGTATAATAATAAATGATTAAGAGGGAAATAAATTAAGAGCCATTTGACCTGACTGACCCGCCCATATAATGTTAACGCATAATAATTTCATGAACCGCTAAAGGATATTCACATATGTGGCTTAAACTTATGGCCACCAGACCATGGAGAGAAGAAGAGAATTTGGAAAGAAAACAAACAAATGGCATCAACATTTGTGTTGGCTGCACAATAGACTTCGTTTGTTCATATACCATTTCTGATCCCTACAATGGATCATACTTGGGTACAGGAATTTTGCGAATTTCAGTAAAATTCTATGAGCTTCAAAAACTAAAACATAAAATATATTTAGAATTATGTTGACAAGAAATAAAGAGAATGACTTTTGGTAATTAATTTAAAATTGGAGGTGATTTTGCACTATGTAATAACTGTAGAAAAATTTCTAATGCTAAAATTACCTATCTTTATTGCAAAAAAATATTTTGTTTTAGTTTATTTTTAAATTGTTTTACAAAGATTTTCCCCAGACCAACGAAAATTTTGTTTTTTTCAAGTATGGCTCAAAAGTAAAAAAATCTACACAAATGATATTTTATGAGAAGGAAGAATTTCGTAAATGGCAGTTTAAAATCGATTTGAACCACGCATTACGGAAATCTCAAAAAAAGGAATGCATACTGAAAAAAATATTGTCATGAGGCCAAAGATTTCATGTCCTTAAAATACGAATGCAAATTTTGCTTAGCATAGAAGACGCATTTCTCTAATGTAAAGTTTTTTTCCTTGTCCAAAAGTCGATAAACTTTTCAACGAAGTCGTATTGTCCTTATAATATGAATGAAAAATTGTTTGGGGTAAGGTCAACTTGACTTTAATAATGCAGAAAAATTCTTTAAAACTAATGAAGTTGTCTTTAAATTTGTTGTCTTTTTGCATCTACTACAAAGCAAAAAATCATTCAAAAATGGGACATGCATTTTAACACTTTATTTTAAAGACGTTTTTACTTGAAACATAGCATAATTTCTACTGCAATTCGAGTCTGAATTTGGAAAATAAAGTTGTCGTTAACTTGTTTTTAAAGGACTTTGATAGCATATAAAGAAAAAATCGGAAAAAATGAAAAGTTCAAATTTGCTTCCTAGAAGCAAGTAAAAAAAAAACCAAATTTAAAAGAGAATTAATTGTGTCTTTAAAGTATCCTTACTTGTATTCTCCGCTTCTTTGACTCGTAATCAATACCAAAATTGTTAAAGTAAAGACAACATCTTTGGAACCGCGCATGCTTTTTTTCAGTGCAATTTAGTTGTAATTTTGGGAAAGTATTGAAATTAAGTCAGACAAATTTTAAATGAAATTTAAGTAAAATTTTCCACTTCCTCATTAAAATATGAACTATGCCAAATTTAAGGCAGACAAAAATTAAGTCAAATTTATTTCATAAAAAAAAACAACAACAACAATTTAGAAAAATATGAATTATTTTGTACGAGTTTCTGATTTTTTTAAATTTAAAAAAAAAAAAAAAACATTTGTAAAAAACTTTCTTTTTTAGTTCATGTCATGAATGTAAAGAAAAAATATTTAAAATGTCGAAAGTTTCCTCATTTGACAAAATTTAACTAAAATCAACTGATTGTCATGAACTACTAAAATTTAATCCGCTATAAAAACAGACGGACTAGGATAGACGGATAGGCAGGGCTAGAACGATTTAAGTGGGTTAATGCGATATGTGTATAGCATTTTCGCTTCCAATGAAACTTTTTTAAAATCAAAAGAAACCTTTTAAAATATATTCTCCTTTAACAGCGATTTTTTAGGAAGCTATTCATGGCAGACCATGGGTAATAATCAGTTTTTCGTGTCTTATACTACACTCAAAAGAACCCACACTGGAAAGAAAAACATGCCCGGGTCCAAATATTTTGTATTTACACTAATGCTATTGGTATTGATTTCGAGCCATAGAAGCAGAGAATTGAAGTAAGGAAAAATTTAAGACATAATACTCTTTTAAATTTGAGTTTTGCATACTTGATTGTAGAAAACAAATTTTAATTTATTCATTTTACTTAAATTTCCAACTTCAGGCTCGACTTCAAGTAGAAATTATGATATGATTGAAGTAAAAATCCTCTTTAAAATAATGTGATTAAAAACATTTCCTTTTTTAAACGCATGTTTGCTTTGTTGTCAAGATACAAAACGTCAACAAATTTAAAGACGATTTGATTAATTTTTATAAATTTTTCACAATTATTAAAGACAAGTTGACCTTAGGCAAACAAAATTTTCTTTCATGTTAAGATACACATTTTTAAATCAAATCAATAAGGCTAAAGCGACTTTTTTCAAAAGTCTTTTGGACAAGGAAAAAGCTTTATATAAAATAAATGCGCCTATATTTTAAGGACACGAAAATGTTTTATAGAACTAAAATTTTGACAAAATATTCTATAAAAACAAGTATATACAGCAGTAAGTTCGGCCGGGCCGAATCTTAAATACCCACCACCATGAACCAAATATTAGGGGTTCCTTTGAAATTTCAGGAGGGCTTGAGGACTTGAGGACACTTCCCGAAGATAAATTTAAAGATTTCACCTATGAGGACTATATCAGATTCTGGATTTATAAGAACCATTTTTGTTTGAGTTTTAGAGGAATCATTAACATCTCTTGTAAGTGTGCAAGAAAATTATAAAATAACGTCTTGATTTGAAATCTTAAATCTGTATAAGTAAAATCTGGAAATTTTACATTGAGTTTCAAGCAATTTTCATGATAAGTGCGCTTTCTACACCCTCAAGAAGTGAAGTCGGTCTATATGTAGCATTACTATATATGGCATTACCAAATGGACCGATAAAAACTTAATCCGATACACGTTTTTGTGAGCCTAAAATACCAGAATATTTACAATTTAAGGCAAATCAGATATAAACTACGGTTTCTAGAAACCCAACGAGTTAAATCGGGAGATCGTTCTTATGGGGGCTATACTAAAATATGGACCGATACTCACCGTTTTCGGCATACCTCTTTATGACCCGAAAATACCTCTAGATTTCCAATTTCAGGCAAATAGGATAAAAACTTCGGATTCTAGAAGCCCAAGAAGTAAAATCGGGAAATCGGTCTATATGGAGGCTATACGAAAATATGGACCGAAACTCACCATTTTCGGCACACCTCTTTATGGTCCTAAAATACCTCTGGATTTTCAATTTCGCGCAAATTGGATGAAAACTACGGTTTCTATAAGCGAAAGACCCCAAATCGGGAGGTCGGTTTATATGGGGGCTATACCAAAACATGGACCGACACTCACCATTTTTGGCACACCTCTTCAAGGTCCCAAAATATCTCTAGATTTTCAATTTCGCGCAAATTGGATGAAAACTACGGTTTCTATAAGCGAAAGACCCCAAATCGGGAGGTCGGTTTATATGGGGGCTATACCAAACCATGGACCGACACTCACCATTTTTGGCACACATCTTCAAGGTCCCAAAATACCTCTAGATTTTCAATTTCGCGCAAATTGGATGAAAACTACGGTTTCTATAAGCGAAAGACCCCAAATCGGGAGGTCGGTTTATATGGGGGCTATACCAAAACATGGACCGACACTCACCATTTTTGGCACACCTCTTCAAGGTCCCAAAATATCTCTAGATTTTCAATTTCGCGCAAATTGGATGAAAACTACGGTTTCTATAAACGGTATAGCCCCCATATAAACCGACCTCCCAAATCGGGAGGTCGGTTTATATGGGGGCTATACCAAAACATGGCCCGATATAGCCCATCTTCGAACTTGACCTGCGCGCAGACAAAAGACGATTCTGTGCCAAATTTCAGGACGATAGCTCCATTATTGAATGCTGTAGCGTGATTACAACAGACAGCCAGACAGACAGACAGACAGACAGACAATCGGACAGACGGACATGCTTATATCGTCTTAGAATTTCTCCCTGATCAAGAATATATATACTTTATACAGTCGGAAATCGATATTTCGATGCGTTACAAACGGAATGACAAACTTATTATACCCCGTCACCATTCTATGGTGGTGGGTATAATAAAATTTTATGAACTTTTTTTTATAGAAATAAAATTTTGACAAAATTTTCTATAAATTCAACGTGATTAAAACTTGTTGATTTTGCTGTTAGGTCATACTATCACAGTCAATTGTCCAAATTCAAAAGCTCCAAAATAAGATTTTTTAAATTATATAGTTTTTGGTAAAATTTTCTTAAAATTTTGGTAGGTTTTTGAGGCACGAATGGCAACCGTGATTCACATATAACAACGCAGGATAAAACATTTATCCTGTAATATATAAAATTCTTAATACATCGTTTAAATGTAGCGTCTAAACTATTCGATTCAACCCAATTCCTCGCCTTAAAAAGGGTAAAAACTGATAAAAAGAAACAGCAAGGATGATTGCCAACATACACATTCACTTAAAAGTTTTTGGGTATTCCAGTTGGCAATTCTGGTGATTTTTATTTTTCATTTTATTTCTCTTTCACACATGCAGCGCTACCTACTACAAATCGCTTTAAAAGGTGGCACTATAGTCATCTCAACGGTGTAAGCAAAAATTTATGTTATGATGATTTTCATTGTTATCTTGTTGATGATGGTGTTTTCCATATTTTCACTTAGTATGGTATTGACTTGCATTTTCCTGTACTTTTTTTTTTTTTTTTGTAACTGGACAATCACCTAAAGTAGTGGCTACTTAGGATATGTTGCCAAACATACGTACAAGCCTCTTTGTTATCAGACACATATGTGTGTGTGCGTTTGTATGTTAAACCATGTTTAAGGGGGATTTCATTAGGTTTTGTGTGGATTTTTGTTGTTGTCAGGGTCATAAGGGTATCAGACATGTGTGTGTATGTGTATGTCGTAAAAGTTATGCTTGCCCAGACAATGCTGTTGATCGTTAGCATCGCCATGAGCATCACCATCGACACAATTATCTTTTCTCTTTGCTAAGCTTTGGGATGTGGAGGGAGCGAAGTAAGGATGGAGATTTCATACACCATCGAACTTTAACTTTTGATTTTCCTCCCTCTCTATTCAGTAAGATTTTTAGTTGATACTGCGCCACAAGGTACCCAAAGAAAAGTGAATCGAAGTTTATGGAGATTTATGCATATCTATAAATAAAAGTGATCATATCGTGGAGAAAAAAGGGAAATATATGCGCACGAGTGCGAATGGCTGCAATGTATTACAAAAAATTCGTATTCTTCAAAAATATGTGAGTTTTTTTTTGCAATTCTTTGACAGAACATCTTGGTCGAGTTTATAACCTTTGTCAGGCAGGTCGGTGAACAGAAATTAATCGTAGCGAAAATATCGGGATAATAAAACTAATAATTTATTGTTATTATTTACTTATTTATTTTAATGTACTTAAATCAATTTACTTAAAATGGTTAAATTTCGATTAAAGACTTTTGTTAACCGTTAGGCTACCGTTGTCCACTACAGAGGACATTGAAAAACGCCACCGAACTCTAGCCACCCATTTAGTTTCGATATATTTATCCATGTTATTTTAAAAAGGAAGAAACCATACATATCGCCTTCTTGGCAACATACTGGTGGATTAGCACGAATATTGGTGTTTTATTGTACTTTGGTTAGACCGCCACTTCAAAAGGCATGGGTTCAAAACAAAAAAAAAATTTTTTCTTGAATCACGCGTGATTCACGCGAAGCCGTGAGTGAAATTTAAATTAAATCTCGCGAATGCGCGTGAACAGGACTAAACAAAAAAATGTCGTGTGTGAGCATGGGTAAAAATCAAATTGCGTTCGTGATTGTGCGTGAACATTCATGTTCACGATCCAACTCAAGCTCATGATAAAATTCACGTTCACGATAAAATTCCGATTTGGCTGATATTGGAAATCTAAAGGTATTTTAGGATCATGAAGAGGTGTGCCAAAAATGGTGAGTATCGGTCTATGTTTTGGTTTTGGGGGTGATGACAGATATTTTCCCAAGCAGATCAGTTCAACCAGTACGCTTACCTACGATAAATGTAAAGAATGGATAAGAACCATTTTCTGTGTGAGCTTTAGGGGAATCATAAACACCTCCTGTAAGTGTGCAAGATTTTCTTGAAATAACGCCTTGATTTAAAATCTAAAATCTGTAGATTTTTACCCCAATTATTTAGATCATTACGAGAAGTAAAATCTGGAAATTTTACATCCAGTTTCAAGCAATTTTCATGATCAGTGCACCTTCTGTACCCTCAAGATCTGAAATCGGTCAATATGGAGACCTTACCAAATGGAGCGATAAAAACCAATTCATATACACTTTTTTGTGGGTCTAAAATGCCAGCATATTTTCAACTTGTGGTAAATGGGGAAAACCTACAATTTCTAGAAAACCTAGGAGTTAAATCGGTAGATCGGTCTAATGGGGGCTATGGGAGCCACCGTGGTGCAATGGTTAGCATGCCCGCCTTGCATACACTAGGTCGTGGGTTCGATTCCTGCTTCGACCGAACATCAAAAAGTTTTTCAGCGGTGGATTATCCCACCTCAGTAATACTGGTGACATTTCTGAGGGTTTCAAAACTTCTCTAAGTGGTTTCACTGCAATGTGGAACGCCGTTCGGACTCGGCTATAAAAAGGAGGTCCCTTGTCATTGAGCTTAACATGGAATCGGACAGCATTCAGTGATAAGAGAGAAGTTCACCAATGTGGTATCACAATGGACTGAATAGTCTAAGTGAGCCTGATACATCGGGCTGCAACCTAACCAAACCAAACAGCAAGTAAACGGCTTAATAAATTTCACTTTTTGAATTTTTTATTATTTGCTTGAGCACTTAGCTCAAATATTGCGCTTTTAGATATTTCTTATATTTACTAATAAATTATTTAAAATTTTGTTTGTATGTATACCTTTAAAATTTTCGAAAATTGCCAAAATCCTGACTTCAACCGCGTCGAACAATTTTTTGGCAAAAGTTTTCAAAATCTTTTTTCACAATTCGTATTACAATCATTGAGAGATTCTAGAACTGTAAGTGCTCATTTAAAAATGTGAACTTAGGAAAACTGGACAGGTAATATATATATATATATATATATATATATATATATATATATATATATATATATATATATATATATATATATATATATATATATATATATATATATATATATATATATATATATATATATATATATATATATATATATATATATATATATATATATATATATATATATATATATATATATATATATATATATAAAATTAAATTAAAATTTTATTGATTTAATTGTGTTTTAAATTAAATTGATCAATTAGTCCAATTAATTTTTTAATTAATATAAATTTTTATTTACTTTAACTTCACCTCAATAACAAATTATATCAATTAAAAATATAATTAAATTTTGCAATTTTTATTTGACCCAATTAACAAGAAATTAAATGTGGCGAAAGAATGACTTAAATTTTTAAAAACAATATATTTTTTCGTTTAATGTAATCAGTGCTATCATTCAAAAAATTTTGCTGTATACTTTTCCTACTTTTTTAGACCAGAAAACTCCAAGCATTTTCCCAAATTCCTCTATCAAACGCTTTTGTCCCCAAATTCCCCAATTTGAAAATCCTCAACAAGTTTTTGACTAGATATTACGAAAACATTATGAAGTAAAAAAAAATGGTAAGAATGAACTGCAAAATGGTTAAAATGACCATGATTTGGCGCCAATGGTTTTCTTCTTTATATTTAGTTAATTTTTCCTTCTATGAGAGGACGTAATTTCGCGAACTGCAGTTAAAAAGTACAACAGAGTAAAATTTAGTTCAATTTTCGCACGAGGTAGTTCATTCTTGCTATAAAACAATTTTTTTCTACCCTTACGATGTATGAGGTTAAGGATTCTATTCATCTGAACATGCCACGCATTACTTTCAGATTCACTCTAATAAACGGTTTCTATTCTATTCTCGACTTTGCGAAATGGACTGCGACTTCACTCACATGTGAATGTTAGAACTCGAGTTACCAGTTTTGGTAAGTACTTACAAGCATGTTGATCCAAACCAAATACCGACTTGTCAATCAAAAACAAACAGCTAAAGGAGGTGGCAGGAGCAGGAACAGGAGATGCAGGAATAGAATTTAACAAATGCAAAATTTGCTGAAGAAAATTTCTTTGGACTATGAACTGTGGTGCTCTTTTTATGTTAAGATTTCTTATACTGCAATAGATACACTGAAAACAGTGCTGATGTAAAACGGAATGACAAAGTATAATAAATTTGTCATTCCGTTTGTAACACATCTAAATATTGATCTCAGAGCCAATGAAGTATATATACTCTTGGTTATAATAGGCGTTCTTAAACTTGTACTAAATCAGCTTCGAAAAAATATTTTTTATGCTAAAAGGTACTGTTTGAATTGTAGCCTTTATGCTTATGAAAGAGTCCATTAGGATCTTAACTGCTTAAAATTTCTCAGGAGAGAAGCTATTTGCAATTTTCTTCTCTCTTTTTACTGGCAGTTAAAACCTAAGGAAGCTACATGAAAATTGTTTTTAAACAATAATCTTTAAATGAACTGAGGTATTGAACCTCTTGATTAAAAAAAGGAAAAGGTTTCAAACATACACACAAAAAAATATTTTTTGGATTCAATCACGAAATTAATTGATCCAATTAATGTTTACTTGAAATGTCTTCAATTACGGAAATGATGTCTGGATTCAATATCGAAATTAATTGATCCAATTAATTTTTACTTGAAATGTCTTCAATTACAGAAATGTATAAATCACCAAAGTCAATTAAAAAATTAATTGATCAAACTAAAAAATTAATTGATATTATTAATTCTTGTTTTAATTCAAAAATTTAGAGTCAATGAAATTTTTAATTGAATATTTTTGAAAATTCAATTAAAATTATATTTGGAAATATTTTGGCGCAATTTTTTTCTGTATAGGCCGAGATCTAATTTGGCAATGTTCGATTTTTATACCCTTCACCACTACTGTGGTACAGGGTAAAATAGTTTTCTGCATTTGTATGTAACCCCAAGAAGGAAAAGTCAGAGGCACATCGTTTAGTGTACCGATAGTCTTAAAATTGAATTCAGAGTCGATTTAGATATATCCGCTGTCTGTCTGTCCGTCCGTCCGTCCGTCCGTCTGTCTGTCTGCTCATGTATTTTTGTGTGCAAAGTACAGGTCGCAGTTTAAGTCAGATCGTCCTCAGATTTGGCACATGGTCTTTTTTCGGGACAAAGACAATCGCTATTGATTTTCAAAAAATCGGTTCAGATTTAGATATAGCTCACATATATATCATTCTCCCAATATGCACATATTTGGCCCTAGATGCCACATTTTTCGCCTTACTTGCTCTATTTTTTTAATTTTTAAGTCTAGAGAATTTGTAGTTGTCCGAAATTTTTTTTCCAAATTGCTTTAAATTTTAAGTCTGGAAAATTTTGTCTAGATCGGGTCAGATTTATATATATCTACATGGAAACATAAACCTTTATGTATGTACAAAATGGTGCAGGGTTATTACAGACGCCCTCACCCGACTTTAGACTTTCTTTGTTTTTTTGTTTTTTAATTAAAGCAATATTTGTGCTGTTGTGAAGTATCTGTTGTAATTTTGATTTTTAAACTGACTCCTATTTGTTTGTAACAGGTAATTTTTTAACAAAAATCAATCTCTACTCAATTTTTTCCAGTGTAATTATTTATGATGAAACTACAGCAAATCGAAGGGGAGAGCTCGGGGAGTACGGACAGCGATTGCTTAAATATGGCTGTTTCTAGCGATATGTGTTAGCCACCGCCACCTCCGCCTTAGCTTCTGCGGATACCATCTTAGTGACTGATTCCATGCATCTTTGATGCCATTATAGTTGCTCCATAAGGAGCTACCAACGACTAGCATTATGTCGCGTTTTAGTCGATTTCATGGCATAAAGCTCATCCTCCTCCCAATGAAGATGATGAAGCAACATTTTTATCGAAAGCTGAGCTATTACTGGTGCGTAGATCTCTCAGAAGGTATCTCACCACCAAACTTAGCGTTATGCTATGGTTTCTATGATTTGTTAGTGTAACCTCTACTCAGAAAGTGCCTCTAATACCGTGAGTCTGTGTGTGCAGCTTGTTCCATATTGGGCTACAAGCTTGGTTTATACTCTAGAATTAAAGAGGCAATGCTTTGCAACATCTTCACCACCACCATACCATGTAGAGAGACCTCCTCTTCTATTTCAGATTTGTTTTTTGTTTTGTTTTGCTGTTAGTTGTCTTAGCAATGTGTCCTTCGTTTGATTTTTCCTCCTCGCATAAGCAACTGGGCAACGTTATTAAATCGTGGTAGACATTTTCCTGTTCCAGGCATACAATTCTGGCAGTCGTGTTGACTGAACGTCTCCAAAGTTTATTCAGCCTTAATGTCGGAGAACAAAAAATATCAACAACAATGACTGAATGGCAAAAAACAGTTTCCCCGCCAAATTTGGTAAACATGGAAATTCCGATTTTCAATACAAGTTCAGATGCGTTACCAATATAGAATGTGCGTTGTTGTTGTTGTGTTGATGTGTGGTTGTTGCCCACTCTTCTCAGAAGTAATGGCATTTCCATCGTCATTTGGAACAAAATCAAAGGAATCAAAACAAAAACAATGAGACATAGTTCAAATTTCGTGGGACGACTATGGAAAAAATTATTGATGATGTGACTTTGTTGCACATAGATGGTTCTAATTTTGGTCAGCGACCAATAAGAATAGATCCCTTACATACATGACTTGATTAGATTTGCAACGTCCGGTTTTGAGATATAGAAATTAAGCATATGAAAGTAAATATTGACATTTACGAGGGCGAAATGCACAAAGATATGCTTGCACTACGACGCTCAAATCAAGCCTGGAATCTGATTGCTATGACAGCTCGTTGCAATTAAAGGGAAACTGCCGTTCAAAAGTTAGCATTGCATTACTTCAGTTATATTGGCTATATTATTTCTGAGAATTGCTTCCTTGAGAAAAAAATGGTGTGGCTAACTCCCAGCAAAAATAGTAGCCAACGGAATACGGGCACCTCAAACCTATGTCAAGTGCATTACGGGGAATATTCTTGCCGCAAAATATAGCAAACGTGTCTCGAAAGAAACCGACTTTTTAGAGATGTCCGTACGCAGAAAAAGAAAATGATCTTAGATAAAAATTGTATTTTTTTTTTTTTTTTTGAGGAAATCATTCACATAATGTCCGAGAAAGTAACATGGTTGCCGAAAACATGTTACATGTTCAGCTAGGATCATATTCACCTAGGTGATCATATTCCTCCTTTCGTTGCGTTTTTTAGAGTGTTCAAGTTTGAGAGCTTTCAGTGTACATACACTGAAAAAATATTTACTTGATAGTAAAGATTACGTAACCTAAATTTTAGGATGCGCAATTTACAAAATATTGAGGACACATTTCTTTAAAATAATCGAAATTTAATTAATATAGAAATTAATAATATTGTATGTCTTTGAATTAAGGCAAATTTTCCTTAAGACAAAGAAAGACATTTTCGATTTAAAGAAATCGTCCTTAAATTTACTGAAATATTGAATCTTTAGATTTAAGAGAAAGACTTATTTTGAGGATATAGCATCTTTGTTTTAAAGTTTTTGTTTTTAATTAAAAAAAAAACAAAAACGTTTTTACGTGGAAGTATCTGATCTAATTTGGATTTTAAATTAGATTTTCATCGTACATAAATAGCTTTATTATAATGTACCACGAAAAGAAAATGAAAATTTGATAACTTACATCGTTATAATAAATTTTATTTTATTTATCCTAGATTTAAAATCAGGTACGATTTTTTTGAAAGAAGTAGCATCTTTGGCTCGGAATCAATACCAAAATCCTTAAAGGAAGGTTAAAATCTTTGGATCCAAGTAAACTTTTTTTGAGTGTGCTTGCTGAAATAAGGTACATTGTTGCTGATATGTATTGCAAATAATTTCAGATTGCTATCATTTCGAAACCGCTCTTCTTACAAATGACAGATTTATTCCAGTGACAATTCATTTTATTGTTAAGAAGCTTATAAAGGCATTTTAATCTATTGCATTCAGAAATAAAGTTATTAGTGATGGAATTCTAGCGTGATTGTATGATTATTTTATATTTAGCCGGAGAAATATAAGCAATAGAGTTACAATAGAGTTCTACCGCATTTAAATGTAAATAAATCGTTTGTCCACGTACCATTGCTCGTTACGGTGATACTGGCAGAGTTGCGTCTCAAAAGTTGACGAAAAAACGGTAATAACACCAGAAATGATTCGAAAAGCAGATGCTAGATTTCATCGAAATCCACGCTGCAGTGTTAGAAAATTTGCTCGTGAGATGAACATATACACAGAAAAAATTTTCACCAAAATATTTCCAATTAAAATTTTAATTGAATTTTCAAAAATATTCAATTAAAAATTTTATTGATTCAGAAATTGTTTTAACTAAAACAAAAATTAATAACAATAATTAATAGTATCAATTATTATATGATGCTTGTTACTATCATTTCTGTGATTGAAGACATTTCAATTAAAACTTAATTGGATTAATTAATTTTGTGATTGAATACAAAAGTGGTTTTGTGTATAGCGAGAAAAGATGCATGATTGAAAACTGAACTTGGGCTAAAGCCCCTAAAGCTCCAAAATTATTTAAGTTGAAAATGTACACTTCCAATTGGTCACTAAAACTGTAGGTCCGCCAATGGCGATTGTCTGTTCCGCCGTAACGGCTGATGATAGCTCCTCGCACGTATTAATCGATCATTCGTATTAATCGACCGTATATGTTAACGGTAACATGTCGTCAGCTAGGGATGATAAAATAAACACTTTTGTACTATTTGAGTAAAGAAAGTACCATGGTACCCCCGCATTTTGTACAAGTTTTTAAAAATTTTTATATTCGTAAATTTAAATTTAAACATCAGTCCGCCCGTCTCAGAATCAGGACTGTAGTGTCGAGACAGTATAACGTTAATTATCTGTAGTTTTCCACTTTAAATTTTTTAAACAAATTTCTTGGCTGTATTGATTTTTATAAACATTTTTTTTATGCTAACTAAATTATCCAAATTGCCATCTTTCATTAGAAAATACCATACCATGGCGTTTTATGCTTTAAAGAGAGTATTGCTTTCACAAATTCTATAAAGTACTTTTTGGTTCAGAAAAGTACTTTTTTCGAAATTTAGTACCATTTCAACTTATCATCCCACTATTGAAACATTTCGATCGCAGACTATGGATATTTCATCAGGATGCTTCAACCATAAGGAGATTCTTCGCCTCTTTTCGATGGCACAATGTCCACCAAAAATTTCCGGATCTCAAACCGTTGGACTTTTTCGCGTGAGGAATTATAGAGAGTAAAGTTGACACTTTAAAGGTCATAATTCAAACTCGAACAAATTTAGACTGATTCTAAACATTGATGTTATTTCAAACATCTCTTGGTTTTGAACAATAAAATTAAATTAAATTAATATAGCGCTTTACTTTGTTACAATACATATCAGTCACCCTGTATATTCTTAGAACAAGTTCGAAGTGATCGTATTTATTCTCTAGGTGAGAAACTATAAAAAATCTTCTCCTTGTTTGGTCCGGAGTAGGACAAAATCGAATTAGAAGCAATGCATTTTATATGCGCTTATCCTGGGACATGCCCTGCATTGATTTCGCATGAGTTCTTTAGATGTGATGTTTTTGCAGTATTTCGGATTTCATTTGAAAAATGTTAGAAAAACTTAAAGAAACGTGGTTCTCAATATTCCAATTTCTATCTATACACGCAAAAAAAAACTATTTTCTTCCCAAACGAAGTTTATGACCTACAAACATTGTTGGGATTTTTTTTTCACGGTAAAAAAGTTATTTATTATTATACCCTTCACCACCACTGTGGTACACGGCATAATAAGTTTGTGAATTTGTATGTAACGTCCAGAAGAAGTAGTCATAGATCATCCTTTTAGTATACCTATTATACCGAGAATTAAAATCAGAGTCGATTTAGCAATGTCCGTCTGTCTGTTCATCGATTTCTGTGTGCAAAGTACAGCTTGTAGTTTATGTTCGATCATCCTCGAATTTGGCAGAGGGTCGTTATTCGGATCAAAGACGATCCCTATTGATTTAGGAAAAAATCGGTTCAGATTTAGATATAACTGCCATATATATTTATCACCGATTTGGTCATAATTGACGTATTTATGAACCGATTTTCCTAAAATTTCGTACATCTGAATGTTTTGTGAGTCCCGTAAATCGTGCAAACTCGGTTAAGATTTATATATAGCTCCCGTATATATCTTTTGTCCGATATGGAATTTTATGGAATTTTTTGCACAACGAGTAGAACTGATGGTGTCGTCAAGTATGCCAAGTTTGGTTGAAATTGGTTGGGATTTAGATATAGCTCCCATATACATCTTCCGATCGATTTAAACTCTGTGGTGAAGGGTATAACATAATCGGCCCCGCCCCACTTTAGACTTTATTGTAATGGCGACGTCTTTTACAATATGTAAACCAATTTCGTAAAACTAGCTCAAATATTTTTTGATTATCTGGCTAATTTCATAGCTCTCATTATGAAGTTAGCTCTCACCACTTCCTCTTCCGTAGTTTAAAGAATGTTAAAGAAGCAAATCAGAGATTTTACTTTTAGCGCGGACGGAAAATCGCATGGCCTTGTAGCTCCTATATATTCCCAAGCATGTCCTATATATACTAATACAAAGCGCATTTAAAAAACTTCGTTTAAAGAAAACAAACAACTTTAGTTGCAAACGCCTGGTGCTCCGTTTCTTACTTTTGAGTGGAACAAAAAATGGAAATAATATGTTTCAATATATTCCAAATTTGCTGCGTAGGAGCAATCGTTTTTCTTGAAAGAACACTGTCTTTTTATGAACGCTTTCTTATATTTTAATTTCTGTTTTTTTTTTTGTATTAACGATGAATACGTTCAATTTGTATTAACTATTTGTTAGAGCGCTACGCCTGAAGGGGTTTCCACTGGATTTTTACGGTTATAAAAGAACTATCATTTAACAATAACTTTCGAGATTAGGAAGAGAACGACAAAGTAGGTGTATCCACAGTTTAGAAGTTTTTTTGTTTTCATTTATAATATTACGAGCATTTCTTTCATTTTTTTTCAAACAAAATAAATGTTCCCCCGCATTTTATATATTTAACAAGGCGCCCAAAAAGACAGTTCAATGTACGTTGAACCCATGGTAAATTCAACCATTAAGAAAAACCAGTATCAAAGGCATTTTTAAATTTTTAAATATGCGACACAAGAGCTCATTATTTTCTTTGTTAATCCTTTCTTTCTGATCTTCTATGGACTTAAATCAATTCTGTATGAATTTGCTTCGTTATTGAAAACAATAAATTTGGCCCTTAGGGCTTACACCACGCAAATGTCTAGAACGATTATAAAAACAAACAAGATTTTTTAAAAATCTCAATAACAAAACAGAAGTAATAATGAATCAAAATTAAATACATTTTGAAGGCAATAAAACAAATAAATATTCAGCAATAAATAAGAGAAAAATTTGCCTTTGTCAATATCAATGTTTGTTACTTTTTAACTCCTTCTGGCATTGTGATATCAAAATAGGCAAGCTAGGCATGTACGTGTTTGGAGATGATGTTTGCGATAGAAAAAAAAACAAGTTTTCTTAAAACAGATATAATCATAGTATAACAAAATAAGAGAAAAAAGTATTATAGTGGGGGCATTATCGACTAAATTACACCCTCTACCAAACATATTGAATTTGTTGTTAGTTAGTTTCCGCTATGACACACATATAGCATTACTCCGAGTTACTCTATACCGTGTTTTGTGGAAAACAGAAATTCCTCGTTTAGATAAACTATTGCTTTTGGAAGACATATGACACAAAAAGTTGGTTTGATGACAAGTTCCCGGAATCTTCTCAAGGATTTACCGATCCTTGAGAACATTCCGCTCGCCAAGTTGCGGATTTTCCTTCCAAATTTTGTTGTTGTTTTCACGTTTGGTGGGATTTTTAGGGGTAAAAATATGTTACAACTTATAATTTTGAACAATTCTGGCATAAACTTGCAAACAAAAAGTTGCTTCAACCCAAGTTCCTATATATAAACCAGTATAACTTACACCACCTTTTTTCAAATGCTTGTGTTGAAAGGACATTTTCAATGTTCGACATAGTTAAAAACATATTAAGAAATCGTATATTAACATCAAGAGCTGAAAGCATTTTAAGATTTAAGACAAAGTTAAATATTACTTAAATGATGAGTGTCATAATGTTACACCTACAAGTGAAATAATTAAATTATTGTCTTCCTACTAGGGTTGCCATTTTGGTCGATCGGACCAAAATTGGTCCAAAAAATTATTCATTTGTAATTTTGGTCCGATGGTCGGACCAAATGGAATTTAGTTAATTCTGGTCCATTTTCGGTATTTTTTAAATGTTCCATTGAAATAAAATTTTGACAAAATTTTCCATTGAAATAAAATTTTGACAAAATATTCTGTAGAAATAAAATTTTGACAAAAATATCTATAGAAATATAATTTTAACAATATTTTCTATAGGAATAAAATTTTGCCAAAATTTTGTATAGAATTAAACTTTAAAACAATTTTATATAGATAGAAAATTATGCAAAAATTTTGTATAGGAAGGCAATTTTGTAAAAATGTTATATAGAAATTACTATATAACATTACTATCTATAGAAATAAAATTTGACAAATTTTTTATAGAAATAAAATATTGCAAAATTTTCAATAGAAATAAAATTTTGGCTAAAGAAGACGGACGTCGACAATCTCGCTCAGAGTTACAAGCTTATAATTGCAAGACAAACAAAACAAACAAGGCAGTGTGGTAGCAACAAAAGAATTAAGAGGACAACACCAGTGCCATAGGTTTTAATTTTATTTATTTATTTCGTAAGTATGTAATATTAAACAGAAACAGAAAATAAAAATAAAACAGAAAATAAAAATAAAACTTTGACCCCGAGCTTGAATTTACAAAAAGAAAACAGAAGGTAATAAATTTTCTATAGACATAAAATTTTGGCTAAATTATCTATACAACAAAAATTGACAAAATTTTCTACAGAAATGAACTTTTGGCTAAATTTTCTAACGAACTAAAATTTAAATAAAATTTTCTACAGAAATAAAATTTTAACAAAATTTTCACATAAGTAACATTTCGTCAAAATTTTCTATAGAAATAAAATTTTGACCATATGTTTTATAGAAATAAAATTTTGATAAAATTTTCTATAGAAATAAAATTTGGACAAAATTTTCTATAGAAATAAAAATTTGACAACATTTTTTATCAAAGTAAAATTTTGGGAAAATTTTAACTTTTAAATTATATTAATTTAAATTGGTCCGCTGGTACGAATTTTGGTCCAACATTGGAAAAATGTTGGTCCAAAATAAAAATTTATTGTGGCAACGAATGATGACCATTAAAGCTAGTAATAGGGGGTTATATTAGGTTATAAACTATGCAGATGTTATAATGTTTATATGTATGCAAGCAATAAAAGTATCTGACTTTTGCAACTAAAATTCTTTGTTGTCTTTTAAACGAAGTGTTTCTTTAAATATGCACCTTCAAAAAAAAAAAATCGCTTCTGCAACATATACCCCAAACTTATTTTGCTTCAAGCATATATATTTTCCGGATTGATCTAAATAAAATTTTGTTTATATTGTTCAAACGTATTATGTTTCACCTTAGGCATACACGGGTAGAAAAAAAATTTAATGAAATTTTAAACACATATATGTTTATAGGCTATTTCTAAATTAATATATGTTTGCATTCAAGCATATTATATTTACAAACATTTTATGTCCCTGGAATTGTGACGGATTTTGTTTTTATCGATCCATTTTAAGGCCTCCATATAGACCGATTTCTATACGAAGGCGTATTGATAATGAAAATTACATGAAACTGAAAGTAACTTTTCCAGATTTTAGACTACAAATCAAGGCGTTATTTCACCATTTTCTTGCACATTTACACAAGATTTTTATGATTCCTCTAAAACTCAAACAAAAATAGTTATTATAGATCCAGAATATGATCTAGTCTTCATACACTGAAAAAACAGTAAACCCACCAGGAAGAAAATTTTGGTTTATTTTAGAAAATTTTTAAAATTTTTAGAAAATTTTAACTAAACAGTGTTACAAACGCTGGCATCCAGCGTTACCGTTGTGCCACTTTAGTGGCAAATTTGCCACTTTTCTTGGGCGGTGCCACTTTTGCGCCACTTTTTGTTTGTGCCACTAAATGTGATACTTTTTACGATTTTGTGCCACTTTTCCAATAATTCGTGCCACTTTTTCAAAAGTTTAAATATTATGGGTAGTTATCACCATAGATGTGTTATTAAGAAAATTTAATATTGTGCACCAACAGCCTTCGCTCATTAATTCTTATTACGTGAACAGTTACGATTCAACTTATTTGGTAAACCGTACTTTGAATATGCCAAATTTATTGTGGCATGAAATATCAGGATAAATATGAAAATGTTTAAGGTTTGTATTACGACCGCAGGAAATAATTGATGGTGGATCCCATAAGGACCCACTTAGACAAAATTGCAATCGCCCTTTGAGACAGATTGTTCCAATTCTACTATATTCCTCAAAATGAATGCTGGAACAGTGGACAGTATTGAAGCATTACCTCATTAGAGAAAAATTGGAAGAAAAGTGTCCTAAGAAATTAGAGAAAGTATATGTTAAAGATCCAAAATGCTCTTTCAAATACCAAAGATTTATCTTAAATTTTTAGTTTATATTATCAAAAGTATGAATACCGTTAACAAAACATTCCAAAGCGAATCCTCCTAAACGTGAGTACTATGTTCGGTTTTCGAGTTGAAAATCACTTTATTTTCGCGATTACTTTTCCTGAAATAATCAAAATTATAAATGATTGAGTTATTGAGTTAATTTATCTGCTTTATATTGAACTGTTTTAGTAAAGTAACTGCGAAAATTTCAACTCGAAAATCGAACATAGTGCTTACCTTAAATTGTTTATTAATTATATTTAACAAAAATATTCTATTAAAAATATACATAAATTTTGTAAGAAAGTTTGTAAAAACGTGATTTAGCAGATATCGACTATAAAAATTCTTTGTATATTAAAAACATTAAAACAATATAGATAGGTCACAAAACGACATCACAATCCGAAAGTTGTGGACAAATTTTACCATGAATTGACATAAATGACAAAAAACTGAAGAAAAGGGGGTTCCGCATTACTTAAAAACCAATGATGATATAAATTATTTTGATATCGTAAATAAATTTAAAGATATAATTGAAAGGCCTGATTACTTTATAGACGCTTAAAAAATAATTTTAAATAGGATTTGTTCACCAATTTGTATGAATTCGCAAAATATATTTTAACATGACCTCATAGCAGTATTTATTTCTTAAGTTTTCTTTTTTTTGTATAAGTTAATAAAAAGAATGTGCCACTTTTTGTGCCACTTTTCAAAAATAATTGTGCCCCTTTTTTCGACGTTTGCCACTTTTTGTGCCACTTTTTGAAAATTCCCAACGGCATCACGCCGGTATCACAAAAATAATTAAATATTTTTCGACAAATGCAAGAAAATTTATTAAACATAATTAATTTTTTTAATTTGTTAAAGAAAATTTTGTAGTTTGAAGGAAAAAATTGGAGTTAAAAATTGCAAGAATGTCTTTAGTTGGATACGAAGTTCAAGATGTGCGCATTTATAATAAAATTTACAAATTTAAAGAAATGACGAACTATTTTGTGAGAAGTACGGAATTAGTAAATCTTTATGCTTCATTAGAATATAATTTTTTCCTGTTTTTTTTTTTAATTATTAGAGTAAAGGAAACTTTAAAAACATAATAATTTCATGAACTAAAATAACGTTAAATTGGCTTTAGTGAAAGAGAGAGTTCACTTTTTTGAGTGTAGGTAGAATCTTTAAATTTATCTTCGGGAGCGTACTGGTTAAATAGATCTGCTGATCCCCTGAAATTATATATATTATCAACCCGCTACGACGAAGAGTTTTCTAAGGAAACTGAAAAACCCTTTGATCTTTCTGACTTGTCCAGGTTAGATCGTCGAAAGAGAAGTCGTGTAACAATGTGGGCTGCAGTTTCCCAGGAGTATGGATCAATAAAACGGGTACTAATTATATTTGCTCTTTTGCCCTTTAAAGATTCCAAAATTGGTTTCGACTCATGTACGAGATGTCAATGAGCCGCAAGAGTTGAGACCAAAAAAATAAAAGAGATAATATTTCCTTAATTCAAGATATATTTGTTTATCCAATTACGTGGTACCTCTTCAATGGTTGATGTAAAAAGAGAGCGACTGGGTGGTGGTTGAGTTTCCACTTCAGTCCGGTTCGTATGAAATTAATAACTAAAATATACTATGAAATTCAGTGTTGACAATAAATTATAAAAGAGTGAAATTTACTAGTGGCAACTGCAATACTTTTCAAACTTAATTACTAACTTGATGGAATATAATTCAAATTTATTTATATTGTAGAAGTTAGAATTTTGGTTCAACTATGTTGAACATACTGCCGGTCGTTGCACGAATGTGCTATGTATTTACATGACCATTTCTACCATTGCAAGAGCCTTCATAGCTCCATCGATAAAACCTCGTAGGCTGATTTCATTTTATTAACCAATTGACGATTTGTATTGGTTTGAAATGTTTTAAGTTCGACTCGCTGCTTGGTCGAAATGGTTTCTGCTAGGTCCGGATGCAATAGCGATTGATGCCGGAGCCCACATTTTTTACAACGCAGTGAGGATGAACACATTTCGCTGCTGTGAGAACGGGCTAAACAATTGCGACAATAGCCAAGCTGCCGAACCGCTGATTTCTTCTTTTCCAAAATCATTCTTAAAAATCGATTACAGAATCGGTAATGGGAATTCAAGATTAGGCCCGGCCGAACTTACTGCTGTATATACTTGTATAAAACTGAATTTTTGTAAAACATGAGATATAATTTCCTTTTTCCACATATAAGCTTAGTTTCTTTCCGCTTTTCTTATTTCCGTCATCTTCCGTGCGCGAATTTTAAGGAATTAGTACAGACTTAATTTACAACAATTTTATAGCTTACATCGTAATATCCATAAGGTTCAAAAACTCGTCGACTTACCTAAAAAGAAAAACAAAATATACACAAATTAGAAAGAAGAAGTGAAAAGACTTGTACCCTATGCTTTAATATGTACACACTCAAAAAAAAAATCACTTCTTTAAAATATGTTCCAAACATATTTTGCAGGTAGCACATATATTATTGGATTCTGCCGAAGCATTAATATATTTGTTTTATGTGAACATATTATATGTTTGGAAGCATTTTGAGCCCAAAAATATTATATGCTTGGAAGAATTTTTCCTAAAGACGATTGTGCTCATTGCCTAACATACTCGTAATTTTCACTTCCACGAAATATTTTAGTTCTTGGCACCTTTTTCTGTATTACAAATAATGTTGAAGAAATTATTCACTTTTATAAATTTTTTAAATTTTGCCTTTCGCCTGCACGGAGAATCGAACCGAGGACCATACAGTTTGTAAGCCAACACACTATCCACTGGACTACGTAGCTGTTATAGTCACCAGTAGATAATTATCGTTATAAGTTACATTTATATAGCATAGTTTGCAGCGCCCACGAGCCCATGCAAACATAACATTATTTAACAGAAACATACATTTGTTTGCCACGTGGAGCAGTGGTTAGCATGTCTGCCTTGCATGCAAAGGGTCGTAGGTTCAATCCCTGCTCCGACCGAACACTTTTTTTTTAATTTACACATTTATATTTATACTATATTAAATTTTTATAATGAAACTTCGAAATGTGGTTTGGTACAAAACTTTAAAATTTGGAAGGAATTCAAAAACAAAAGAAGAACGTGGAGTCGAGTATAAACATACATAAATAATTTTATAATATAAACATAAATTTATTTAGGCGTGAACAGTTTTTTACTAGCATTTAACACCGTCGCTCTAAAATGCCTTTTATTTTTCTTATATAATTCATTTTAAAGAAAATAAACTTTTTAAATTGTTTTATCTGCAAAACTCGAACTTAATGCCTGCTTTTATATTTGAAGGTGTCCGTCAACTCCTCGTGGACTACTTATTAATAAAGAGGAACTAAACTTTGTTTTTATACATTTTACTGTGCAATTTTTTACTATTTCCTCCTTATTCCATTTTACTGTCCCAACTCTAAAAAGAGTATAGTGCCCTTTCGTTATTTTTATGAAGACCACTGATTTCTTTTAACGAACCAAGAAAAAAAGTGTGCCCATAATACCAAAATGATACACAAAACACATGTCCACACATACATAAAATGCTGCTCTCATGGCGAAAACATATGCTGTTTGTTTTTCAAATGTCTATTCTCTTGGTTCCGAATGTCTATTCTCGTTATTCAAATTAAATAATATTTAGACTTAAGCATATCAAATTTTTGGCCTTATCATAAAACAGTTTTCCGAAACGACATACAAGCGGTTTCACAGAAATTGTTCTCTTTTGATTATTTCGCTGTGTTTCCATCTCTATTTCTTTCTCTATACTCTCTCTGTCGCTTTGAATAAAATATCACAACATATGTATACTTAGTCGAAATTTGTAAATTTATATATGTTTGCATTCACACATGTGATTTTTATGAAACAGTCATGCCCCAAACATAATGTATTCTAACATATTAACATAGATGTCCCAAACATTTAGTGTTAGTTTAGGAACATTACATGTTTGCAGTTAAATATATTGTGTTTTAAAATTGTGCCCAAAACACATTTTGTTTATATCGGAACATATGAAAAACATATTTTTCTAACAGTGTAGTAATTATTTGCACAATTGTTTATGTTTCTGGAAAGTTTTGCGAATATATTATGTCGCTTTTGAGATATTGAATTTCTGGGCACTCGCTAGCCCTCGTTTTTTTCAGATATTTAGAAACTGGACTTAACAATTTGGGGCCTTAAAATACAAACAATTTTATGTGCTTTAAGCATAATATGTTTGGGAGTATATGATACAGAGCCCATTATTTTTGAGGATGTAGTTGTAAATGTGATGACCAAACTGAAGTTCAAAACTTTCTACATATTTCGGTGCATTGCACCACGGTGCTCTCTAAAATGCATTATAACAAAGGCAAATTTCGTATTTTATTTATTTTGTATTTTTTCTTTCGGTTTAGGACCCAGTAACGGACAAAGCTTATTTATAAATATTTGTCATCGCTCGTCTTAAACATTATTCCCCATATTCCAAAAAGTTAACGTAAACTTTAAACCTACTTTTACCATACAAATTCCTTCGATCAACTTTTAACAAACTGTTTTGAATAGGGGCATATACATACACTAATAGAAATAACAAACCCCACTAACATATACATAAAAGAATAAATGTTTTCCTTTATTTCCGTTTAATAATTAGTTCGTTTCAACAGTGATGACTGCTAGAAACTATAAATGAACCACAAATGGCCACCTTTAAATGAGCCATATAATAACTCTTCAAATGTTCAATTAATGAAAATTAATGGTTATTATTATGTTTCAAAAGAGTGGATTAAAAAAGATTAATTATAGCTGATAGCCACTACATTCTAACGTTATTAAATTCTTGTTTTTTTTTTTTCTAACAAATAGAAATTATGCAACGTTTAGAAAATATTTAGAAGTCTACTTAACAGGTCCAAACGGTAAATATTAGGAGATACTATTGGAAGGGTCAAAAGCATAGCATATAGAAGATGACATAAAAAGTTTTTGACTGAAATAAGCTACGTTATGGAGTGAAATTCATTAACAAACTTCTAATGAAAGAGTAAATTATAACCAATCTGTGGATATTTATAGAGAAAAGTTGTAAATTATATGATTAAGAAAATGTAACGATTTGGTTAAATTAGATAAAGTGATATTCAAGTTCGCAGCACCAGTAGCACGGGAAACAACCGAAAAATCATTAGGCCATCCGCGTTAGCGGCAAATTGACTACTTTTAGGTTAGGTTAGGTTAGGTTGTAGAGGATGACATCAATTTTTGTGTTGAAATTGATAATATATATAAGATACTTTTTTATTGTATTGATTAAATTATGTATTTTTTATAATATTGTAAAAAATTCTAGTGTCACAAATTGGCACCCTCTAATTAATCTTTTTGTAGCGTTATATGTTCTGTAAGTTTTAACGCAGATATAAATTACGTTACGTGGAAAAGGCAGAAAATTTGTTACAAAATTTACACAAAAGTGACACTAATTGGAGAGAAACCGTAAATGTGCCAAAAATATTTTCTTACATTAAGACTATGAACATTTTTCATATTACTAAAATTTTAATACGACTTTAGGTTAGGTTAGGTTAGTTGGCAGCCCGATGTATCAGGCTCACTTAGACTATTCAGTCCATTGTGATACCACATTGGTGAACTTCTCTCTTATCACTGAGTTCTGCCCGATTCCATGTTAAGCTCAATGACAAGGGACCTCCGTTTTATAGCCGAGTCCGAACGGCGTTCCACGTTGCAGTGAAACCACTTAGAGAAGCTTTGAAACCCTCAGAAATGTCACCAGCATTACTGAGGTGGGATAATCCACCGCTGAAAAACTTTTTGGTGTTCGGTCGAAGTAGGAATCGAACCCACGACCTTATGTATGCAAGGCGGGCATGCTAACCATTGCACCACGGTGGCTCCCATACGACCTTATTCGACATGAAGATTGAGGAATTGGTATTATTATGTTATTGAAAAGAAATTGCCAGTTATCAACTTCCACAAGCTTAACTATGCACACGTTTCATTGATTTGTATTTCAATTAAACAGTTCGATGAACCAATTCATTATTAATTGATTTTTTTCAATTAATTATAATTGAATTCAAGTATAATATTAGTTGGAATTTTTGGTCACAATTTTTTCAGTGATCTACAATGTGGCAAACCGTCCGTAACTTATGATTGAGATGAAAATAATATTTAGCTGCAGAAGATTTGTTCTCTGTTCTGATAAACGGATGCCTCGAATATGATATAAATAAACTTTTGAAAGAAATCAATACTAAAAAAATCTTTATTTTTTTAATTGTTTCTGTTTGTTTATCAATTTTTTACGCAAGATTTTTTTTCAAGTGTAGACAGAATTGATATATGAGAAAAGTACATAACTGAGACCACATATGTCTTATCGGTCCCATAAACCTATACAGGGTGGCTCATATATATTGCAACTTCAGGTCACTATCATTTGAAACCTCTAGTCTGACAGCTGATACATTTGGTCCTATAACATTTAATTTTATTGTTTACAAACGTTCAAAAACATTTTGATCTATTGAATCCAGAAATAAAAATTTTCGTGATGGAATTCATGCGTGATAGCCGGGAAACCACAAGTGGTTAGAGCCATCCAGCATTTAAAAGTGAATACATCTTTGTTTCTCGTCATATTTATCGTCATATTTATCGTGTTGTATCGCGTCCAAAAAGGGAAGCCACCGTGGTGCTTGCAAAGGTTTCATACAAAGGGTCGTGGTTTCATCCCAGTTTCGACGGTGGAGTAACCCCCCTCAGTAATGCCGGTGACATTTCTGAGTGTCTAAAAGCTTCTCTAAGTGGTTTCACGGTACACGGACGCAAAAGACTTATTTTCATATTTTTGTATGTAAAAGTTATGTGTTTGAAACTCAAAATTTTTAACACAATATTTTTAAGTGTTTGGGAATATATTATGTTTAGGACATAAAATTTTTGTAAATATAATATGCTTGGATGCAAACATATATTAATTTAGAAATAGACTATAAACATATATATGTGTTTAGAAAGAGAGACCTATAGATTATGCTGCAAGTAAAAGAATAGAAGTAACCAATTGGTGCCTTAAAAATATATATACACAAAGAAAATTTCGTTAAATTTGTTACTACCAGTGTATGCCTATTGTGAAACATAATATGTTTGAACAATACAAACAATATTTTGTTTGGACCAATCTTAAAAATATATATGCTTGAAGCAGAATGTTTTGGGGTATATGTTAAAGAAGCGATTTTTTGTTGAGGATGTAATGAAACGACGCTCGGGCTCGTCTATAAGAAGGTCCGTCGTCGTTGAGTTAAACTGTGGTCACACAATGGACTGAATGAGAAAAAAAATCTATTTTCATGTTTTTTGCTTCCATCAGGAAATAAATTAGATAAAAAGGAATTACGTTGTTCGACTTTCTTGATATTATTTTTTATAGCGAAAAATCATCTTATTTGATCTTTTGACATCAAGGATTTTTCCATACTTTCATAGTTGAAAAATATTTCAGTATCACAACAAAAATTTCATTGGAATATTATTGTCAAAGTCTTCTCCTTTTAAATAAAGTCGCGTGTCAGTTATTGTTCTAATCTTGAAAATAAAATATTCTAGCTGCTTAAGACTGCACTTCAATGTTAATACTCACTGGTCACAAGTTTTGACATAAAAAAGAGATATAAAATTGAATTTTGGTTGACACACTCCTCAGTTTTAAATTAATTTTTTCATTATTAAATGCATTTCGGTACCAAAATATTCTTGAAGTTCAAGAAAATCGTTTTTTTTTTATTCTGACTGTTACCAAAAGAAGTTTTCCTCCTACATGAACTTGTCTATTTTGCCAAATTTATAAGAATGCGGGTTTGGTATACAGTAAACAGCCTTTAGCAAATATGTTTGTTTAAGACTTTCTCAAAATATTTTGTCGTAATTATTCTACAAGAAAAGCTGATATCGTTTCAAAAGTGAATACACAAAAGGTGCTATATCATTCGCAGGGGTACTACGGCACTGAACAGGGTGAAAGAGTATTACAAAAAAAGTACTACAGTACCAGAGAATGAAGCCGACCCATTTTGTCGGCGACTAAATTTTTGCCTCTGGCGGCGGCCAATTATCCATTATAAAATCAATTTGAAGCAGAGAATGAAGACGACCCATTTTTGTCGGCGGCGGCGGACACTAAATTTTTGCTTCCGGCGGCGGCGGCGTGACGACTGAGCCGATATAAATTTGTTCACTCGGCGGCGGACAATTATGCATTATAAAATCAATTCGAAGTTAATCGAATGGTAATGAGATTAGTTGAACAACCTACCTTACAAATAAATTTATCTTTCGTCCAAATTTTTGCTAAATTATTATAGCAGCTTAAATATGATTGGTTGTGTTCAAAATTTTGGAAAAAATACGACAATTATATATAAATTTTTCTGATTTAAATCGATATTTTTGAGTAATGCATTTTAAATCTTTGCGTAAAATTCAAAATATGTATGTTGGTAGGGTTAATCCAATTCAGAGAATAATAAACATGAAAACAAAAAACGAAAATATTGTTTTTTGGTGGACAAAATCAAGAAGAAGTTGACAATCGAAAATCGATTTTGCGATATATTTTTAGCTAATAAACGATTTCGAATTTTCGAGATTTTGATGCAAAAATTCCCCTTCAAACTTTTTATGCAATTATTATAAAATTGAATTCTTGTTTACTCTTGCAAGGGCAAAAGTAATAAAAACACAAGTCTAGGATATTACTACACTCAAAAAAATGTTTACTTGGATCCAAAGATTTTGACCTCCTCTTAAGGATTTTGGTATTGATTCCGAGCCAAAGATGCGGCTTCTTTTAGCTACCTATCAGGCTTTAAATCTAGGACCAATAAAATTAAAATTAGGATACAGATCTCATTTATCAAATTGTCATTCTCTTTTCGCGGTTTATAAATAAAGGTACTCACGTACAAACAAATACTTCAGAGTAAAAAATGTTTTCTTAATTCCAAAAAAAAAAAAAACTTTGAAACAAAGACGTTAAATTAAAAGAAGTCTTAACCTATATTTGAAGCGTTTTTATCTTAAATCTAAAGTTTCAATATTTCAGTTAATTTAAGGACAATTTCTTTAAATCAAAAATGTGATTCTTTACTTTAAAGAAAATTAGCCTTAGTACAATGACATGCGACTTTAAAGGAGGGATGCATATTTACAAAATTTGTGCCCTAAATTTAATAAAAAAAAGTTTTGAAGCAAAGATTATAAACTTTATTTTAATTAAAATTTCATTACTTTAAAGAAAAAAGAAAAAAGTCATTAATATTTTGTAAATTTCGCATCCTAAAATTTTGGTTGCGTAATCTTTAAGATCACGTAAATATTTTTTTCAGTGTAGAGGTATGTAACAATTGCTCTTTTTAAACAGATTTTCCCCTCAACTACTTTTGCTGTTATGTTCTGAAATCGAGTTCTGATATAATTACACCGAAAAAAAGCATACTCTGTTCCAAAGATTTTGTCTTTACTTTAAAAAATTTGGTATTGATTCCGAGCCAAAGAAGTGGAGAATACAAGTAAGGATACTTTTAAGACACAATTCTCTTTTAAATTTAGGTTATGCGTACTTGCTTCTAGGAAGCAAATTTTAATTTTTCGCTTTCTCAGCTTTTTTTTAAGGACGAGTTAACGGCAACTTTATTTTCCAAATTAGGACTCGACTTCCAGTAGAAATTATGCTATGTTCGAAGTAAAAAACTTCTTTAAAATAAAGTTTTTAAAAACATTTCCTACAGTGAAAAAACAGTGAACCCACCAGGAAGAAAACTTTTGATTAATTTTAGAAAATTTTGAATAGTTTTAGAAATTTTTAACTAAACAGTATTACAAGCGCTGGCATCACGCCGATATCACAAAAATAAGTAAATATTTTTCGACAAATTCAAGAAAATTTATTAGACATAAATAATTTTTTTCACTTTTTAAAGAAAATTTTGCAGTTTGAAGGAAAAAATTGGAGTTCAAAATTGCAAGAATGTCTTTAGTGACATACGATGTTCATGATGGACGCTGTTGTAGTAAAATTTACAAATTTAAAGAAATAATGAACTATTTTGTGAGAAGTGCGAATTTAGTAAAACTTTTTACTTCATTTGTGTATAATTTTTCCCGTCTTTTAGTTCATTTAACTAACGTACGCAAAAAATTATTAGAGTAAATGGAACTTTCTCCAAATATAATAATTTCATGAACTAAAATATAGTTAAATTGGCTTTAGTGAAATAGTGAGTTCACTTTTTTTTGAGTGTATATTTGTACGATTTTTTGCTTTGTAGTCAAGATGCAAAAAGACAACAAATTTAAAGACAATTTCATTAAATTTAAAGAATTTTTCTGAATTATTAAAGTCAAGTTGACCTTAGCCTATAAATTTTTTCTTTCATGTTAAGATACCCATTTTTAATTATAAGGACAATACGACTTCATTGAAAAATTTATCGACTTTTGGACAAGGAAAATAAATTTATTTTAGAGAAATGCGTCTTCTATGCTAAGCAAAATTTGCATTCGTATTTTAATGACATGAAATCTTTGACCTCACGACAATATTTTTTTCAGTGTACACAATACCAGAGAAAGAGTATTAATAATTTCCATGACTACCAAAAAAAAACTTGCGAGATTCGAAAGTATTTCTTTGATTTTATTCACACGTGTGTATCCTAATTTTTCCCTCATTCATTTTTTATTCCTTCTTAGTTTTCACTTAACAATAACGATTTTGTTTCTGAATACCACCCTTTTGTTAGATTTTTAGATTTTTGTTTTTGTGTTTTGGTTGACGGAAACTTTCTTGCTTACTGGAAATGGTAATGTTAACGAAAAACCCATAAATTTTTACCATTGATGACAAAATGGAAAGTGCTGTTGACAATTTGTTAACAACAATTTCCTAGTCATGCAGTTTGGAAGACAAACGATGGCAGCTATAAGAAGCCGCCACATTTATTCAAACTGAACTGAATCGAAGGAAAAAATCGAGACAATGACAATAATATGAGAAAGTTTTGAAAGTTCCATGAGATTGTTGGAGTTGCGCTGCTACTACTACCTTGACTCCGACATCTCCGAGAAGACAATAGAAGCTAATTGTTTGCCGCTGCAAAGATGAGGTAGTAACTAGAAGTGCACAACAACAAAAACACACAAAAAAGAAACAAATCACAATAGCTTAGGCAATAGAAGTAGTCACAACTCGAACATTGGAACATTTGTCCGTTTGCTTTAGTCTATGGCTAACATCCACCATCTCGTAGAATCATCAGCCGTATATGGCTACAAATTGTTATTGTTTGTAATAGTTTTTAATTAGGCAGCAATATCAGCGATAGTAATGCCCAAGAAAACGAGAATGATCCCCACACGATGTGAGACGAATCTCCTCAATCGCCTATGACAAGGAAACTGTAACACACAAAAGGAAAATTACAAGAAAGTAAAGTAGTGAAAATGCCTGTAAGTAAATACAATGTTGCTTTGCTGTTGTGGTACTGTCGCCAAGCAGCACACAGGAAGGTGGTTTGGGTCTCTCTCCCATGTAATATGACGATATTTCTCATGCTTGATTCTAATAAGAAAACCATCATAATAAGTATCGGCAATACCTTAAAAAACAATAAAACAAAAACACAACAGCAGTTGGAGAAATGTGGTAAAAGAGACACGGATGTTTGCATAGGTGATCAAATAAATTTTATAAACCCAGAAGTTTGTGGAGAAGTGACAATATCTTCTCATGTTGTATGCAAACAAACTATTGTCAATATTTACTGAAATGCCATGATCTGTTTTTAATGTTCACAAATATCGTTTAGAAAAAAACAACATCCAACTGAGGTAAGAATATTTACGACACGTAAATACGGCCAAAAGTTCAGCCGAATGGTTGAATCTTATAGATTGCGTAGAAATTTCTACTGAGGACTGTCATCCACAATTGAATTACTTGGGTTGTAGTAACAGTTGTCAATGCCATGGTATCTTAAGCTTTCCTAAAATTATGGACCGATATCGATCAATCCTAGCATGGCTGTTAGAGGGCATACTAGCATTACGTACCAAATTTCAACAGGATCGGATAAAACCCAGCAAAAAACCTACTGAATATTCAGAAGCTTTGTAAGGGAAGTCAAAGTCAATCAACGCGTACCTCTGTGAGGAATTCACTCATGAGTTTTTAAGGAAATATCACACTTAAATGCGCGTCTTCTCTGTATGAATTTCAGCGCTTTCGAAAGCAGTAAATTTACATGAGGAAATTATTGCAACTTTATAATAGTTTCGAATATGGAGCCATAACGGCGCTAATGTACTGTCAGCTAGCGGCAATACTGCCTTTTAAAATATGAAATGAACACACGTTTTTCAAGTCTTATTTTGGACCTGGTCCGACCCGGTTCGTTGCTGGCTCAAGATTTATTCTTATATTGAATTAAATTAAACAATAAACACAACAAGAGAAAATGAGTTGAATCGTCCGTCTTTATCCTTTGAACACAAAATATCAACTAATTTATTTTTAATAATATCTCTTCGCCCACAATTATTCGTTCGTAAGAAGTCGTGATAAAACAAGTAAGTAAAGTAGAAAGTCGGAGAGGGCCGACTATATCATATCCTAAACCACCCCTACTGAATTAGTAGACATAAGCGTTTGTGGGGTATCATTGACAGAGGTTTGGGAGATAAACCGCATTTCCATATTTAAATACATTAAGGCGTACAAGTTTATGGGAGTGTTTTTCGAACGAACAAAATCGATTCCCAGATTTGACATCCAGAGCCTTCAGGAAGCTCAAATTTCATCCGAACCAGTTGAAACTTGGTACACGCAAAAAAATAATTCTTTCCTCCCAAACGAAATTTTAGACAAACAAAGTTCGTTTCTCATTTGCTTTTCGTTGAAAGGAAGTGTATTTGGAAGAAAAGTATATTTTTTTTGTGATAAACGTTTATTCTTTTCCAGGATGTAAAAACAATTTCATAAAGACTAACTCAAAAAAAAATTTTTCTGGCTAATTGCATTTTCCCTCACATCTTTCCCACTTCCACGAAGTTTTTTAGTTCTTAGCACCTTTTTCTGTAACACAAACAATGTAGAAGAAATTATACGATTTTATAGATTTTTAAATTTTTTTTACCTTTCGCCTGGACGGAGAATCGAACCGCGGACCATGCAATTTGTAAGCCAACACACTATCCACTGAGCCATGTAGCCATTATTGTCATCAATAGACAATTACCCATATAACTAAGTTATATTTATATAGCATAGCTTGCGGCGCCCACGAGCCGATTAAACAAAGTTTATTTAACAGAAAAATACATTTAGTTGGGCACCGTGGAGCAGTGGTTGCTACGTCCGACTTGCATGCCAAGGGTCGTGGGTTCGATCCCTGCTTCGACCAAAGTTTTTTTTTTACATATATTCCAGATATGGTCGGAAGATTCCGAAAAAATTTTCAACATTACATTCTACTATATTAAATTTTTACTATGAACTGTAAAATGTGTCTTATTAAAGACCTAAATTTAGAAAAAAACAGTGTTTGATATAAACGAAATGGACTGTGTTGTTGGTTCAAAAATAACTTTTTTTACTGAAAAAATAAAAATTTTGTAACAAACGAATTTTTTTTGGTGATAAAAGTGTATACTTTTCGAAGCAATTCAAAAAACTCTAACAAAAGAAAAACGTTTTCGGTACACGTTTTCCAAACGTTTTTTTTCTTTGCGTGTAGGTGATGTTAATATAACAACATTGCAAAAAATGGTCTGTGTCGGTCTATAAATATATATAGCTCCAATATCAACCGATCCCCAGATTTAACTTTGTAACCACTAGGAGATTTCATTCGATCCGGTTGATGTGATGTCAGATAATCTACTATCTGACAAAAAATTAAAGTGAATTCCATATTAAGATTGTTAATAGTTATTAAAATATTTAATTTGCTTGGAAAATTACATAAAATATGGTGTAACGTATAGGCATTGTTAAAATGTTCGAACTAACATTCTCTAGATAAAATGGCGAGAAAAATTTCTATTCTCAATCTTTTTACCTTAAAGGCATGGATGATGAAAGATATCATTAAGACCACCAATTAACAGCTAAATTATTTTAGTGGTGAATGCAGAACAAGAGAATAAGTCGATGTTGCCAGATTTTCCATAATCACTGCAAAAGTGATTTGAACATTAAAAGCGCATGTGAAGTATCAGGGATAAAATCCGAAGTTAAAGAGGTTACTTATCTCCGAAATTTGTTGCAAAAGAAAGAAGTGTTTATATTTTGTATTATCATAGAGGAACTCGTGATAAAGGATACCACGACAATCCTGTGATTATTTATGTAAGCGGGACTCCATTTATGTCAACGGTATGGGTGAAACTCTTGGCAGTAACTTTAATCCGAAAATTGAATACGTTGTACCACAACAATAGAAAATATCGGAAGTTTTACAAATACTCCGTATTGCGCATGAGTGAATGTTTAATCAATAGAATACTGTCCGTGGATGAATGGATCAAGATACGCAATAAGATGAGCAATCAACTTGTTCTGTAGTAGTCCACTGCAAGATACCCCAAATTTCTGGCGTGGAATAATATGCCAATGGAACAGAACAGATACCAAACGGCAGATTAATTGATTGGGGGAATTGAAATCATATGAGATGTGCCCAGATACCGAAATTCTCGCGTTAATTTTACAAGTAACCTTATAATCAGATATGTTTCTTTATTGCCCCTCTAAGAGTCGATCAAAAATATTTTTCAGCAGTTATTAAATCCCTCAACTTTTCTATGTGTTTCAGTTTTTTAATGTGCTGAATTACACTATGTGATAATCAGTTCAGGCTCAGATATATTAATGAGTTCCATTATGATTGTATTGTACCGATAGTTTTTCAATATGTGTCGAAACACACGGTGTCTATCATATTTGATTTTTTTTTGGACGTAGTGATAACGCAAAATCATCTAGTGGTCCCACACAGAAACCACCATCCCTGGTCAGCTTTAGCGTAACTGCGGATGGAGTAAATTTTCAGCATCCGTCAGAATTACTTTTGTTTAATTCCCCCATTCTATATAATTAATTTCGTAAAAATAGTGGGTTCGCTTTTCCTTTTCTCTTTAAGTTTCTCAATAGTGCATAGGTCGCGTATGTCTGTCTCGCATATTTTGTATTTGTGGAGTTAGTTGCCGAAATTCCCTTCACTACTAAACACCTGAAATACAGAAAAATTCACCTCACCACACGGACGAAAAAGACTGTTTTTCATTTGTTGGGTATAAAAACTATATGTTTGGAACTCAAATTTTTTAACACAATATTTTTAAGTGGAAGCATATTGTGTTCATAAACTAGCATAACATGTTTGGGACATATATGTTAATATGTTAAAACATATTATGTTTGGGACATACACTGTTTGTAAATATAATATGATTAGATGCAAACATATATTAATTTAGAAATAGCCTATAAACATATAGGGTGAGTGCAGCCGAGGTATACCCATTTGTTTTTCGATAGCCAAATTTTTTTGACTTTCTCCGATGAGGCTAAGATTTTACCACATTCATTTTACTAGTGTTAGCCATCCACGCAACTATGACCGATAAATAAGAAGCCCATATATTCGGATATATTTGCGAATTTATTAAAAACACATTAAAAACACAAGAGAGACCTAGAGAATATGCTGCAAGTAAAATGATGGAAGTAACCAATTGACGCCTTAAAAATATATCCACACAAAGAAAATTTCATTAAAATAGTTTTCTACCAGTGTATGCCAGTGTTTGGACCAATCCTGAAAATATATATGCTTGAAGCAAAATGTGTTTGGGGAATATGTTACAGAATCGTTTTTTTTTTTTTGAGGTTGCATGAGTTCTATTAATCCAGCTCCTTATGTTCGGAATAAGTTGGTAGGTTCATCTACCTTGGTCCCATCTCCTTTACCATTTATTATGTAATCCTTCACGTGCTTCCCTTTATGCACCTTTTTGAAATTGTAACCAGATATGACTCGGAGATTATACACTATTCACTACCGCGTTGCTCAAAATCTATGTTCTTCAGCTAAAATCATTTTAGTTCTTCAGTGAAAACAATAATTTAACCATGTTTTCCAAACAAACATTCTATTTGTATCTCAATTATATGGCAATACTGCTTTATTGAAATGAGAACCGCATTATATGTCGAAATTTTACTGAAAGCAGATATAACTCGGAGAGTATACACTTTTTGTACTTTGTGTAGAATTTTCCATCAGCACTATTCCCTTCCGCGTCAGCACTATTCCCTTCCGCGAGGCCAGCACTATTCCTTTCCGCGATACTCGAAGTATAAATTTTCCTATTCATCTCTTCCGCGATACTGGAAGTAAGTGGTGCGCAAAGTATGCTACACTCGCTAGTAGTTTTCTGATCGGCTGTCCTGGATCTCTCATATTTGGCATTATACTTGCTAGTTTTGTTGTATTCGATAGATCTTTACCAGTTACGATCCTAACAAGCACCCTCAAGGTCAATTTGCTATCTAAGTAGACTCCAGATATTTAAGATCCTTCTTGATGATAATCTCGTGACCATCCACCATTTGAATAATCATTTTCTGGTTACTGTTATTGCATCTGTTTATTCTGTTGCTTGTTTTAAACCCTTTATTCTAAGTCATCATATAGTTATTCTCCCTAGGCAATCGTTTTTACGGTTTCGATAAGTTCTACAGAATTCGTATCGACAATTGGGGCCAACAGCATAACCTACAAGATTATTTGTGAAGCTATTACTCACGATGTTATTATACGATAGGGTCTATTTACAGCCCAAAATAATTTGTGTCCTCTTGTGGGAATCCAACCAGCGTATACGGCTAAGTCACCTGCGCTAACCATGAGAAAAAATAATTTTAAAAAAAATCCTCTTTGTATATCAATTACATGGCAACACTGTTTAAATGATCTATGGGATATTAATAAGAAGATGATCTTTCAACCAGACCTGAGAGTAAACAATGATGATAATAATAACAGCACGCACATGGTAATATTCCTCTTTTGAATATGAAATAAGAAAGAAGCAGCAGTAGGAAGAGCAAATGAAGAAAATGCGATGGATGGCAGAGAGAACTGACAATAAACACATTAGGAGTTCGATTCACCAGACAACTGAGACTGACGTCTGCGACAACATCTCAGATGATGTAAGGTGAACGAACTCATTATTGAGACCAAATGAATTGTCTGTTGTTTAACAAAAAACACTCAATATAATACACATATGTACGTGTATGCTCTGCTCTTCTTCAGCAAACACAAGAGCAACAATCATATGTTTGAATTTGTGTAGGGCCCCCACCATGTTCTTCTTCATTGGTTTTACCACTCCTCTTTTATTCATGTTTGTACTATGAACTTCGGTTTGTAGAAAAAATTTGTGATTGTTCGTTCATTCGATCACCTCGCACAATCATTCACATGTGAACCAAAGATCATCATGCCTGCCGCTACCACAATAGAGTCGCGTATGCTAACTCACGCAAAGCTTATAGCATTGTTGTTGTTCGTGAAGTTGGGTGAATGAAAAATGTTAATAAGTTAGATTTTTGTGGGATCACACAGTGGAGTTATATGGAAAAAATATTCACAACTAATTTTATATTCTCACAAATAAAGCTAAAAGTGTGACAAATAGGAGGAGGATATCGGTAATATCCCAGAATGTTTTGACGAAAGTTAGGTTAGGTGACAGCCCGATGTATCAGGCTCACTTAGACTATTCAGTCCATTGTGATACCACATTGGTGAACTTCTCTCTTATCACTGAGTGCTGCCCGATTCCATGTTAAGCTCAATGACAAGGGACCTCCTTTTTATAGCCGAGTTCGAACGGAGTTCCAAATTGTACTGAAACCACTTAGAGAAGCTTTGAAACCCTCAGAAATGTCACCAGCATTACTAAGGGGGGATAATCCACCGCTGAAAAACTTTTTGTTGTTCGGTCGAAGCAGGAATCGAACCTACGACTTTCTGTATGCCCGGCGGGCATGCTAACCATTGCACCACGATGGCTCCCAAAGTTGTTTCATGAGTCTCTGTGTCTATTGAAACTTGTCCGTTTAGTGGTTTGGTTTATATGATAAATCTCGAGGGATCAAAAATATTCATTCCAAATATAAATTTGTTTAATTGTATATTGAAAAAATCTATAGCAAGGAAGCAGGTGATTCTTCAAGCAAGATTCTAAGAAAGATTATTAAAAAAATTACGAACGAATATGTTTTCTAGTTCCAATCAAGATGGATAAGTTTTAGCACTGATCTAACTAGCGACCCACGAGCCGTGTGGATCTCGAGAGGTCTGACCTTTCCGTCCACATCCGGAAAACCCTTTATTGTTCGCCCTACTCTCCACTCATTGGGAGCAGCAATCTCGTCAGTGACTTTCAAATTCAACTCATCTGTTTTCCATTTATTTCTATTAAGTACTCATCTTTCCATATCGTACACAAATTATTTAGACGGATAAGTTTTGGGAATGATCTATTTAGCAACCCACAAGCCGTGTGGATATGGAGAGATCTGACCTTTCCGTCCACATCCGGAAAACCCTTTATTGTTCGCCCTACTCTCCACTCATTGGGAGCAGAAATCTTGTCAGTGACTTTCAAATTCAACTCATCAGTTTTCCATTTATTTCTATTAAGTACTCATCTTTCCATATCGTACACAAATTCTTTAGACTTCTTTGTGAATATTGTACACAGTACAATATCTTACACGATGTTCTTAGCTCTTGGACTTCAACTTGAAATTGTGGAACCCACACCCTCAAAAAAAATCGCTTCTGTAACATATACCCCAAACACATTTTGCTTCAAGCATATATGTTTTCAGAATTGGTCCAAACAAAATATTGTTTGTTTTGTTCAAACATATCATGTTTCACCTTATGGCATACACTGGTCGAAAAAAAATTAATGAAATTTTCTCTGTGTGGATATATTTTTAAGGCGCCAATTGGTTACTTCCATTATTTTACTTGCAGCATACTCACTAGGTCTCTCTTTCTAAACAGATATATGTTTATAAGCTATTTCTAAATTTATTAGAAATATTATGTTAAAAAATTTGAATTCTAAACATATAATTTTTACATCCAAACATATGAAAAACTGTCTTTTTCGTCCGTGCACGCTTTGTAGTGGTTAGCTTGCCTGCCTTATATACAAAGGGTCATTTGTTCAATCCCAGTTTCGACCGAACACTAAAAAGTTTTTTCAGTTAATGATGACTTAATTTAATAATTGGTATCTTAAGATTAAAGAAAATTTTGTATAACTGAAGACAACATGGCTTTAATAATTCTGAAAAAAAAATTCCAAACATAATGAAATCGTCATTAAGTTTTTTGACGTCTTGTATCTTGACTACAGACCAAAAAAATATTCAAAAATTGGAGATAATTTTCAAAACTGTATTTTAAAGACGTTTTTTACTTGAAACATAACATAATTTCTACTTGAAGTTGAGTCTGCATTTAGAATTGTATGTTGTCGTTAACACGCTTTTAAACGACTTTGGTAGCATATGAAAAAAACAGTAACAGTAAAAATGAATGATTACAAATTTGTTTCCTATTATCAAGTAGGCAAAACTCAAATTTGAAATAGAATTGTGTCTTAAATAAATTCTTACATCAATTCTCTGCTTCGGAATCAATACCAAAATCATTAATGTAATGACATACTCATTGGAACTGGAACTTTTTGAACTTATTTAGTCTTCACAAATATAAACATTTCCCCCATTGGAACCTACTGTGCTTTGGAGTTGATGATTTGTCTAGTTTGAGGTGGTGCTACGTTGATGATTTTATGGGTGCGTTGAATTTATATCACGAAGCATATAACGACGTCTTTTTCGAAAAAAAAAAAATACAATATTGTTTGTTTATTTATTCATGAAAGATGTAACACAATTAATTAAGGCAAAGTTAAATCAATGTTGTGTTATACAATAAGTTATTTCATATAATTCGAGAGAAGATTTTAGTTATGTTCTTAAACCGTAGGATTGTGTTGAATACTGCTCTTGAGATTGAGGTGAGGTTAAGTACTTTTTGGCACCCTATGTTTTGACAAAATTTTACGCAGAGAATTCGCTGTAGTTATTGTGATTGGAAATGTTTAACTAAAGTGATAGTGACTTCACTCCATAAAAATATCAACAATTCAAATTAGGCACCCATGAACAATTTCAAGTATTCAAATTAGTTACGTGCACTTAATGGTATTAGGAAAAGTTAAGATCCCTTCCAGACCATATATAAAAACAAAGTTTCCAAAGTTCATATCAAGAACTCTATGGGAGGACTCCCTCTACTTTCACTAAAAATGTCAAGTTTATAGTTTGCCGATATAAAAAAAGGGGTCTTTAGGAAGCAGGCAGAGTGAAGAAAAAATTCAGTTTATAATGACACTTTTTACATTCATGAATTGCAACTCAGGTCAACGTTTCTGGCGTAAATTTTGAAAAGGTTTTTGGTAGAAATGTTTTAAAAATAAATAAATTGTAAAATTATATCTCTTTTTTTTAAGTTCTTTGAATTATTTTTTTTTCTAAAAGTAGAGTATCAAAAAGTTAAGTGACCTATCACAATTTAAGAAATAACCTTTATCTTCCAGGAAAAGGAGAAAAAAGTTGTTTTGTCAATTTGTTTCGTAGATAAAGCAATTTCAATGTGAAAATCTTCACTCAACGAAAACCATACCCACTCCCAATGATTTTGTCTCTTCAGTAATGATTCAGAATTATCAGAATTATTAAAAACAAGTTGACCTTAGTCAAACCGATTTTGTCATATATGGATACCACTGGGTTTAAATCCACTCACTCACTTTAAGGAGAAAACCACTTAATTGCAAAGATTAAAGATTTTGGTGAAGGAAAAAAATTTTAAATCAGGGAAATGTGTCTTCTATGCTAAGTGAAATTCACATCCGTATTTTAAGAACGTGAAATCTTTGGCCTCGCTGATACTGACAAAATAGGATGGTTACAACTGTATCCTGTATCATAAAAAACATATTGAACTAATATTAAAGACATGTAACCTAAATTTAGGACACGCAATTTACACAGTATTATGGACTAATTTCTTTAAAATAATGAAATTTTAATTAAATGAAAATTTATAATTTTTGTTTAATTTTTTTTTCATTAAATATAGGACACGTATCTTGGAAATTGGAAATTGGTCTGTTAAAGTCGTATGCCTTTGGAACTAAGGAAATTTTTCATTAAAGTAAAGAAAAACATTTAAGAGAAAAAAGATTAAAGTATACACGGTTGAAAAAGACTGTTTTTCATATGTTTGGCTATAAACATTATATGTTTGGAACACAAATTTTTAAACACAATATTTTTGAGTGCAAGCATGTAATGTTCATAAACTAGCATAACATGTTTGGGACATATATGTTAATATGTTAGAACATATTATGTTTGGGACATAAAATGTTTGTAAATATAATATGCTTGGATGCAAACATATATTAATTTAGAAATAGCCTATAAACATATATGTGTTTAGTAGCTTGGAGCGCTATTTAACAGGGAGCGATTTTGAATTAAGTTGGTGGTTGTTGCTTGTTATTACAAAATTAAATTTTATTTTTCCTTGGGCAATTGATCAGCTACTTCTTTGATCCTTACAAACTGTGTGGTCCGCTGTTCGAATCCCCGTCGGGCAAAAGGTAAAATTAAAATAAAAAAAATCATAAAATTGAATAATTTATTCTACAATGTTTGTATTACAGAAAAAGGTGCTAAGAACTAAAAAATCTCGTGGAAGTGAGAAAGATGTGGGGGAATATACAATTGGGCAGAAACAAAATTTTGAGCATTCAGGTCGAAAACCTATGTTGTTAGCACCTATATTACCTGTTTATTTTCATAATTCATTATGATTGTAAATATATAAATAAATAAATAAAATTTTGAGCACAATATTGTTTGGGAGAATTTTTTAAGCATATAATATTTTTGGGTGCAAAATGCTTCCAAACATATTATATGGTCACATAATAACATATTGTTTTTTGGAAGACAACATTATTGAATTTGGATGCAAAAATACAAAATGTTTGGAAATTGACTACCCAAACATATATTTTTTTAGACCAATATGCTTTCAAACATATTATATATTGGAAGAGATCAAACATATAAATGTTTGGGCAATACCCAAAAATGTATATGCTTGAAGCAAAATATGTTTGGGAGTATATGTTACAGAAGCGATTTTTTGTGAGCGTGTAGGCTTACATTTAAAATAAATAATTCTAATATTGAGGATTTTGGCGTCTTTGGTTTGAAGATTTTTGTTGAAATAAGAAAAAAATATTTTTACTTTGAAGTACATGTTATAATTTGGATTTTTAAATTAGAATTTGTTTGTACGTGAATAGCTTTATTAACATATCGCAAAAGGAGAATAAAAATTCGAAAACTGATGTCTATATCGTGATTTCCATTTTATTGATCTTACACTGAAAAAAATGTTGACCTAATGTGGAAGATTATGCAACTTAAATTTTAGGACTCAAAATTTACGCAATGCTAGGTTAAAGTGGCAGCCCGAATCAATCAATCGGCTCACTTAGACTATTCAGTCCATTGTGATAATGCTAAGGACAAAACTCTTTAAAACAATGACATTTTAATTAAAAGAAAGTTTATAATCCTTGCTTCAAAAATTTTTTTCATTCATTTTTCATTCTCTGCTGAACTTGTAGATCTTTGAAGTAAGGCAAATTTTCCTTAAAATAAGGAAAAACATTTTTAATTTAAAGAAATCGTCTTTAATTCAATTGACATATTGAATTTTTAAATTTTAGATAAAAACGCTTCAAATATAGGCTAAGACTTATTTTAAGGATTTGCATCTTTAGTTTAAAGTTTTTTTAGCATTAAGAAAACTGTTTTACTTTGAAGTACCTTGCACAATTTGGATTTTGAAATTGGAATTTGTTTGTATATAAATAACTTTATTAATATATCGCAAAAAGAAAACAAAAACTCGATGAATGAGATCTGCACAGAAAAAAATTTCCATAGTTAAACTAACGCTAAATTTAACTTATTTTTATTGTAAAAAAAATATTTACTAGAAGTTAAATTTTATTATTTTTTTGTGAAATTTTCCACAACTTAATGAAATGTTATTTTTTTTAAGTATGCCTCAAAAATTGTATAAACTAAATGTGGATATAAAGTTCAATGACCGTACACACAAGTTCAATATGAACTAAAGCAAAAGAAGATTTTCGTACGTTTCCCAAAAATAGTAAGAATGAACTACTGTATGGTTAAAAAGGCCATGATTTGGCGCCAATGATTTTCTTCTTTACTTTTGGTGAATTTTTTCTTCTATGAGAGGATGTAATTTCGTGAACTGCTGTTAAAAAGTACAAAAGGGCATTAAATTTTCCTGGTTTTAACAACGCTTTGTGGAAATCTCAAAATGTGGAATAAAATTTGGTTAAATTTTCGTGCGAGGTAGTTCATTTTTCCTATAAAACAGTTTACTTTTTTTCGGAGTGTATCCAATTTTAATTTTATTGATCCTACATTTTAAGTCAGGAAGGTCCGTAAAAAATGTCTATATTTTAAAGAAGCGGCATCTTTGGCTCGGAATCAATACCAAAGTCCTTAAGGGAAGGTCAAAATCTTTGGTTCCAAGTAAACTTTTTTTGAGTGTAGATTTAATGCTAGATAAGTCCGTAAAAATATCTTTATTTTAAGAAAGCCGCATCTTTGGCTCGGAATCAATACACAAATCTCTTTAAGGAAGAGATAAATCTGTTGGTAAAACTGAAGATAAGAACTTTTCTTATAGGACATGACCTTGAGAAAGTAAACGAAATTTTCATTTAATAATAGATCCACTGAAAAAAACAGTGAACCCACTAGGAAGAAAACTTTTGGTTAATTTTAGAAAATTTAGATTTTTGGAAAATTGTACTTAAACAGTATTACCAATACTGACATCACGCCGATATCATAAAAATAAGTACCTATTTTTCGACAAATTCAAGAAAATTTATTATACATAATTATTTTTTACTTGTTAAAAAAATTGTGTAGTTTGAAGGAAAAATGTGCAGTTCAAACTAGCAAGAATGTCTTTATTGCCATACGAAGTTCAAGATAGGGGCATTGGTAATAAAATTAATAAAGTTAATGAAATAATTAACTAATTTGTGAGAAGTACAAATTTAGTAAGTTTTTATGCTTCCTTTGTGGAAAAATTTTCCCGTTTTTGAGATCATTTAACTAACGTACCCAAAAAATTATTAGAGTTTCTCCAAACATAATAATTTTATGAACTAAAATAAAGTTAAATTGCCTTTAATGAAATAGGGTTCACTTTGTTTGAGTGTGCTTACCTACACAGAAAAAAAGCATGCACGGTTCCAAAGATTTTGTCTTTACCTTAAAAATTTTGGTATTGATTCCGAGCCAAAGAAGCAATGAATACAAGTAAGGATACTTTTAAGACACAATTCTCTTTTAAATTTGGGTTTTGTGTACTTGCTTCTAGGAAGTACATTTTATTTTTTCACTTTCTGAGCTATTTTTCTTCATATGCTATCCAAGTCCTTTAAAAACGAGCTAACGACAACTTTATTTTCTAATTTACTACTCGACTTCCAGTAGAAATTATGCTATGTTTCAAGTAAAAAACATCTTTAAAATAAAGTGTTGAAAAACATGTCCTATATTTGAACGAATTTTTGCTTTGTAGTCAAGATGCAAAAAGACAACAAATATAAAGACAATTTCATTATATTTAAAGAATTTTTCTTATTTATTAAAGTCAAGTTGACCTTAGCCCAAACATTTTTTCTTTCATATTATGATACAAATTTTTAAGTGCAATCACTTAATTGTAAGGACAATACGACTTCATTGAAAAGTTTATCGACTTTTGGACAAGGAAAAAAAACTTTATATTAGAGAAATGCGTCTTCTATGTTAAGCAAAATTTGCATTCGTATTTTAAAGACATGAAATCTTTGACCTCACGACAATATTTTTTTCAGTGTATAATGAAAAATTTGCTAGGTAGAGATAAGTATTATCCTTCATCTTAACATTCCAGACGCCCTTATTAACAAGACACTGGAAGTTCACGAAGTGAGCAACATTCTTTCTTTTCACGTCAAATGTCCAACAAAAGCTTCGAACAGCTTTCACAAATGATCTTAACCAGATGGGATTTATAATGAGTTTCATATTTTCAAGAAACTGTTTGCACCTTTGATCTCCACACTTTGGCATTAAGTTTACAATCTTTCCAAGGGTTTAATTTCTATGATATATCTCGTCACTTAAACGAAATTCTATTTGAAAATTGTGGTAGATTTTCATAAAATAAAGCAACCACTTTCTTTTGTTTGAGGGCCGCAAATCGTTAGTATATACTTTTACTTTTCATTTTGGCTAATTTGCCATTAATCATATGATCATCAACAATTATTTTTTCTACAAGCATTCATTTGTTGTGAACAAAAAGGTTCTTGTTAAATGGGGGATATAATTAATGATAGTGCCAAAATAAGAAAATTACTAGGGAAGTTCGAAATGGTCATAGAAACAATGGCCATATAAAAGACAAGAAAATGGGCGAGAGAAAAAACAACACAATTCTTTAGCTATTGTCGAGATATTGTAACAAAAAATCGCTAGACAAAATTGTATATTTTTCACCAACAATTTCGATAAAAAAATATAGCAACACTATCAACATAGTTCAAATACATTTAGTGAAATGAGACGAAACAGAAAAAAACATTCACACGTGTTTCTTAAGCTCATTAGAAGGTGGTCTACTAATTGCCGAATAACTATGGAGGAGGCATAGCGTCATCGAATTTATTACAACCTAAGTTTAAATTAATTGAAGTGAGAAGGGGAAGTGATGGAGTATACACAAAAAAAATAAAAACAAGTCTGTTGTTAAAATGAATTTAAAATTCTCTTATTTCAATCGGACAAAAAATACTTCGTCTTAGTTAATTTTTAAATTTTTTTTTTAAATTTTTCCCAGCCCAATGATATTTTTGAGGTATATCCCAAAAATTCTATGAATTAAATTTGTGTGTAAATTTCGATGGCCATACAAATAAATTCGATACTAACTAAATCAGAAGAAATTATTTAAAAAATTCTCAAAAATAGTAAGAATGTACTTTAGCGCGGTTAATAATCGCGAAATCTGAAAAAATAATATTTCCCACAAAACAGTTTACTTTTTCTGTGTATATCACTTAAATATTGGATACTGCCAATGAAATTGGTTTACAGTCAAGCTTTGAATTTCTAAAGGTTTGATGTTTTAGTACGGGATATCTAAACCGGGACGGACTAAAAGAAAGAAGAGCACTCGTTTATGCGGGACATGTCCAAATGTGCAATCTGCTATCAGGTGTTTAAATCAAATAGAAAACAATTGAAATCTTACATGTTAATATAAGAAGTTCGATATGAGCTTATGATATGTTCTCGAGAGATCATCAGTGCATCAACGTTCTAGATAGTTCATACAAATGTTTCATCGAGTACTAAAATAAAAGAAGCCTTAAGTTAAAGTATATCTGATTATGCATCGTCTTTATAAGAACGACAGGCTCACTTAGACTATTCAGTCTATTGTGATACCACGGTGGTGAACTTGTCTCTTATCACTGAGTACTGCCCAATTCCATGCTATGACAAGGGACTTCCTTTTTATGGCCGAGTCCGAACGGCGTTCCACATTGCTGTGAAACCACTTAGAAACGAATTGTCACCAGGATTACTGAGGTGGAATAATCCACCGCTGAAAAACTTTTTGGTGTTCAGTTGAAGCAGGAATCGAACCCACAACCCTATGTATGCATGGCTTACCGATGCATAAAGAAGTTAGACTGGTGGACCGGTGGACTAGTTACCGAATTTAGTTTTCTCCGATGAGAACCAAATTGATCAGTTTGGGAACAAACAAAATTATCGGGGTAAAATGAAAATGTACACTTTTGGTTGGCCACCAGCGCCGCTGTAACAGCCGATGGTCGCTCCCGCTCGTATTCATCGGCTGGGGTCACTATAAATTATGAATATCATCGGGAAAATTTCCTAGAGGCAGTATTGAATTCGGATTTATCGGTCCTTTTGTACATAGGAACTTGTTCTATTAAATCCTTTATTCGCTCCAATAACGCGCACCTCTTACCATCACTATCGTTAGTCATGAGCAATTTTGTTCACCAAAGAGTTCGGTCTTGTTTGTTCCATTCATATCATATGAACAAGTGTTTTTATACCCACCACCATAGAATGGTGACGGGGTATAATAAGTTTGTCATTCCGTTTGTAACGCATCGAAATATTGATTTCCGACTATATAAAGTATATATATTCTTGATCAGGGAGAAATTCTAAGACGATATAAGCATGTCCGTCTGTCCGTCTGTCTGTCTGTCTGTCTGTCTGGCTGTCTGTTGTAATCACGCTACAGCATTCAATAATGGAGCTATCGTCCTGAAATTTGGCACAGAATCGTCTTTTGTCTGCGCGCAGGTCAAGTTCGAAGATGGGCTATATCGGGCCATGTTTTGGTATAGCCCCCATATAAACCGACCTCCCGATTTGGGGTCTTTCGCTTATAGAAACCGTAGTTTTCATCCAATTTGCGCGAAATTGAAAATCTAGAGATATTTTGGGACCTTGAAGAGGTGTGCCAAAAATGGTGAGTGTCGGTCCATGTTTTGGTGTAGCCCCCATATAAACCGACCTCCCGATTTGGGGTCTTTCGCTTATAGAAACCGTAGTTTTTCATCCAATTTGCGCGAAATTGAAAATCTAGAGGTATTTTGGGACCTTGAAGAGGTGTGCCAAAAATGGTGAGTGTCGGTCCATGGTTTGGTAAAGCCCCCATATAAACCGACCTCCCGATTTGGGGTCTTTCGCTTATAGAAACCGTAGTTTTCATCCAATTTGCGCGAAATTGAAAATCTAGAGATATTTTGGAACCTTGAAGAGGTGTGCCAAAAATTGTGAGTGTCGGTCCATGTTTTGGTATAGCCCCCATATAAACCGACCTCCCGTTTTACTTCTTGGGCTTATAGAAACCGTAGTTTTTATCCAATTTGCCTGAAATTGGAAATCTAGAGGTATTTTTGGGCCATAAAGAGGTGTGCCGAAAACGGTTAGTATCGGTCGGTATTTTAGTATAGCCCCCATAAGAACGATTTCCCGATTTAACTCCTTAGGTTTCTAGAAACCGTAGTTTTTATCCGATTTGCCTGAAATTGTAAATATTCTCGTATTTAAGGCTCACAAAAACGTGTATCGGATTAAGTTTTTATCGGTCCATTTGGTAATGCCTCCATATAGACCAATTTCACTTCTTGTGAGTATAGAAGGCGCACTGATCATGAAAATTGCTTGAAACTCAATGTAAAATTTCCAGATTTTATTTTTCGGGTGAAAATCTACAGATTTAAAATTTCAAATCAAGACGTTATTTTATAATTTTCTCGCACACTTACAAGAGATGTTAATGATTCCTCTAAATCTCAAACAAAAATGGTTCTTATAAATCCAGAATCTGATATAGTCCTCATAGGTGAAATCTTTAAATGTATCTTCGGGAAGTGTCCTCAAGTCCTCAAGCCCTCCTGAAATTTCAAAGGAAATCCTAATATTTGGTTCATGGTGGTGGGTATTTAAGATTCGGCCCGGCCGAACTTACTGCTGTATATACTTGTTATATAGTTCCGTTGTTCTAATTAGTTCCTTTGAATGAAGTCAATTATTCAACTGTTGATGATCTGTGACTGATGGCGTCAAGGAGCGCCAGTACCGGACGTTCCACTTGGTGAATCGTTCATTGGAACTAGATCGTTTCGGACCGACACAAGGTAGCCAATTTGAAGAAATGTAAACTGATTCTAAAATTTGATGTTATTTCCGATTTTTTGCTTTTGAATAATAATATTAAAAACAAAATCAAAAATATAGCGCTATACTTTGTTCTATTACATGTCAGCCACCCTGTGTGTATATTTACATCAAGAGGAGCAGACCCAACATGTAAACTATAAATTAACCTAATGTCTAAATTTTCTCCCATGCAGTGTTACCGTTGTGCCATACTTATTAGATTTTTGTGCCACTTCTATGTTATACTGTGACACTTTTTATACCATAGGATGGGGGTATATTAACATCGTCATTCTGTTTGTAGCACATTGAAATATCGGTCTCAGACCTTACAAAGTATATGTATCTTGGGTCGTGGTGAAATTCTGAGTGAATCTAGCGATGTCCGTCCATCCGTTTGTCTGTTGAAAACACGCTTCGGAATGAAACAAGCTATCCACTTGAAACTTGGCACACATTGTTTTTATTGATATAGATCAGATAACATTGCAAATAGGCCATATTGGACCAATTTTATATATAGCCCCGATATAAACCGACTTGTATATTTGGCGCCAGCCTTGGAGTATCAAATTTCGTCCGAAACGGTTGAAATTTGGTACACGATGTTCATATACGCTCTCCAACAAACACGAAAAATGGCCCCTCTTATTAACCGAATCCAATGTTTGTGAGCAATTTGGTATAGCGTCCCGTTTCAGCTCAAAGACGATCCCTATTGATTTTTGGAAAAAATCGGTTCAGATTTAGATATAGCTGCCATATATATTTTTCACCGATCTGGTCATAATTGGCGTGTATATCAACCGATCTTCCTCAAATTCCGTACATCCGAATATCTTATGAGTCTCGAAAAACTTGCAAAATATCAGCCAAATCGGTTCAGATTTAGATATAGCTCCCATATATAGCTTTCGCCCGATTTACACTCAAATGACCACAGAGGCCAATTTTTGGCTCCGATTTAGTTGAAATTTTGCACAGGGAGTAGAATTAGAAGTGTAGCTGTGTGTGCCAAATTTGGTTGAAATCGGTTCAGATTTAGATATAGCTCCCATATATAGTTTTCGCCCGATTTAAACTCATATGACCACAGAGGCCAATTTTTTTCTACGATTTAATTGAAATTTTGCACAGGGAGTAGAATTAGCATTGTAGCTATGCGTGCCAAATTTGGTTGAAATCGGTTCAGATTTAGATATACCTCCCATATATAGCTTTCGCCCGATTTACACTCATATGACCACAGAGGCCAATTTTTAACTCCGATTTAGTTGAAATTTTGCACAGGGAGTAGAATTAGCATTGTAGCTATGCGTGCCAAATTTGGTTGACATCCGTTCAGATTTAGATATAGCTCCCATATATATGTTTTTCTGATTTCGACAAAAATGGTCAAAATACCAACATTTTCCTTGTAAAATCGCCACTGCTTAGTCCAAAAGTTGTAAAAATGACTGTAATTTTCCTAAACTTCTAATACATATATATCGAGCGATAAATCATAAATAAACTTTTGCGAAGTTTCCTTAAAATTGCTTCAGATTTAAATGTTTCCCATATTTTTTTACTAAAATTGTGTTCTACCCTAGTGCATTAGCCAACTTAAATTTTGAGTCTATAGATGTTGTAGAAGTCTATCAAATTCTGTCCAAATCGAGTGATATTTAAATGTATATATTTGGGACAAATCTTTATATATAGCATCCAACGCATTTGACGGATGTGATATGGTATCGAAAATTTAGATCTACAAAGTGGTGCAGGGTATAATATAGTCGGCCCCGCCCGACTTTAGACTTTCCTTACTTGTTTAACTATAATATTTTCCTAAAACTATGCATAAAACCGGTTTTACGTCCAGAATATTAAATTTCAAAAATAAATTCCAAAACACAATCTTACCGGACAATAGGCACCGAAAAAAGTGAAATGCTTTATAGGAAGAATGAACTGCTACGTTCGAAAATTAAATTATAACCCACATTTTGAGATTTCCACAAAGCGTCGTTAAATCCAGGAAAATTGAATGCCCTGGTATACCTTTTAACTACAACTGACGAAATTACACCCTCTCATAGAGAAACAAAAATGAACTAAAAGTAAGGAAACGAATTATTGACTATATATCCACGTTTAGTTCATAAAATGTTTGAGACATACTTAAAAAGAAAAAAATTTCATTGGAATGTGGAAAATTTCCAAAACAATAATAAACATTTAACTGCAAACAGATAATTTTTTCTAATAAAAATAAGTTAAATTTAGCATTAGTTTAACTAAGGATTTTTTTCTGTGGGGGTTAATCTTGAACAGATATGAACTCCACTTTATAGACTTGCCTCCTATTCGGGTCACAATGAAAACGATAGATATAACTTTCACTTGAAATCTCTTCACACAAGTGTAGAAGAAGGTTGCTTCACGATTACGAGAGCATACGTTTTTTTTTTGTTTTCTGTTTCTGTTCAACTAAAACTGAATTGTGATTGTCGAATGTAATGGAGGACGCTGTGGCCTATTGGAAACACATGTGCACTTCCCTCTGCACGATAGTAGTGGCAGTATTGACGATGAATGTGAGGAATTTTACAAATGTTCGACGAATGAGCTCTCTAACAATGGACCGAAAAGTAGACAAAATGACTGGCACTCTAAACCCAGTTGGTAGTGCATTAAGCACACTCGATAACTCCATATAGACAAACAAACACACACACACACACATATATATATATATTGTATGTATGATCATGCATGAACATTGAAATGTCAATGAATTGTGTTTTTGTTTTTTAGGTAATGCGTTGTACTCTCCTTACCGGCTCGTCACTGATGCAGATGCAATGTAACTGTGGTAATTTCCCCCTCAGTCTGACAATAACATCAATGATAATGAAATGATTGTTATTGTCTTAAATAGCCTCTTTCTATAACCAAAACGCAAGTTGCACATGAGCAAAGTGGTGCAATGCAGTGCTTGCTTGAAAACGAGATATTTTAATTAAAAACAAATGAAAGGAAAAACCTTTATGACTTTCCAAAAATGGCATGTGCAGTAATGTAACTTTCAAAGTTTTTTTTTTCATTGATCACGTCTTTGAGTCAGCTATTGGCAGCAGCGGCAGCAGCAACAATAACAGCTGCTACTAAAAGCCTACAATAGTCATACAACAAAGCCTTATTCGTTCAGTATAACAACAACAATAGGACCTATCTAAATGTTGTTACAACCCAACATAGCATCTCGGCCTCAGACAGACAGATAGATACCACCACAACAGCCGCCTCAATAACAAAAACCAATCCCATGGCAAAAATCAATCCAATTCACTCCGATCGGAGAAAAGAAACAAAAAAAAAAACGACGGCCGTCGATTCGAACCACACTCTCTTTGGGCAGTTGACTCGAGTTGCGGCGGCTGCAGTAACATGTGATAGACTGTGTAAATTCAAATTAACACGAATTAATTAATTACATATGCATAACATGAGGCAGTCTTTTTCCTCTGGCTTCTTGTTTTTTGAAAATAGTTTTGTGAATCTAAAGACCACGGGTAGGAGGCAATGAACTATCGAAACAGTGGATGAACTACTTTTTTCGAGGATTTATCGATACTTAAAAGATCAGAAGGTGGTGCAGCTTAATCCTGAGATCTTATATTTAAAATTTTACATGTAAGGTTTAGTAAATAGAATATTAAATTGCGTATCCTACTGAAAGCAGGGAGACACCGTTTTATATATGGCGCAATACATGTTTAAGCCTACCTTTCATATAAAGGGACATGGGTTCAATCCCAATTTCAACCAAGCATCAAAAAGTTTTTTTTTTTTATCGGTGGATTGTTCCCTTTTAAAGAAAAACATTTTTGATTCATTTAACTTTTTCGTTGAAATCTTTTCAATTACGAAATTTAAAGTCACAGAATTATTTAGGAATTATCAATATAATTAATTAAAAACTTAATTAATTATATCATCTTCATTTTCAATTATTTTTTAATTGGTCCGATCAAAAATATTCATTGTGTTATATATAATTATTTTACCATTAGATTACAAATTTTTCTTGTAATTTGTTATGAGTTTGTATTTTCTTAATAATATTTCAATTGCACGCAGAAAAAAATAGCTAAATTTTTTTTCAATTAAAAAATTAATTAATAGAATTTACGTTTTAATCAAACTCGAAAGACTAAGTCAGTTAAAAAATGATTCAAAATTTTTAAATTAAAAATTTGATTGAAACAATAACATTAATCAAACTCCGTTGCAATAGTTTAATGAGTAAACATAGATCACACACCTTATTCTCCTGATTTAGCTCCCAGTGACTTTTACTTGTTCCCAAATCTAAAAAAAAATTCCTTGCTGGCAAGCGTTTTACCTCAAATGAATATGCAATTACAATTGTAAACCACTATTTTGAAGACATTGAGGAAAACTATCACGGGATAGAATTGCTAGAAAAGCGTTGGACTAAGTGTATTGAAGTTTCAGGAGATTATACTGAAAAATAAAAATATTTTTGAAACTAACTATTCTGTTTCATCGATAGGCTAAGAAGTTTCCGAAACTCCCTCGTAGATTGTAAGTTTTTGTTGCTATATTTACATTTCATTTATTTATTATTATTGTTTGCCATGTCTAGTTTTAGTAATTTATAAATGAAGCAATTTAAAACAGTTATATTTCAAATAAAAAATCTTTAGAAAAGGTCGTAAAAAATCCGACGAAAGTCGAGAAAAAAGATGAAATAAACTTGTTTCATTTGCATCCAACGTTGACCCAAACAGCCCTTTAAAATAAATAAAAGTCTGATAAGATCACTAAGTCAGTTAAGAATTTGATTGAAAATAGTTATGTTGTTAATTGAATCAATTAAAAAATTATTTTAAATTTGTCAAAGAATTCAATTCATTTTTAATGAAGTAAAACTGTGATTGATACCTGTATCATTTTCGTGATTCATGACATTTTAATTAAGAAACTAAATGGATCAATTAGTTTCGTGATTAAATCATTTTTTATTGTTGGATTTTTTTTTTTTAATTTGAGTCAATTTCATTAATTTTTGAACAAAATTTGCATATAATCATATTTTTAATGGAAAATATGTTTAGTATAAATTTATGTACAATTTTAACATTTATGTCAAACATTAAAGCACTAGCTACAAAGTCTATCGAATTTGTATTAATTTTAATAATTAATTTTAATAATTTTCTTTACTGACTTAATTTTTTAAAATTTATTAAAAAGTAAATTAGATTGATTAATTTTTAATTGAGTACGTTTTAATCTTCATAAAATTTTTTTACTTGAAATATTTTTTTTTTCAGATATTTCCTTGCTCTCTGTGATAACTTTGGCCCAGAGTCAGCAACGAAATTCTTAAGGGAAAGTCAAAATCTTTGGATACAGAAAAGTTTTTGATTTGTAATTGCACCAGGAAATATTTACTACATTAAAACAAACTTTAGCATAAGCGAGCAAATGTTCAAGAATTTTGTTTGGATGAATTTACTTGATTTCGACGATTTCGATTAATTTACTTAATTTCTTAGATTATGAGCTAAAATAAAATACAGAGCTTTATTAATACTGATTTTTCTCTGAGAGGATTTGTTTAAATCAAAAATGTTTTATACCCTCCTATTTAGAAATGGGGTGTATCGCCACTTAAAATATATACACAGCGCGTGGCGAAATTCGGCGTCGATCTAGTCATGTCCGTCAGTAGCAACGCAATTTTAGTCTAATCGACTTGACATTCGGCACAAGTTAATTTTATGGATAAGAATCGATCTCCTTTAATTTTGGCATAAATCGATTCAGATTTAAATAAATATATCATAAATATATTTATCATATATATCGTGTTATATACACTTATATGGCTCCTGAAGCCACAATTTTAGCTTTATTCATTTCAAGCTTTGCAGAAAGAGTAGAATTAATATTATCGCTCTGTAAAGAAGCATGCCCGGTTCCAATGAGTTTGGTATTGATTCCGAACCAAAGGAGCGGAGAAGCAATGGCAATTTAAGATAAAACTCTCTTTATAATTTAAGTTTTGCGTACTTAATTCTAGGAAACAAAGTTAATTTAATAGTTTTTTTTTTGCTTTTTTTCTTCGTGTGCTATCAAAGTCATTTAAAAACGTGTTAACGACAACTTAAAATTTCAATTTCAGACTCGACTACTAGTAAAAATTATGCTTTGTTTCAAACAAAAAATCTTTCAAATAAAGTGTTGATAAGAAGTATGCCAAATTTGGTTTAAATCGGTTCAGATTTAGATATAGCTCCCATACACATATATCTAGATTTGCTCCAAAGCAGTTCTCTCTTGTTTGTTTGGCCACAAAACCTAAACGTTATATTTGATCTCAATGAGATTTTACTCCAATTGAACACAGAGAGTAGATCTCTACTGAAATAATTGTTTCGAATTCGGTCCAAATCGGTTTAGTTTGAGATATAGCTCCCATTTGTATATACGCCTGATTTGGCCATAGGACTACATCTCCAATAAACTTGATGTCATTAACTTGAACACGGAGAGTATTTGATACAAACCTTTTTTATGTGAAAATAATTTTATTAAATTATTATTAATTATTTTTTACACATAATAAAATGTTTAAAGATAAAGATAATGCATCTAAACGTAAAGTATCCAAAAATATTTACCGTAGAGCCGAGCTTCATAAAATTGCCTTTCTTTCAATTCTTCAATTTATTGGTATTGCAATCAATATCAAAATACTAAAATACAAACACAATCTTGAAATCGAGTATAATTAAACTAACTGGGTTTTCACTTTTGTTTCCTTCAAATTAGGGTTACTTGCATACCTTAATCACAGGTGTTTAATCCATTTCCCTTTCTTTTGCCTTCGTGATGAAAAACAATTTCAATTTATTCCTTAGGCAGCAGCATGGAGCACAAAAATTAAATTATCATGTCAATAAAAGAAATGACCCAAAAGGAAAGATATAGAGTTAAAATTTAATTTTAAATCAATTTGTATTCAAAGCCGAAAATGCCGAAAGGTACACAGGTGAATGTTTACCTGCCACAAGAGCCTAATCAACAAAGCCGTAAAAGGAGACATTTGGTATTGGTGATTTGTTATTTCTAATATTTTTTGGAAATAAACCTTATTGATGGTATTGAAGACTGCCTTTTGTTTCATTTTAACTTGGCTCACATTAAAGATCTCATGTTCTGGGTCAATAGACACTCGACTAGACTAGACAAGAAAGCAATAAAATTCTAATTCTTCATACAAATTAAATGATTTTTATATGGGTTATTAAAGGTAGAGGTAGAGTTATATTGGTGTTTGCAATCGGCTGGAATTTTCTATTTGTTCTGCTGGAGGCAAGAAGTTTACCAGTGAGTTCAGCTTTAACGATGGTCAACTTTCGACAGCATCTCATGCATCGTTCTATGAAATAATTGGTTTTTAATGATTATTGTATGTTTGTCTTTCAGAAAGCTTTAGTAAAATCTTTACCTTAACCAAAATCGGAGAAAGTTAAATTTCTTTCCAGCTATATCTCAAATGATTTAATTACGTTGAATATTTTACTTTCTTTTATTATAAGTCAAGGTGTGAAAAAATTTAAAACCATACATAATCTGATGCTAAAAATTAATTAAGTAATAATCTCTTAAATGTATGATAAACGGTCGAATGCTATTTCCCTCGTTTACTACTTCTTTATATTCAATGGCATTTACTTCTTTTTGCCATGAAAACTTGCATATTCGAATGTTAAAAAAGAGGAAATAAAAAAAAAACGTAATTTTGCCTAGTCATTAATTTGTTTTAGAAAAAAGCTTTACGGAAATGATAAAGCGACACAACTGTGAACATTTGTCCCCGGCACTTGAGCAAAGTACAGTGGTTTATAAAAATTTTTATAATTAAACACACACAAACTTACATGTGATAAATGGTTACGAAAAATATTATTTTAAATTTATTTAGAACTATAATTTCATAATATCTTCAACTATGAATTAGTTCGCAAAATCTTTTATTTATAATGATAGCCTTAGAAAAAAATTTAACGATAGTTTTAGTTCATCAAACTTAATTGATTTTAGTTAATTTTTACCAAATGCGGGAAAATTTTCTTTATTTTAATTGTCATTTGCTTACTTTGATTCCATGGACCAAAACTGGGACAAAAAATGTATACAACTGACAAACACAAATTTACTAAATTCGAAATTCTCTCACAATAGTTCACATTTTTTATAGTTAAAAAAATTATTGTTCTTATAATTTTAGTTAAAACTTTCTAAGGTGAATCTATAATTTATTTTACACTGAAAAAAACATGTGTGGTTCCAAAGATTTTGTCAAAGTCAAAATAGAAATTATGCTATGTTTCAATTAAAAACGCCATTAAAATAAAGTATTGAAAAAGATTTGAACGCTTTTTGCTTTGTAGTCAAGATGCAAACTCACAACAAATTTAAAGACGTGTTTTAGAATTATTAAAGCCATGTTGTCGAAATTTTCTTTCATGTAAAGATCACGGTTCCCACAGTTAGTAGAATTCTACTGTTTGGTAGAATGGTAGAATTTTGAATGATTTTGCAAAATTTTCTATAGAAATAAATTTTTGACAAAATTTTCTATGGATATAAAATTTTGGAAATTTTTTTTATGGAAATAAAATTTTGACACAACTTTCTATAAAAATAAATTTTTTACAAAATTTTCTATAGAAATACAATTTTGACAAGATTTTTTATAGAAATAAAAGTTGACAAAATTTTCTACAAAAATAAACTTTTGACAAAATTTAAAGAAATAAAATTCTGACAAACTTTTCTATTCAAATAAAATTCGGACAAAATTTTCTATAGAAATAAAATTTTGACAAAATTTTCTATAGAAATAAATTTTTAACAAAATTTTCTATAGTAATAAAATTTTCTATAGAAATAAATTTTTGACAAAATTTTCTATGGAAATAACATTTTGGAAAAAAATTTTATGGAAATAAAATTTTGACAAAACTTTCTATAAAAATAAATTTTTTACAAAATTTTCTATAGAAATACAATTTTGACAAGATTTTTTTATAGAAATAAAAGTTTTTTTATTGAAATAAAATTCGGACAAAATTTTCTATAGAAATAAAATTTTGACAAAACTTTCTATAAAACTAAAATTTTGATAAAGCTTTCTGTAGAAATAAATTTTTGACAAAATTGTCTATAGAAATAAAATTTTGACAAAATTTTCTATGGAAATAAAATTTTTGAAAAAGTTTTTATGGAGATAAAATTTTGACAAAACTTTCCATAAAACTAAATTTTTGACAAAATTTTCTAAAGAAATACAATTCTGACAAACTTTTCTATTGAAATAAAATTCGGACAAAATTTTCTACAAAAATATTATTTTGACAAAATTTTCTATAGAAATAAAATTTTGACAAAATTTTCTATAGAAATAAAATTTTGACAAAATCTTCTATAGGAATAAAATCTTGACAAAGTTTTCTATAGAAATAAAACTTTTACAAAATTTTCTATAGAAATAAAATTCGTTCAAAATTTTCTATAGAAATAAAATTTTGATAAATTTTCCTATAGAAATAAAATTTTACGCAATAAAATTTTTTGTTTGGTAGTTTTTAGGTAAAATTTTCTCCAAATTTTGGTAGATTATTTTTTGCATGTGTGGCAACCGTGGTAAGTCGTGGTAAGCTAGTTTTAAGTCGAATCACTTAACTATAAGGGCAAAACGACTTCATTAAAAAGTTTATCGACTTTTGGGCAAGGAAACAAACTTTATACCAGACAAATGCGTCTTTTATGCTAAGCAGAATTTGTATTCGTATTTTAAGGACATACAATTTTTGGGCCTCACGACAATATTTTTTCAGTGCATCGTGGGTTTATTATTATTATAAGTTCTATTATAGTAGTGTCCTATAGATCGAGTAGTGATGTCATCCAAAAGAGAATTTTGTTTTGATCATTAAAAATTTCATCAATTAAAAATAATTGATTTTTGACAAAAAAATGATTTGGTCAACTTTGAAGTTGAAATTTGATTTCAGCTATCTTAGCTAGTAGAGAGGACATTGTCATTTCTATTTCATTTTAGGTGACATCTTATCCTGGCAATCTAAACTGGAAAAAGTATTTAAGTGATATTAAAGATTACGCAACCTCAAGTTTAGGATACGCAATTTGCACACTATTAAGGACAAATTTCTTTAAAATAATGAAATTTTAATTAAAAGAAAGTTTATAATATTTGTTTTGTTTTTCATTAAATTTAGGACACACATTTTGAAAATTTGCCTTCCCTTCATTAAATTTGCATGTCTTTAAACTAAGGCCATTTTCCTTAAAGTAATGAAACACATTTTTGATTTCAAGAAATCGTATTTAAATTAACTGAAATATTGAATCTTTAGATTTAAGATAAAAACGCTTCAAATGTAGGCTAAGACTTATTTTGAGGATTTGGCATCTTTGTTTCAAAGTTTGTTTGGATATTTTTTACTTCGAAATATCCGTCATAATTTGGATTTTTAAACTGGCATATATTTGTACGTGAATAGGGAAAAATGGAATACAAATTTGATAAATGAGATCTGTATCCTAATATTAATTTTATAAATCCTAGATTTAAAGCCAGATAGGTCGCAAAACAATTTCCTTATTTTAAAGAACCCGCATCTTTGGCTCGGCATCAATACCAAAATCTTAAAGGAAGGTCAAAATCTTTGGATCAAAGTAAACTTTTTTTGAGTGTATGATTTAAATGGATCGCTATAAGGATACTTTTAGGCAGGAAAACATAATGGAAAAAGATTGACTTAGTATGGAATGTTACGCAATCTAAATTTTAGGGCACGCAATTAACACAAAAGGGAAACTTTTATACCCTGTTTCTGTATTTCGAACGAAAACCCAGTCGACTGAAAAGCAGTCATTCGAATTCGAATCAATTAAATTCATATCGTTTGTATGAGAGTACATTGATTATCAAAAATGAGTATTTTCAAATTTTTGGCCTGAGAATTGATTCAAATTCCAAAACCGTTTTCACTTTTTTCTTGACACTTATTGTATATATTCCTTTGCTACTCGACATAAAAATATATAGAGACTTGCCTGTATACATAGAGAAACCCAAATAATTTTTTTTCATTTGAAATACACTCATTCGACATACAGAAACAGGGTATTATTTACAAGAATGTTCATAATCATTGCTTCAAAAATTTTATTATTTAAATTTACGATATGAAACTTTGAAATTTGTATCCCTCTGTAAAAGTTATAAGTTTTTGAAGTTAGGCAAATTTTCTTTAAAGTAAAGAAATAATCTTAAAAACCCTTCAAATATAGGCTAATATTTATTTTAAGGATTTTGCATCTGTGGTTTAATCTTTTGTAAATAAGAAAATGATTTTTACTTTGAATTATCTGTTACAATGTGGATTTTGTAACTGACTTTTATTTATATGTGAATAGTTGTGTTAATAAGTACCAAAAAGAAAAAAATCCGATAATTGATATCTATATCCTAATTTTAATTTTATAGGGCGTAGATTTAAAGCTAGATAGCTCCCTAAAAGTGTGTATTTGTTTTTATTTAAGAATCAACATCTTTGGCTCGGAATCAAAATCATTAAAGGAACGCCAAAATCTTTGGATCCAAACAAACATTTTTGGGATATTAATTATAAATATTGGTATAATATGATCTATATGTAGATATAAAAAGCTGTTCACCACACGGATGAAAAAGACTGTTTTTCATATGTTTGGCTATAAACATTATATGTTTGGAACACAAATTTTTAAACACAATATGTTTGAGTGCAAGCATATAATGTTCATAAACTAGCATAACATGTTTGGGACATATATGTTAATATGTTAGAACATATTATGTTTGGGACATAAAATGTTTGTAAATATAATATGCTTGGATGCAAACATATATTAATTTAGAAATAGCCTATAAACATATATGTGTTTAGTAGCTTGGAGCGCTATTTATCAGGGAGCGATATTGAATTAAATTGGTGGTTGTTGCTTGTTATTACAAAATTAACATTTTATTTTTCCTTGGGCAATTGATCAGCTACTTCTTTGATCCTTACAAACTGTGTGGTCCGCTGTTCGAATCCCCGTCCGGCAAAAGGTAAAATTAAAATAAAAAAAATCATAAAATTGAATAATTTCTTCTACAATGTTTGTATTACAGAAAAAGGTGCTAAGAAGTAAAAAATGTCGTGGAAGTGAGAAAGATGTGGGGGAATATACAATTAGGCAGAAACAAAATTTTGAGCATTCAGGTCGAAAACCTATGTTGTTAGCACCTATATTACCTGTCTATTTTCATAATTCATTATGATTGTAAATATATAAATAAATAAATAAAATGTTGAGCACAATATTGTTTGGGAGAATTTTTTTAAGCACATAATATTTTTGGATGCAAAATGCTTCCAAACATATTATATGATCACAAAATAACATATTGTTTTTTGGAAGACAACATTATTGAATTTGGATGCAAAAATACAAAATGTTTGGAACTTAGACTACCCAAACATATATTGTTTAGACCAATATGCTTTCAAACATATTATATATTGGAAGAGATCAAACATATAAATGTTTGGGCAATACCCAAAAATGTATATGTTTGAAGCAAAATATGTTTGGGAGTATATGTTACAGAAGCGATTTTTTGTGAGCGTGCACCCAATTAAAAATTTCAAATTTCAAAATAAAAAATAAAAAATGCTTTTGTAGCTTCACAAGGAGCTTAGCTTAATTTGGAAGATTTGTTATTTAATCTATCTAAATATTGAAAATATCAACACATTGAAAATTGTTTATAATATTTTTTAATATATGGCCGAAACCCCTTTCTTTAATAAACTTTTTTTTTATTTTAAGGAAATTTGGTGTATGGTGTAAATTTTGCTGCATAGTGTTTCTCATAAGCCAATTTGTGTTTCAACTTCATTTTAACTTACCAATATATTTTTCCAATATAATATTGTAAACTTACCTGAAAATAAAAATAAAACAACACGTTAATAAAAATTACTTTGAGAAATAACAAAAACTCTTATTATTTAAATAATATTAATTAACGATATATGCATGAATTTTTCTTTCCACATAAACAATGTATTGGGAAACGTTCGCCATCATGGTCTAAATGAAAATCGACCTCATTATAACCAATCATATCTCCACCCAAAGCAATTGCCCAGTTACCTTTTACCATAAACTACTTTGTAATGGATTTGGATCACTTTTCAAATGCTGCGCAACCCAATTTCAACACTTTTATTTCTTCTCTCCTGAAATCGATAACGTTCCGATATTATTATGGGTAAGGTAAAGCCCTTAAGTTGTATTGGTCGCCATTTCAATTTGTCTAATGGTAACAATAATAATAACAACATATATTAAGCACACTCAAGCCATGTAGACAATAGGGTGGGTTTATTGATTGTTTCCAAAATCATTGAAAAAAAATAGATTCAAAAAATATTATATACAATGCAATAAAAATTTAATTTAACTTTTTAAATACTTATTCCCAGCAAAAACATTTGGAACTTGTTCTAATGGCACAACTTTGAAAGCAAAAATTACCTCCCAAAGTTGTTCTTTATTTAAACTGCAAAATGGACTCAATAGTCTAAGTGAGCCTGAAATTTAATCCCACATTAACCTAAACTGCACAGGAAGTTCTTTTAATTCAATTTTTGTTATTTTTTAATGGGTAATTTTAACTTTTTTTTTTTTTTTTCAAATATACACTGAAAAAAATATTGTCGTGAGGTCAAAGATTTCATGTCTTTAAAATACGAAAACAAATTTTGATTAGCATAGAAGACGCATTTCTCTAAAATAAAGTTATTTTCCTTGTCCAAAAGTCGATAAACTTTTCAATGAAGTCGTATTGTCCTTATAATTAAGTGATTTGGCTTAAAAATGGGTATCTTAACATGAAAGAAAAAATTTATATGCTAAGGTCAACTTGACTTTGATAATTCAGAAAAATTCTTTAAATTTAATGAAATTGTCTTTAAAATTGTTGTCTTTTTGCATCTTGACTACAAAGCAAAAACTCGTTCAAATATAGGACATGTTTTTCAAAACTTAATTTTAAAGAAGTTTTTTACTTCAAACATAACATAATTTCTACTGGAAGTCGAGTCCTAATTTGGAAAATAAAGTTGCTGTTAACTCGTTTTTAAAGGATTTTGATAGCATATGAAGACAAAAAGCTGAGAAAGCGAAAAATTAAAATTTGCCTCCTAAATTTAAAAGAGAATTGTGTCTTAAAAGTATCCTTACTTGTATTCTCCGCTTCTTTGGCTCGGAATCAATACCAAATTTTTTAAAGTAAAGACAAAATCTTTGGAACCGAGTATGCATTTTTTCAGTGTATTCAAAATAGAATAAGAATTAATCAAATGTTACAAATTGTTAAAATTTTGTTGAAAAAATGCTTAACCCATTGTAGAAAAATTGCCAGCGTTTCAGACATGCATTTTTTTGGTTTTGGCAAAATATCACAAAACATCTTAAGAAGTAATGCAACTTCAGTAAAGCGGCTGTTAAAATGGAGGACATCCGTCCTATAACAATGTTATGTTAAATTCTTCGCTTCTGCACCACTTCTGGACCCAAAAAGAACATTTTCTTTTCCGAGTTTTTAATAGTTAATACACTCTTCTATCCAAATGTGAATTATGTATAAAATTATTATAACAGGTTGGCTGATGAGTCCCCGGTCTAACAAAGAAAAACACATTTTTTTGTCAAAATTCGTTTTTATTATTCAACATAGTTCCCTTCAAGAGCGATACAACGATTATAACGACCTTCCAATTTTTTGATACCATTTTGGTAGTACTCCTTTGGTTTTGCCTCAAAATTAGCCTCAGTTTCGGCGATCACCTCTTCATTGCAGCCAAATTTTTTCCCTGCGAGCATCCTTTTGAGGTCTGAGAACAAGAAAAAGTCGCTGGGGGCCAGATCTGGAGAATACGGTGGGTGGGGAAGCAATTCGAAGCCCAATTCATGAATTTTTGCCATCGTTCTCAATGACTTGTGGCACGGTGCGTTGTCTTGGTGGAAAAACACTTTTTTCTTCTTCATATGGGGCCGTTTTGCCGCGATTTCGACCTTCAAACGCTCCAATAACGCCATATAATAGTCAATATTGTTGATTTTTTCCCTTCTCAAAATAATCGATAAAAATTATTCCATGCGCATCCCAAAAAACAGAGGCCATTACTTTGCCAGCGGACTTTTGAGTCTTTCCACGCTTCGGGGACGGTTCACCGGTCGCTGTCCACTCAGCTGACTGTCGATTGGACTCAGGAGTGTAGTGATGGAGCCATGTTTCATCCATTGTCACATATCGACGGAAAAACTCGGGTGTATTACGAGTTAATAGCTGCAAACACCGCTCAGAATCATCAACACGTTGTTGTTTTTGGTCAAATGTGAGCTCGCGCAGCACCCATTTTGCACAGAGCTTCCGCATATCCAAATATTGATGAATGATATGACCAACACGTTCCCTTGATATCTTTAAGGCCTCTGTTATCTCGATCAACTTCATTTTACGGTCATTCAAAATCATTTTGTGGATTTTTTGATGTTTTCGTCGGTAACCACCGTTTCGGGTGAACGCAGTACACCGTCCTCCGTGCTCATTTCACCACGCTTGAATTTTGCATACCAATCAATTATTTATTGTTGATTTCCCTTGGGCAGAGTCCGGAAACTCATTATCAAGCCAAGTTTTTGCTTCCACCGTTTTTTTCCCTTCAGAAAACAGTATTTTATCAAAACACGAAATTCCTTTTTTTCCATTTTTTTCGCAATAACAAAAGTTGCTCTATCTCACAAAATAATTGACTTACAGACGACAAATTTTGATAATATGATAATATGAAAATAATATGCATTTAATACTAGCGACGCCATCTATATGTCAGACCGGGACCTATCACCCAACCTGTTACTCTTCTATCCAAATGTGAATTATGTATAAAATTATTATATATTAGAATCGGTTTTTATTTATTTTTAGAAATTAATTTGAAAAAATGAATTTAATAGCATAAGCAAATCAAATAAATAAGATATTCAAAAAGTAACTATAAATGAAATAGATTTTTCACGACCCCATCTAGTATATACAGACACCAGAGAAACCTTCCAACATTGGCAAAATGATACAAAACAAAAAAAAAACATCAAACACAGGTGTAGAAATTCAGTTAAGCGTACAATCTAGTATCAAATTAAAGTTGGTATCTTTTTCGGTTACTTTTCCAATTGTGAAATTTAATGGTTATAATTCCTTAACCTAAAGCAAAACGTTAGCGTGATTTTGATTGAGATAGAAAAAATGATTGGAAATTACAGTAAAACAAAGTCCAATCAAAATTATGGATTTATTACCATAATTATTAGTTTTTAATAAAAAAGAGTGTGTTGATATACAATCCATATTCATATCGATTTATATAATGGTACACTACAAAAGTCCCAGATTATTTTATTACTGCACTTTTCTGTAAACTCATTAAGATGGAAAATGTTGGAGAAAGTAACGTGATGTTAAAGCAAGGGATAAACGGGCAAAAACTGCGCGATTGAGTAAAAATTCACCTCAAAAAAGGGAAATCACTATAAAAGAAACTAGTGGTTTATTTTAGAAAATCTTAACTAAAATAGTTTACTAATTGTAACATTATACAAATAAGACATTATCTTACTGAAAATAAAACAAAATTTATATCATTTCCTTTTGTTGAGTGTAGGGAAACACTCTTTCACATAGACGAAATAAAAAAATTATATACAGTACCGCACAGCTCCTAAAACCACATAGTGTTCAGGGTACTTGCGAAAAAAAAATGTTCCTGCCAGAAATTTAAGCTCAATAAAATATATCGATCGACTCAGAACCATCTCCTGAGTTGGTTTAGCCCTTAGTGTCCGTCCGCCTCCACACAGACGAAATAAAAAAATTATATACAGTACCGCACATAAGTATTGGCACAGCTCCTAAAACCTAGTGTTCAGGGTATTTGCGAAAAAAATGTGCCTGCCAGAAATTTAAGATCCATAAAATATATCGATCGACTCAGAACCATCTCCTGAGTTGGTTTAGCCCTTGGTGTCCGTCCGCCTGACCATGTCCCTTTTTTCGCAGTATTTAGGCCACTATTATCAAGCGATTTTGATGAAATATTGTACAGTGCTGATGGAAGAATAGGGGAATATAGTTACATAGAAAACAGAAAATTAGTCCATTAATTGTCTAGACTGCTTGATGCTGTTATCAAACAAAAAAGGATACCAAAAAAGTACTAAATGTACCAAAAAACTAATTTAGAACTACCTGTGCCAATACTTTTGTTCCTCAAAAAATGTAATTTTTTTTAATTTTTTATAATTTAAATATTGAAAGAGAAAAGATTTTTCTAGATTCGTAATGCAGTTGCAATCCAAATTAAAATATTTTTAAATTTAAAATGTGGTGTTTAAACAAAATTGTATGGTATGCCAATACTTATATGCGTCACTGTATAAAGAAACAAGTATATACAGCACTAAGTTCGGCCGGGCCGAATCTTAAATACCCACCACCATGAACCAAATATTAGGGTTTCCTTTGAAATTTCAGGAGGACTTGAGGACTTGAGGACACATCCCGAAGATAAATTTAAAGATTTCACCTATGAGGACTATATCAGATTCTGGATTTATAAGAACCGTTTACCAGTTTTAGAGGAATCATTAACATCTCTTGTAAGTGTGCAAGAAAATTATAAAATAACGTCTTGATTTGAAATCTTAAATCTGTAGAAGTAAAATCTGGAAATTTTACATTGAGTTTCAAGCAATTTTCATGATCAGTGCGCCTTCTACACCCTCAAGAAGTGAAGTCGGTCTATATGGAGGCATTACCAAATGGACCGATAAAAACTTAATCCGATACACGTTTGTGTGAGCCTAAAATACCAGAATATTTACAATTTCAGGCAAATCAGATAAAAACTACGGTTTCTAGAAACCCAAGGAGTTAAATCGGGAGATCGTTCTTATGGGGGCTATACTAAAATATGGACCGATACTCACCGTTTTCTTTATGACCCGAAAATACCTCTAGATTTCCAATTTCAGGCAAATAGGATAAAAACTTCGCCCAAGAAATAAACTCGGGAAATCGGTCTATATGGGGGCTATACCAAAATATGGACCGATACTCACCATTTTCGACACACCTCTTTATGGTCCTAAAATACCTCTAGATTTCCAATTTCAGACAAATTGGATGAAAACTACGCTTTTCTATAAGCCCAAGACCCCAAATCGGGAGATCGGTCTATATGAGGGCTATACCAAAATATGGACCGATACTCACAATTTTCGGCACACGTATTTGTGGTCCTACAATACCTCCAGATTTCCAATTTCAGGTAAATTGAATAAAAACTGCGGTTTCTATAAGCCCAAGAAGTAAAATCGGGAGATCTGTCTATATGGAGGCTATACCGAAACATGGACCCATATTCACCATTTTTGTGCACCTCTTTATGGTCATAAAATACCTCCAGATTTCAAATTTCAGGCAAATTGGATAAAAACTACGATTTCTATAAGCCCAAGACCCCAAATCGGGAGGTCGGTTTATATGGGGACTATATCAAAGCCTGGACCGTATTGCCCATCTTCGAACTTGACCTGCCTGTAGACAAAAGACGAGTTTGTGCAAAATTTCAGCACGATTGCTTCATTATTGAAGTCTGTGGCGTGACTACAACAGACAGACAGTCAGACGGACAGACGGACATCGTTATATCATCTTAGAATTTCTCCCTGATCAAGAATAGATATATTTTATATAGTCGGAAATCGATATTTCGATGAGTTACAAACGGAATGACAAACTTATTATACCCCCGTCACCATTCTATGGTGGTGGGTATAAAAAAGAGGGATATTGTGAATGAACGTCATTTAAGTGTGCCCTGACATCATACAAAATGGAAATCACTAAATTCTCACCTCAATTTTCCTATATTTTCCCATCATTATATTGACAGTTCACACTTGTATATTAGATAATATTTTTGTTTTTTTTTTTTTTTGTTGTGTCCATCCTATGGACAATTTTAATAATATTGTCCATAGGATAGACACATGCATTACGTAATTAGGTAATTTTGCATGCCAGGTCACTTGGGGTCAAATTGCACTACTAAGCCATCAAATTGCACAAGTGTGACACTATTAGAGTTTGATGACCCCCATATGACTGAGGGAAAAACAAACCCTCAGCATACAATGGAAGCCAACAAAAACAACAAAAAAAACAGCAATAACGGCAGCAACAGAGATGAAAATTAAATTTCATTAGATCAATAGGTTAATAGCTTGAACCTACAACATACGCGACCAATGAGTGAGGGAGACATATGAAAATAGAAGATACATTGCCACTAAGTAAAAACAAAAGCCGTCAAAGGTAATGAAACAACAGCAGCAAAAAAGCTTTACTACGATAGTCATTGGTTGGACGTATTCGTAAAGCTAACAGCAAAATAAAAGTTTGCAATAATGAAAAAAAAAAGCAAACAATAGGTCTTGTTTTTTATTCTTCCCATTTTCAAAAACAACTGTGAACAATGCAACTTAAGATATGAAAAAAATATATGAACAGGGTGGCGGAAAATTAAATACATTTCCAAAATTCCCAACTGGGCAATTGCTCACTCCCAAGATGATCGTGTTTAGTTAACCGATCGCGCACACGAGAATTGAAGGAATGGAAACAGCCACAAGAAGGAATTTTCCATCTCACAGGAAATCGTATGGTCTGGAGTCAAAGTACATGTGATTTTTTATTGAAAAAATATTTTGGAAGTATCCGTGCACCTCTTGTGTGAGTGTCCTGCATTTCGTGTAAAGCGCAAACAACTTTTAGGAGCATATACCTTCAGATTACTGGCGGATCTGGAAAACGTTAACTTAAGCAGTCTGCTAATGTTTTTGGAACAATCTGGTTGATTCAGCGAAGAAAAATAATCGAGAAGGTTCAGCGGTTAAAACTAGAAGTGCCCATATGTAATAGGTACTTTTAGTTAATGTGGTATCACAATGGACTGAATAGTCCAAGTGAGCCTGAATCTTAATCGGGCTGCCATTTAACCTAACCTAACCTATCCGTGCGCACACACGCAGATAAAGAATATGATCACATCAAACATATTTCAAGAGCATACTGTTATATTCTTTCCGGGAAACATCAAACATGTTTGTCACGATCCATAAAGTTTGTAAGCAAAGACACTATCGCTATAGTCTTCAGTGCACAACCAACGCATATAGCCACGCAGTTCTATTTCTAGACCATATTGATGGGCAAATACAAGCCGATGTAAAGAAACTTTATTTAGGGCCTAGTGGATAGTTAATAATTAATTAAAAAAAGAGGATAAAGTAGTAAAACAACTAAACAAAATATTGGGAAATGAAAAAGATTCGGAAGAAAATTAAATTAGGCAGAGAATTAAAAAAAATAATCTTTACTAATTACACTAGTTTACAAAATAAATTTTTTTCGTGTACATTTGATGTATTTTGATTTGCTGAATTCGAAAATGAAAGTTAAAAAATTTTTTGAGATATCCCGTTATTTTTAGTTTTTCGTCCCTTTTTTCACTAAACAAATCATATCTCGAGCTAGAAATGCCCGATTATATCGTTGTTGGTACTTGAATGCAAGGTATTGAGATGACGAATCTGTAATCTGTAATAAGTTCAATATATCGATGAAAAAAGGGAAAATTAAAAAAAAAATATATGTTTTACAATGAGTCTTTGCCGCCAGAAAAGTATAAACATGTTCGTAAAGGCGCTACTTTAACGTAAGAAATAAAACCAACTAGAAGAAAATCGACCAAAAAATGACAAAGCTTTAAGCAATTGAGAGAATAAATCCGATGTCAAATCATACAAATATGAGCCACACACACACAAAAAAATGCGTTCTTGTGTGGAAGAGTGGCATTTTCGTGTGGGTGAGTGGCTCATATTTGTATGATTTGGCATCGGATTTATTCACTCAATTGCTTATAACTTTGTCATTTTTCGGTCGATTTTCTTCTAGTTGGTCTTATACGTTACGTTAAAATATCGAATATTAAGAGAAATATTTTTTTCAATGACTTATACTTTTCTGGCGGCATATAGTCATTATAAAACAGGTTTTTTTTAAATTTGCCCTTCATTTTCGAATTCAGCAGATCCAAATACTTAAGAAAAGTCACCTGTCATCAAGTGTACATTTTCAGTGTAAACTAGTGTTATTTTCACACCCTGTAAGAGACATCAATGTTTGTTAAAAAACTTAAATCATTTTCTTCCAAACAAACATTTTTAACGCAACTGACAAACGAACATCGATTGGGAAAATAATTTATTTGTTGCTCATTGTAAGTGGTCCTAAGATAGAGCTATGGACCCAAAATCATCTGATCAGTAATAATGATGAGTATGAGTACAAGTATGTGGTGCTTTGTTCACAGAACAAAAAAATTATGCAAAACACTTTGCTTGAATTTTAAACATAAACAAGTATATACGGCCGTAAGTTCGGCCAGGCCGAATCTTATGTACCCTCCACCATGGATTGCGTAGAAACTTCTACGAAAGACTGTCATCCACAATCGAATTACTTGGCTTGTGTTATCTTAAAACTTCTTAACATCGTTTTCTAAATTGTGAGTTAGTCCATACGTGGTACATATTAGACAAAAAAGGTATGTATAGGTAAGTCTACAAATAATTACGAATCGGTATGGACTTTTGCACGGTACGTGGGAGCCAGAATTGAAATATGGGGTCGCTTAATTGGGGCCATATACAATTATGAACTTGATATGGACCAATTTTTGTGTGATTGGGGATCGATTTATCTGAGGGCTATATAACTATAGACCGATATGGACCTAGTTAGGCATGGTTGTTAAAGGCCATATACTAGCACAATGTACCAAATTTCAACTGACTCGGATGAAAGTTGCTCCTCCAAGTGGCTCCAAAACCAAATCTCGGGATCGGTTTATATGGGGGCTATATATGATTATGGCCTGATATGGACCACTTTTGGCATGGTTGTTAAATATCATAAACTACCACCACGTACCAAATTTCAACCATATCGGATGAATTTTGCTTCTCCAAAAGGCACCTGAGGTCAAATCTGGGGACCAATTCCTGCATGGTTGTTGGATACCATATACTAACATCACGTACCAAATTTCAACCGAATCAGTTGAATTTTGCTCTTCCGGAGGTCAAATCTGGGGATCGGTTTATATGGGGGCTATATATAATTAAAGACCGATTTCGACCAATGCTTGCACTGGTGTTTGAGGCCATATATTAACACCACGTACCAAATTTCAACTGAATCAGATGAATTTTGGTCTTCCAAGAGGCTCCGGAGGTCAAATCTGGTGATCGGTTTATATGGGGGCTATATATAATTATTGACCGATGTGGACCAATTTTTGCATGGTCATTGGAGAATTATACATCAAATCAAAAGAGGAGAAGATGGTCTTTGATATACAGGAGGAAAAAGTATAGGCCATAATCGAAGGACTTGTAAGATACATACAAATGTTCACAAAATTAGGGTCAAAAAAAATAATTTGTTGTTATATCTCATAAACGTGAACTTTTAGAGGTTATTTTTCAGGACCCGGGTATCTCCGGGCCAAAATTTTGTTGGAATCAACACACCAAATAACGTAGCATACTTGAAATTTAAGCGATTTGGTGAGGTACCAGTAAAGTGCAGTTGGTCCGAAATTTTTGAAAAAAGATAATAATTTTTTGCAATAAAAAAAGTTAAATTTAGCGTTAGGAAAAACTCCCCAATACGCAATTTATGATATAAAATTAGACTTAGTATATTTTAATTTTAATAAAAAATTTGGTGATCACCACTTCTAAACCCAAAACTCAATCCAAAACTATTTTCATTATCCTAATTCTATCGCAATCAATGGGAAATTAGGAAAACTATCACAAAAGTTTGAATTGCTTCACCCTGTATACCAACGGATAAAAACCACCCTGAACTACAAGGAAAAAATATGTAGGTCTTATAACGATTACCCACTAAACGACTTAGACCAAACGACGGACTATGTCTACATGGTTGGCTGGCTGGCATGCCAAAAATACTAGGGAAAATAAGAAGGCAGACATTGGCGGGCATAAAAAATACCAGACTATAGAAAAATATAAAATACCATACATATTATTATTTGCAATTTTTTTAAAACTCCCAGAAAACAACAACAGAATAGTGGCAAAGGCATCGAGGGCCCCCAATGAATATGGCGGGCCGAGGGACTTAAGAGCGTGGTATTGCATAATTCTGAATGCATAGTTTTTTTTGTTTGCCCATGGCTGTGTTTCTTGTTGATTGTTTTTTTTTTTTTTTTTGTATAAATTTTTGTTATTACCGCCACCATTAAAAACCAGCACATCAACAACAAAAGTCAGCAACTTGTTGCAATTGCCACGAAAAAAAAAACAACTGAAACAACAAACGAGACAAGCCAGTCAAATAAAGTCGATTTTCGCCACTGTTGCAAGTATGGACGATTGAGGAAGCCATGTTCGGGCAACGGGTGTAGGGAACTGAGGACATTGCAGGCTACATAATTCATACCATGGGAAAAATCACACATTATCTTTTGTCTGAAATCAATAAATCAACGACTAAGTCTAAGTTTATAAATTTAGTCAATGCAACTTCACTATGTTCAAGCAACAAAATCAGGTACAAAGATGGAAAATCAATAGAAAACCCAAAAAATACTTTGCAAAAATTAAAAGATCAATGAAAACCAAGCAATAATGGTTAATAGAGAGGGTGGACTGTAGAAAAACATTCGGTTTAAAATGTAAATTTAAAAATACACAGAAAAAAATATAACTAAACTATTTCTAATTAAAATATTTATTGGAGTTTAAATAGTAATCCATTAAAAAATTAATTGTAACAATTACAAATTTAATTAAATAAAAAAATATATCAAATTAAAAATTTGAATTTAATCGAATTTCTTCGGGAAAAATCTGTTTCTATATATACATACTCTTCATTGGCCCATAAATGAAAACACAAACTATAACAACAATCGAAAAATTGATAGGAAAGTAAAAGCTCCTATAAAATTACAAGAAAATTTATTCAAATAATTATGAATAAATAAATAATAATACAATAAATCAATTAAACAATTAATTGAGTTTTGCCACTAAACAAAATTTTAAATTTCTAGTTAATTTTGTGATTGATATTATGATTTTCGCGATTGAAGCAATTTCAATTAAAAATTAATTAAACCAATTAATTTCTTGACTAAATAAAAAAATATCGTATCATTTCATTTTTATTTTATATATTTATTGGCTTAAAAGTGGAAAAAGTGTGAACTTATATGCTGCACTACAATTAAGTTCGTAAAAAGACAAACAAATTATTAAAAGAAAATATTGATTTAAAATTAATGATATATTAAAATAAAAATTTCTAAATTATAATAGATGTAAACAAAAATTAAACATGGCTATAGTGAAATTATTTCCCATCCAAAAAATTTGGAAGTTTTTCTACAACTTTAAAAACCCCTCCAAAAATGTCCACCTAAAGATATTCATTTAACTACACAGGAAGTTATTTTAATTAAATTTTTTAAAAGTCGCCTTCTTCATATTTGTATTGGGTAATTTTAGATTTTTTTGTTTCAAATAGGTTAAAAAACAGAGTAAAAATTAATAAAATGGAACACATGTGGAAAAAAATGCAAAATGAAAAATTTGAAGTCAAACGTTTTAGGAAAGCGTTAGAATGCAATAAAAATCATAAACAAATTAAAACAAGTATATACGGCCGTAAGTTCGGCCAGGCCGAAACTTATGTACCCTCCACCATGGATTGCGTAGAAATTTCTTCTAAATACTGCCATCCACAATCGAATTACTTGAGTTGCGATAACGCTTGCCGATGGCAAGGTATCTTAAAACCTCCTAAGAAGACTCTGTCTTCTAAATTGTAAGAAAGTCCATACGTGGTATATATTAAATGACAAAATTTTCTATAGAAATAAAATTTTGACAACATTTTCTATAGAAATAAAATTGGTAGAGATATTTTTGCCTCGAGTGGCAACCATGATTATGAACCGATATGGACCAGTTTTTGTGTGATTGGGGATCTGCTATATAACTATAGACCGATATGGACCAATTTTGGTATTGTATACTATACTAACACCACGTTCCAAATTTGAACCGGATCGGATGAATTTTACTCCTCCAAGAGGCTCCCGATTTCAAATCTGGAGAACGGTTTATATGGGGGCTATATATAGTTGTGGACTGATATGGACCAATTCTCGCACGGTTGTTAGATACCATATACCAACACCATGTACCAAATTTCAACTGGATCGGATGAAATTTGCTTCTCTTTGAGGCTCCGCAAGCAAAATCTGGGGATCGGGTTATATGGGGGCTATATATAATTATGGACCGATGTGGACCAATTTTTGCGTGGTTGTTAGAGACCATATACCAACACCATGGACCAAATTTCAGCAGGATCGGATGAAATTTGCTTCTCTTTGAGGCTCCGCAAGCCAAATCTGAGGGTCTGTTTATATGTGGGCTATACGTAAAATTGGACCGATATGGCCCATTTGCAATACCATTCGACCTACATCAATAACAACTACTTGTGCCAAGTTTCAAGTCGTTTCGTTCGGAAGTTAGCGTGATTTCAGACGGACGGACGGACATGCTTAGATCGACTCAAAATTTCACCACGACCCAGAATATATATACTTTATGGGGTCTTAAAGCAATATTTCGATGTGTTACAAACGGAATGACAAAGTTAATATACCCCCCATCCTATGGTGGAGGGTATAAAAATTATTTATTTGGCAAGATATCACAATTTTTTTAATTCACATCCAAAACACTGAATTCGGATCACATCTTAAGGAGTGATGGAAATTCAGTATAACGGCTATTGAAATAGTGGACATCCGTCCTATGACAAGCCGATGTTAAATCAATCGCTTCTGCGTTAATTTTCCACCACTTCCGGACCCAAAAAAAACATCTTCGCTACTTTTTTGGCGACGCATTTATTGCTGGGTTATTATGCAATAATGTGTGCGTTAACGGAAGCGTATATTTATACTATTTACGGCACTCTAACCGAACTTTTGCTTTCAAAGTGAAAATTAAAATCTGCAATCAACGGAAGTATTAAGGCATGATATTTAATTCCACCTTAACACATTTAAATAAAACGTACAGCTATACACACAAATACGACATTTGTACTTAAAATATGTTTAAAAAAAAAAAAAAAAAAAAAACAAGTATATACGGCCGTAAGTTCGGCCAGGCCGAAGCTTTTGTACCCTCCATCATGGATTGCGTAGAAACTTCATCTAAACACTGCCATCCACAATCGAATTACTTAAGTTGCGGTAACGCTTTCCGATGGCAAGGTATCTTAAAAGCTCCTAACACCATATTCTAAATTGTATGTAAGTCCATACACTGTTAGAAAAATATGTTTTTCATATGTTCCGATATAAACAAAATGTGTTTCGGGCACAATTTTTAAACACAATATATTTAAGTGCCAACATGTAATGTTCCTAAACTAACACTAAATGTTTGGGACACATATGTTAATATGTTAAAATATATTATGTTTGGGGTATGAATGTTTCATAAAAATAATATGTGTGAATGTAAACATATATAAATTTACAAATTTCGAGCAAACATATATATGTTTACAATTTCTGTGAAACGGTTGTATGTTGTTTCGGAAAACTGCTTTATGATAAGGCCAAATATTTTATATGCTTAAGTCTAAATATTATTTAATTTGAATATTAGAATGAGTATTCGGAGTAAAGAGAATATACATTCGGAACCAAGAGCATAGAGATTTGAAAAAAAAACAGCATGTGTTTTCGCCTTGAGAGGAGAATTTTATGTATGTGGGGACTGTAAATTTTTAATAACCCACATTTCGAAGTTTCATTATAAAAATTTAATATAGTATAAATGTCTAAATTGCAAAAAAAATTGGTTCGGTCGGAGCAGGAATTGAACCCACGACCCTTTGCATGCAAGGCAGACATGCTAACCACTGCTCCACGTGGCCAACAAATGTATGTTTCTTTTAAATAATGTTATGTTTGCATGGGCTCGTGGGCGCTGCAAAGTATGCTATATAAATGTAACTTGTAGCGATAATTGTCTACTGGTGACTATAACTACTACGTAGCCCAGTGTGTTGGCTTACAAACTGTATGGGCCTCGGTTCGATTCTCCGCCCAGGCGAAAGGTAAAATTAAAAAAAAAAATTATAAAATTGAATAATTTCTTCAACATTATTTGTATTACAGAAAAAGGTGCCAAGAACTAAAAATTTCGTGGAAGTGAAAATTATGTGAGGGAATGATCACAATCTTCTTTGGGGAAAATTCTTCCAAGCATATAATATTTTTGGGCTCAAAATGCTTCCAAACATAAAATATGTTCACAAAAAACAAACATATTAATATTTCGGCAGTATCCAATAATATATGTGCTTCCTGCAAAATATGTTTGGAACATATGTTAAAGAAGCGATTTTTTTTGAGGGTGTACGTGGTATATATTAAATCAAAAAAGATCGATCCAATACGTATATAATTCAGTTTGACAAAGTAGACATAGAATTTTGACAAAATTTTCTACAGAAATAAAATTTTAACAAAATTTTCTATAGAAATAAAATTTTCACAAAATTTTCTATAGAAATAAAAATGTTGACAAAATGTTCTATAGAAAGAAAATTTTGACAAAAATTTCTACAGAAATAAAATTTTAACAAAATTTTCTATAGAAATAAACTTTTGACAAAATTTTCTATAGAAATAAAATCTTGGTAGATTATTTTTGGCTCGAGTGGCAACCATGATTATGAACCGAATAAAATGTGAACAAAATTTTCTATAGAAATAAAATTTTGACAAAATTTTCTATAGAAATAAAATTATGACAAAATTTTCTATAGAAATAAAATTTTGACAAAATTTTCTATAGAAATAAACTTTTGGTAGGTTATTTTTGGCTCTAGTGGCAACCATGATTATGAACCGATATGGACCAATTTTTGTGTGATTGGACCAATTTTGGTATGGTTGTTAGCAACCATATACTAACACCACGTGCCTAATTTGAACCGGATCGGATGAATTTTGCTCCTCCAAGAGGCTCCAGAGGTCAAATCTGGAGAATGTTTTATATGGGGGCTATATATAATTATGGACCGATATGGACCAATTCTGGCACGGTTGTTAGAGACCATATACCAATACCATGTACCAAATTTCAGCCGTATCGGATGCAATTTGCTCCTCTTTGAGGATTCGCAAGCCAAATCTGGAGATCGGTTTATATGGGGTCTATATATAATGATGGAACGATGTGGACCAATTTTTGCATGGTTGTTAGAGACCATATACCAACATCATGTACCGAATTTCTGCCGTATCGGATGAAATTTGCTTCTCTTTGAGGCTCCGCAAGCCAAATCTGGGGATCGGTTTATATGGGGGCTATATATAATTATGGACCGATGTGGACCAATTTTTGCATGATTGTTATAGACCATATACCAACACCATGTACCAAATTTCAGCCGGATCGGATGAAATATGCTTCTCTTAGAGGCTCCACAAGCCAAATCTGGGGATCGGCTTATATGGGGGCTATATATAATTAAGGACCGATATGGACCAATTTTTGCATGGTTGTTAGAGACCATATACCAACATTTCAGCCGGATCGGATGAAATTTGCTTCTCTTTGAGGCTCCGCAAGCCAAATCTGGAGATCGGTTTATATGGGGGCTATATATAATTATGGACCGATGTGGACCAATTTTTGCATGGTTGTTAGAGACCATATACCAACACCATATACCAAATTTCAGCCGGATCGGATGAAATATGCTTCTGTTAGAGGCTCCACAAACCAAATTTGGGGGTCCGTTTATATGGGAATATTTTTAGAAAATTTTAACTAAACAGTATAACAAACGCTGGCATCACGCCGATGTCATAAAAATAAGTAAATATTTTTCGACAAATTCAAAAAAATTTAGTAGACATAATTAAGTTTTTTCACTTGTTAAAGAAAATTTTGTAGTTTGAAGGAAAAAATTGGAGTTCAAAATTGCAAGAATGTCTTTAGTGACATACGAAGTTCATGATGAACGCATTTGTAGTAAAATTTACAAATTTAAAGAAATATTGAACTATTTTGTGGAAGAGACGAATTTAGTTAATCTTTATCCTTCATTTGTGTATATTTCTTTCCTCGGTTTTAGTTAATTTAATTAACGTACACAAAAAATTATTACAGTAGAGGAAACTTTCTCCAAACTTAATAATTGCATGAACTAAAATAAAGTTAAATTGGCTTTAGTGAAATAGAGAGTTCGCTTTTTTGAGTGTGATACTTAACTTTACACATGTAGCTTGATACAAATAGGGTTATTAAATTCCAATTTTTTGAATTTTACTGTGCATAAAACACAATTAGGACAAATAAAATAATAGAAATTTCCAAAAAATCTTTAAGTAGAGATAGGAGTCGGTAAATTTAAGAAATATTTTACTTTTGTTAGTGAAATAGCTTAACATCTGAAGAACTTATGCGAAATCAATGCAGCGGATGAATAAAACGACTTCCTCCCTATGACAAGCCCATGTAAAATTTATCGCTTCTGCGCCAATTTGACACTGATCCGGACCAAAAAAAAAGCATTTTTATTGTTTTTTTTTTTTTGGCAAAAATTTTTGTTTGCTGGGTAGTTTTGGTAATCAGCAAGTTGGACTAATCGAAACATAAGCTGTATTTATTCCGAGTCAAAGAAGCGAAGAATGACACTAAGGATACATTTAAGACGCAATTTTCTTTCAAATTTGAATTTTATTTATTTTATACTAAGGAACAATTCGTCTTTTCTGACATGTTTGTACCGTTTGTAAAAAACGAAGACTCTTTAAATGCGTTTATGCGTACATTACACATTAGTCTATAAGTAGATTTGCTTGGCTGTGTGCGTTACTTGTGTGCTATTGGCTATGGCGATATTCCTATGTTTATGAGTATCAGAGCTACATAGCCCCGTGGATAATGTGGCTCTGCCTGGGTAAAATGTAAAATTTAAGAAGAAAACAATGCAATTTGATATTTGCTTCTACAATCTTTGCATTATAGAAGAGAATGTGCTGAAAGCTTAATAATTCACGTGAAAGTAAGATTGATGTAGGGAAGATAAAATATAATTAGTTATTAAAATGTTTTTACATCCCGCAAAAGACGTCAACTTTTATCACAATAATAATTTACTATTCCTTCAAACAAACTTTTCTTTTATCGTGAAATGGAATTTCCAAACGATGTTACTTGGTCTTAAATTTCGTGTGAGAGGAAAGTACTTTTTTGTTTTGGGTATACCAATTAAAAATTTTTAATATCTATGCTATTGGAATATTCCTAAGTTCACGAAAATTTTTCCAATTAAAATCTTAATTGAGTTTTAAAAAATATTCTATTAAAAATTTAATTGATTCAACAGATTTTTTAATTGAAACAAAAATCAATCACACAAATTAATAGTATCAATTAATTTTTTATTTGGATGTATTAATTTTTTAATTGACTGTCAATTAATTTTTTAATTGATACTATCATTTCTGTGATTAAACAAATTTCAATTAAAAAATTAATTGGATCAATTAATTTCATGATTGAGTCAGAAAAAAAAATTTCGAAAAAAAAATATACATCCCACCGAAATGAATTTTTAGACAACCGAACTTCCTTTTTCTTACAAAGTAGTTTATATCTAATTAGATTTACCGACGAATGTAACGTCAGTCAAAAATATATTTTTTAAGGGCCAAAAGCAACAAATCTCTTCTTTCAGTGTTTTCGGTGCCACATGTAGGACTTTTCATAAACCCATTGATCTCTAGATAACATAACTCATAAATAGTTTGTAGGTACAAATTTTTAAAAACTCTACTTTTCCAAAATGTTAAACAGCCAACATTTCCAATTTGTAAAAATATTGAAAATGGACTTTTGCAAATTTTGAAAAAATGGTCGAAATAGAAAAATTCTGAAGTCGAATTTTCCAAAATTTCTAGATGTCGAAAAGTAGACATTTAGACTGTGATAATGACATCAACATTAGCTTTACATCGATTGTTAGGCTTTTATATCCAAATATGAATCACACTAATTTAGTGGCATCCTTTTGTGGCCGTTTACATTTTGGAACCCCGATTTCCAATGACTAGTAAAACCGTTCACTAAAGGAGCTATGTTATGTAATTTTAGGCCCGAAATAATTCCCAAAGTGGAACTATATAGCAAAGTTATGAGCATTGTCACTCATTGTCTATAGCGTTTTTTTTTTATCGTTAACACCTTATGATTTTCAACATGCATTTGTCCGTATATGTCTTTCAAAGACTAATACTCTATTAATTTAGTTTTGTTTTTTTTTTTTCAAAGCCATATAAATGCTATAACAACCCAAAACATTTTCACCAGAAAAAAAGCAAATTTGCCTCACATTCTTTTATGGCTTTAGTTCAAGATGTACCAGGTGCACATTTGAATTGCATGTCATATCATCTGAAATGTTTAATGTCTTCCTGATCATTCAGATGACTTACATATCCTACCGTGGACAAGGGTAGTGTTGGAATTCAATTCTCCTCATGTCATGATTGTCGCTTTTAGTTGTGCAACACATCAATTGCCGTTGATGATGCAATAGAAAAAAATTAATTTAATTTATTGTTGTTTAAAAAACAGCTAACATTTAACTCACTTCAGTTTGCATTTTTATGAAGATTGCAGTAAATGCGATTCAAAAGATTTAAAGAATATTGTATAGTAATGGACTCAATCACTGTTCGCAGATTTATTCCTCATTCTGTGAGTGTTTATTGACCATTCACTTAATTGCTATTGAATATCGTGACTACCATCCATTGGGCTACGATTTAGAATAAATCCAAAATTTAACCAAGAATTTTTCCAGTCGGCCAATTTACCTTGATCTCTATTGAGATTTGATTGTCTTTTCAATAAAAATTTATTATGATTTCAATTAACTCTCAGAAAAATGTCATATGAATTTAAAATTCCTTTTCTTTACATTGTTCGAACCGAGACTGATCACAAACATCAACACATTTGACACTGCAGTTACAGCATTCATTGAAAAATAAATTCAAAAGTATCTTTAGGTTTTTATTTTTATTATTAATTTCTATTGACACTTAACTGATTCATGGATAGTAAAGTGAATTTTCTATTAGAGGCAAATGCAGTACAAAAATAAATCAGTTGGGTGACATTTTTCAATTCACCGAAGAAGAATTGAGTGCAAATTTTAGCATTTGTCAAGGTTCAGTTTTTAACTTGCCGGTCGATAATTTCACACAAAAACAATTTTCTGATTCAATCACGAAATTAATTGATCCAATTAATTTTTTAATTGAAATGTCTTCAATCACAGAAATGATTAGGTTAAAGTGGCAGCCCGATTAAGATTCAGGCTCACTTGGACTATTCAGTTCACTTAGACTATTGTGATATGATAGTATCAATTAAAAAATTAATTGACAGTCAATTAAAAAAATAATTGATCCAATTAAAAAATTAATTGATACTATTAATTTGTGCGATTGATATTTATTTCAGTTAAAAAATTTGTTGATTCAATTAAATTTTTAATTGAATATTTTTTAAATCTCAATTAAGATTTTAATTGGAAAAATTTTCGTGAACAAAGATACAGGTACTTTGTTCAGTGCATTTCCTTACTTCTACTACCCAGCAAAAAAGAGCTTCCAAAAAAGTAGTTTGGATCCCCAATCTGTGATCCGGAAGTAGTGCAAACTTGGATCATCTCCTGAATTTTACATGGGCTTGTCATAGGACGGAAGTGCTCCCTTTTTGGATCCTTTGCATTGCTTTAGAAGTTGTGCCCTGGAAGTTAATTTGAATGAAGAAATTTAAATAGCGAAAAAAACAATTTTTTTCAACCAATTTCACTTTTTATTACACAATTATTTTCCTATTATCTAATTTTTACAATTTGAAAAACTGGTTCGCTCCGACCAGGGGTTGAACCTTGGTTTGCTGGCACCATAACAGAACGCCTTAGCACACTCAGCCACAAACGCCATTGAACATAAAGCATCGAAAGGTCAATTCAAAGGTTCGTGATATGATCGTAATACGACACCAAGGAATAACATTCTAATTGCTTCTCGAGATGTTCTTTATTAGTATGAACGAAAAAATAAGAAACGCAGGTTCAAATCTCACCAGTGACAATTTTTTTTATCAAATATTTTTCTAAAAAATTATTTTTTTTTTAAGTCATGCATCGTTTTTATTTTTTATTTTCGGCATATATTTTCGTATAAATATATTTTTTCCATTAAAAATCAACAAAACAAAAATTAAAAATTCCCGTAATTTGCAAAACCTTCTCAAAAGAACTTCCATGAAAGCGAAAAAGTCAAACGGCACAGGTTCAAATCCTAGCGGATATTTTTTTTATTATTTTTTTTTACTTTTTTTATTAATTTCTTTTTTTTTAGTTTTTTTATTAGTTTTCTATTTTTTGTAAAATTTAATTGTACAAAATTTGCACTTAAAATAGCCTGATTGCTTTCTTTCTAATACTTGTCCACAAAGACTGCATCGGAAGTAGAAAAAAATTATTGGGGGATCCCAAGATGCGCTTTAGAAGAAATATTTGTGCACTTGTCCAAAAGGAATGCATCGGAAGTGGAAAAAAATTATTGGGGGATCCCACGATGCGCTTTAGAAGAAATGTTTGTGGACTTGTCCAAAAGGACTGCATCGGAAGTTGAAAAAACTCGATGTGGGATTCTGGGATGGGCTTTAAAATAAATATTTGTGGAACAACGTCGCCAAAAAAGTAATGAAAATGTTCTTTGTGGATCCGGAAGTGGTGCAAAATTGACGCAGAAGCGATGAATTTAACATGGGCTTGTCATAGGACGGAAGTTCTCCATTTCAACAGCCGATGCACTGAATTTGCATCACTTCTTTAAGTGTGATCCGAATTCAATGTTTCGGATGTAAACCAAAAAATTTTGTGATATTTTGTCAAATAAATAATTTTTATAATTTTTAATGGATTCTAACGCTTGTCGGAAACGTTAGACCTCAAATATTTTCAAAAATTCACAATTTTTTCAGATTGGATTTAGCATTTTTTTCGACAAAATTTAAATGATTTGTACCATTTTATGAATTCTTACTCTGTTTTTAACCTCTTTGAAACAAAAACAGTTAAAATTACCCATTAAAAGTATGAAAAAACCAAGTTATAAAATATTGAAGTAAAAGAACTTCCTGGGTAGTTAAAATAAAGAACATCAGTGGGAGTGCATCTTCTGGAAGTGCTTTTAAAGTTGTGCCTTTGGAATAACTTCCAAATTTTTTTGCTGGGACATTAAGCGCAACTGAATTTAAAATGAATTCAATTGTTTCCTCATAATTTTTAAATGTATCCCTTATTAAGTCTCCAATGTTTGTTAAGATATAATATATTAAAAGAAAATAATGTAATAGCCTAAAAGAAAAAATAATATAAGTGGCAACTCTGTTTCTTTCTGCCCTTTTATTCTCTTTGATCAAGTAGCCTTCGAGCTAACTTTTTATGGTGCATTTTTCAAAACAATCTTCTCCAACTATGAGATTCTTCAATTCTCTATAAAAAAAAAAAAATTTTGGAAAAAGTTTCTATAGAAATAAAATTTTGATAAAATTTTCTAAATAAATATAATTTGGACAAAATTTTCTATAGAAATAAAATTTTGACAAAATTTTCTATAGAAATAAAATTTTCTATAGAAATAATTTTTTTTATTTTTTTTTTTTTTATTTATTTAACTCATTTTACAACCAAGCCGAAATACGGTTACAGGGATACTCAAAATAAGGAATTACATTAAATTTACTTAAAAAAGAAATTATAAAAATAATTAGGACTACAATCAAGGACTGCAAAAACTTGACATTATTACACCTTATTACTAAGTATATATCTTACTACTATATGTAGACTACGTTACAAAAGCCATTTGATGTATAAATATAAAAATTTAGGAATTGATTACTACTCTCTACTACTTTTGACAAAATTATCAATAGAAATAAAATTTTGACAAAATTTTCTATAGAAATAAAATTGTCTATAGGAATAAAATTTCGATAATATTTTCTCTCTGTTGGTTGGCTTTAGTGAAATAGAGAGTTCACTTTTTTTGAGTGCATTATTGTATTGTGCAAATTGTTTTGAAATTGGAAACTAGGAAAATTTAGAATATAATTGATCTGCAAATTACTTTGCCAAAATGCCAAATAATTGGAAGTATATAATTTTCTAAAAACAGAATTGATTACAAAGAACAAGTATATACGGCCGTAAGTTCGGCCAGGCCGAATCTTATGTACCCTTCACGATGGATTGCGTACAAACTTCTACTAAAAACTGTCGTCTACAATCGAATTACTTGGGTTGACAAAATTTTGTATAGAAATAAAATTTTGACAAAATTTTCTATAGAATTAAAATTTTGACAAAATTTTCTATAGAAATAAAACTTTAGCAATATTTTCTATAGAAATAAAATTTTGACAAAATTTTGTATAGAAATAAAATTGTCTATAGGAATAAAATTTCGACAATATTTTCTCTCTGTTGGTTAAGCTATCCTTGTACACTATAACTATGGAATCCAAGAATTCAACCAATCCACCAAACAGTAAAAACTTGAAATAAATTTAAATTATTTTAGCCGTTCTATATTCCCGACAATTTTTGTTAATTTCCAAAATTTTCCGTGGCAACGTTCTTTTAAAGTGATATTTTGTGAATGGATGTAGGGTGCTATACATTAATAAAAAAAATAATAATAATAATCTGTAATAGCAACGTTAATGCTATTCAGAGGATTGAAATTAATCCATGTAATAATTTGAATGAAGAAGAAATTTGTGTACAACAAGGAATACAACATTGGTAAACTTCATATACGAGGATTGGTGGCATTTAGAAGGGTGAAGATTACGTAATCTCTCTTCACGTGTGTCCAAGTCCAAGATTTTGCACACACTTGGAGCTATTTTCATGTAAAATTATTTCCAATACTTGTATTTGGTACAGGACAGGAGCAATAAATCTACAGTAGCTTTAAGTATTTTTGTGTTGTCGATACTATACACCCCCCGATTCAATATTGGGAAAAAATAAATTTAAATAAAAAATCGAGTGGTTTGTTTACTTTAAATAAAGTTTCATTACATCGACTTGTGTGTTCCCAACAATGTGGTCTATAAATATAACTGCTTCACTATATGCGACGCATCTGCGTTTATGCTATAGCAATTACTGTATGTTGTTGACAATAAGATGTGCATGACCCAGTTGCTTACAAACCGTATAAAAAATTGAATAATTTCTTCAACATTCAAAATGAAAAATATATGAGGGAAAATTAAATTAGATAGAGAATTAAAAAATAAAAATTTTTGAGTAGTTTTTGTCTTTCTAATAAATATTTAAAAACTAGGTCATATTAATCCCTATAACATCATATTGTCACCATTTCTAACCTAACCTAAGTATGTGTTAATATGTCGACGAAATTGAAAATACACTTGGCATTTCATCGGAGGCGCCGCTCTACAATTAGCCATAAAATGGAATTTCATGTATGCTTTTTTTATATTAACACCACAGTATATTGTTTAGTTTGTGTATAGAATATAATATAAAGTATTACTATATATTTTCATTCATTGATAAAATATTTTAGACGCAAACGGTAAAAGACTATATGAAATTTTATAATATATTCTGACCAGGTTAATTTGTAATAAAAAAAGTCATTCTCAGTTGTTTTGCAAACAAAAAAGTGGCGAAATGGTAACCCAGAATTACCGGGAATTTTGCATACACACCGTATTGGATTTTCAGTCTTTTTTTTTTAAATTCTAATTGTTATTTATAGTCGTATGAGCAACTGATTGTCCGAGAATATATTTGGCGTGTAATGAATGACTGTGCCCCTTTTATGTGTTTAGTATGTTAATTAGGTGAAATTTATTTCCTTTTTGTTATAGAAATGTCTGTGTTGGGATATAGACATGAATATGAATAGTAGTAGGAATGACAAACAGAGATTTTATTAGATTTAAATATGCACAAACATAAATATAGGGGGGATATACAAAGAAATTAAAATTAATTTTATATATACTTATACTAAATAATATAAATATATATATATATAAATAGAGTAAAGGAAACTGTCTCCAAACATACACAGAGAATACAGATTGGTTGTGACAATCGAATTTATTGCCAACCTCCTTTTAGCAGTTGTAGCAACTACCAGTTGGCAGTTGTGACACCCAACAAATTCGGTCGACTCAATCGAATGATGGGGAACCCAACTAATACTATATATGGAGTTGGTTGTGTCAGACGATGAAATTGGTCGTAGCTCCCTTCTTCATTTAGTTGTATCTCCCAACTTTAAAGCACCATGACCGAATTGAATAACAAAAACCCACAAAATACTGAATTTTATTTATATTTTTTAGATGATAGGAAGATACATATACTTAAATACAATATATTAACACATTATAAAAAATGTTCACCCTTAAAAGTATACCCTCCAGCATGAATACGTTGGGGAATCGACAAATAATGGAGCTAAATCTTTGGTACTCTTCGCATATTAGTATTTATAGATGGTGTCCGAACTGTCTATAGCATGTCTAAAACACACAATAAATTAAGTAAAGAAATTAGTGTGGAGTTTTATAAACGACATACGAACCTATCCCCGATGGTCACTTTCTTGGGGTTTCATATATAGAGATGAATTTTTTCAGAGCCGCCACTAAAATTATTCCATATTGAGGATGCGCACCGTAGCAGTAAGTACCCTGAAGCTATTTGCTTTTGCCAATATTGCTGTGTATTATTTTCGTTTCACAGCCAATATAGTGTATTAAGGCCAGTTTCGCACGGCGCGAGTTGTTCACGACAATATTTTATAGGCTGTCCACGGATGAGAAACTTCGAAACAAATAAGAAATATTCCGTTTTCAGTTCTAGTTATTTGATATTAAAAAACACACTATACTTCAACGTTGATGGTAATAATTTTATTGACATTTCAAAAATATATTCAAAAGAATTCGGCTGTGAGTACCAAACGAAAGTGCTGACTACTAAATGACAGTTACAAAGGTTTTATAAGGTTGATTGTGCCTATCGAATTCGATCAAATTTTTACAAAAGAGAGGCATTTAGTTTATACAACTAATTGTCTTGTATTACAAACAACAAATGGTAGAAGGAACGAAATAACGATTGTAAATAAAGTAAAATGAATGACACAACTGTGATTTGATTGTAAATGTAGAATTTTCGTTACAATAATCGATTTTCAACCTATCTGTTTTCTGTGTGTAATAATTCCATAAACTAAAATAAAGTTAAATTGGCTTTTTTTGAGTGCTTTATACAAATTGTTTTGAAATTGTAAACTAGGTACATTTAGAATATAATTGATCTGCAAATTACTTTGCCAAATGCCAAATAATTGGAAGTATATAATTTTCTAAAAACAGAATTGATTAGAAAGAATAAGTATATACGGCCGTTGTTGGGTTGTGGTACTACTTGCCGATGATAAGGTATCTTAATTCTTCTTGACATCGTCTTCTAAATTGTAAGTCAGTCCAAATACATAGACCAAAAAAAGCAGATTAAATATGTTCTTGACCGGTATACATAGGGAAGTCTACAAATAATTACGAACCGATATGAACTTTTTCGCTGTAATTAGAGAACCAAAATTGAAATATGGGTGTCCCTTTATATGGTGGCTATATACTATTATGAACCGATATGGACCAACCTTTGTGTGATTGAGGATCGGTTTATCTGAGGGCTATATATGTATAACTACACAGAGAGTACAGATTGGTTGTGATAATCGAATTTATTGCCAACCTCCTTTTGGCAGTTACAACAACTATCTGCTGGCAGTTGTGATACTCGACAAATTCGGTCGACTCAATCGAATTATGGGAGAGCCAACTAATACTATATATGGAGTTGGTTGTATTAGACAATGAAATTGGTCGTCGCTCCCTTCTTCATTTGGTTGTATCACCCAACTTTACTAGTACCTTAACCGAATTGAAAATTAATTTTTCCCTCGAAATATTTTATATTATTAATATTTTAAAATGATAGAAATGTACATAAAATCACATAATACCTAATTACAATACATTGATAACAATTAAAAAAAAAATAAAAAACCTTTGAAAATATAGCCGCTAGCATGGATTGCAGTAATGACAGGTAATGGGAGTTAAATCTTTGGGACTCTTAGTACATTAGTAAATGAAGTCCAACATGAGCACATATTGGTATACCATAAAAATGAGCCAACATGCCAGTCTGAAAACAATACAAATTAAGTCAGAAAATTAGTGTTGAGTTTTAAAAAATAAATAAGAATCTACTCGCCATGGTCACTTACTTTGAGGTTTCATAGATAAAAGGGAGACGTGGAGATGGATTTGTCCATTAAAGTCGTCACAGGGTTTAAACTTTTGCCCTTTAAGACAATAAAATTGTTCCACATCTAAAACCTAATACATGTATGTAACTCGATTTGCATTTGACTCGTGCCTTGAGTATCCTGAAGCCTGCGCGAGTTGTTTGTAAAAACATTTGACAGCCAGTCCACCGAGGAGTCAAATAAACTTAGAAACGGCTGAAAGTTTTTCCGTTTTCAGTGGTTTTTATTTTAAATTTAAAAAACTCGTTTTCCTTCAACATTGGATAATTGATAATAAGATTATTGGCATTTAAAAATATTTCCAAAGGAATTCGGCTGTGAAAGTGCTGAATACTAAATGACAGTTATGGAGGTCAACATTTTTTAAAAGAGACACATTTAGTTCAGACAACTATTTGACTTGAATTACAAACAAAAATCTATAATAAAAAGCCCCAAATAGTAGAAAGAACTTTATAATAGTTGTAAATAAAGTAAATAGATTGACACAACTGTGATTTCATTGTAAATGCAGAATTTTCATTACAACAATCGATTTTCAACCAATATATTCTCTGTGTGTATAGACCGATATAGACCATGTTTGGCATGGTTGTTATACCAGCACAATGTACCAAATTTGAACCGAATCAGATGAATTTTGCCCCTCCAAGAGGCTCCGGAGGTCAAATCTGGTGGTCGGTTTATATAGGGGCTATATATAATTATGGACCAATATGGACCAATTTTTGCATGGTTGTTAGAGACCATATAATAACCCCACGTAGCAAGAGGTACATCCAAGAGGCTCCGAAGGTCAAATCTGCGGATCGATTTATATGGGGGCTATATATAATTATGGACCGATGTGGACCAATTTTTGCATGGTTGTTAGAGACCATATACTAACTCCACGTACCAAATTTCAACCGGATCGGATGAATTTTGCTCTTCCAAGAGGCTCCGAAGGTCAAATCTGGGGATCGGTTTATATGGGGCTATATATACTTGTGGACTGATATGTATAGATTTTTGCATGGTTGTTAGAGACCACATACTAACACCACGTACCAAATTTCAAACGGATCGGATGAATTTTGCTCCTCCAGGAGGCTCCGAAGGTAAAATCTGCGGACCGGTTTATATGGGGGCTATATATAATTTTGGACCGATATGAACCTATTTTTGCATGGTTATTAGAGACCATATACTAACACCACGTACCAAGTTTTAAACGGATCAGATGAATTTTGCTCCTCCAAGAGGCTCCGAAGGTCAAATCTGGGGATCGGTTTATATGGGGGCTATATATAATTATGAACCGATATGGACCGATTTTTGCATGGTTGTTAGAGACCATATACTAACACCACGTACCAAATTTTAACCGGATCGGATGAAACATGCTTCTCTAAGAGGCTCCGCAAGCCAATTCTGGGGGTCGGTTTACATAAAAGTGGTCCGATATGGCCCATTTGCAATACCATCTTACCTACAACAACTACTTGTTATTGAATTTGTCAAAATTTTATTTCTATATAAAATTTTGTCAAAATTTTATTACTACAGAAATGTTGTCAAAATTTTATTTCTATAGAAAATTTGTGAAGTACCTCTTAGTTAGAGAGGAACATGTGGCAAAATCTATCAAAACATCAATTATTCTATCATCCTACCAAACAGTAAAGAATCTACCATTTGGGTAGAATTCTACCAAATGTGGCAACCGTGGTCTCAACTGGAAGTCTTTGTCCGAAAATGTAGTTGTCCTTTGGGATGACTACAAGGGCCCCATGCAAGCAGAGAGGTCTTCGCTAGGGTTGACACAAGATATTATGTGTTCAAAGCCTGTTTGGGCCATAATCATATGACATATGAACAAAACATACACTGCAAACTTAATGGTTATGATACACAGAGCGTTCTCCAAGACTTGCCATGGGTTTAACGGGGCAGTTCTGACATTAGCCTAAAAGCCACTTCCCGAAGATGTCACTCCCAAGTATTCAGATAACAGAATGCCACAGCTATCGGCTCGCAGCTTTTTTTTTTTAATTCGTAGTCCATTATCACGTTTCAAGGTCAATACCATTTTTTTATTTTCTCCTTGTTTGAATAACTAGGATGTTCACTTAGAACTGCGTCTATTGTGAGGGTAGCCTACTGCCCCAATTTATCAATAACTATGCGTATATCTAAGTCGGTCGATAGTATATTTAAAAAATGTATAAACTAAACTAAAATTCATGAAAATTGAAAATTGTTTAAATATGTTTTCGAATATAACCTTATATAGTTTTGGCTAATGAAATTTATCGAAATTATGCCAATAATTGAGGTTACCAATACCAATTTAACCATACCACAATGCACAGTTGTGTGAAGTGAAGTCATCTCAGCTACTTTAGATTATTGCTGACCACCATTATTGATGTTGTGCTTGCTGTGACCATTCTACTATATTTACAATATGGTCAATTGAAATAGCTACGAAATTCAAAATTCTTTGCCAATTAACTGTTTATGGTCAATGTGATGTCGAGTTGAGTTGGAAATAGACAGTCAGTTTTGAAGATCTGCTTTTTGAAACTTTTGGTTAGCAAAAAGGTATTTGATTTTATGAGCGGATGCTTGGTAAGTTGGACGGTTGATGGATGAACGACCGGATGGTTGCATGGTCGATAGTTTGTGTGTCCGTCTGATGGGCTAAATATTTGTAAGTTTTTTTTCCAAACAATTGCGGTGAGCTTAGCACAAATGGTAGAACTTTGTGACGTTACGTAAACATTGAGAAAAAAACTAAGATTGTTTAAATAAAAAATGGTTTTAAAAATAGAGAGAGAGTAAGCGAGGAAGTGGAAATATTGCTAAAGAGTCGGTTGTATTGACTAATAATTTGATTAAAAAAAATTCTTTCTGAAGCCTCAAAATGTTAAAATCGACAGATGTGTTGGTGGTGTTTTGTGATTGATAAACATGTTAAATGTTAGACAATTTTCTTAAAAATATATCTCTGACTTTGGCAGCTATATAGCAATGGTACGCCCCTTTCTTTCTTAGAACTTGACCCGATGTTTCTCATTCAATAAAATAAAGGGTGATAGGCTACGGTTTAAGAACTCGGCTTTACTTCGCAATTCTTATTTTTTGATATTGTATAAATCGGTTTTCTAGCGACGACTTCCAGTTTTCGTAATTTGTATAAATTAAATTTATTAGAGACAACAACTAACAGTGATGACAATTTATAAATAGCATTGACCTACAGAAAAAAATATTTAACTGATATTAAAGATTATGCAACCTAAATTTTAGGATTGGAAATTTACAAAATATTAAGGACAAATTTCTAAAAGTAAAGAAACACATTTTTGATTTAAATAAATGGTCCTTAAATTAACTGAAATATTGAAACTTTAGATTTAAGCTAAAAACGCTTCAAATATAGACTTACACTGAAAAAACAGTGAACCCACCAGTAAGAAAACTTTTAAATTGTAAGGGCCGTTGTTGAATGTGAACCACACCTAAACGCCAAGTTCTTTTTCCGAATTTTATTTGACATTTCTCTATTTCAGACTTGCTCAATTTGAACCATGGTGAGATACATAATCCAACAACGTGTTAAAGTTATCCAGACTTATTATGAAAATGGGCGTTCAAATCAAAATGCATATCGTGCACTTCGTGATTTTTTTTTTTTTTTGTCAATTTGATCGTCCAAATGTGCGTACAATCGCAAAAATCGTGGAAAATTTGAGAAAACCGGGTCTGTAGAAGATGTGAGAACACCAGTGCATGCTCGTACAGCTCGTACTGCAGAAAATATTGCTGCTGTTCGCGATAGTGTGGCTGAAGAGCCGTCCACCTCAACTCGTCGTCGTGCCCAACAATTGCACCTCTCACGCTCGTCGTTGATGAACATTATGCATAAAGACTTGCATTTACACGCTTACAAGGTGAAACTGGCTCAAGAACTAAAGCCTCTTGACCATTCCACACGTCGCACAGTGGGTTGAGCGGTAGGCAAAGTGGCGATTAATTCAGGAAAGGCGTAATTTTAAAATATTGTTATTTTTTATTGATGGATAGTCATAAATACATAAAAAGGCATAACTAGAAACAACAAAAAAAATTTTAAAAATTGTTGTTTTAATCTTTTATGGCCTTTTTGTATTTTGGAAAAAGTGGTCTTATATCACAATTTTCGCTGTAATTTTTCAAAGAAAAACGATAAATTATGAAAATGCAATTGAAAATTAGAGCATACTTAATGTGCTTTTAGAAAAAAAAAATAATAATTAATAAATATTTAATCTGTATTTATATACCCAAAATTTTAAATTAAAATCCGATTTTTTTTCTTCAAATTCCGTAATTCCACATATTTAAAAAAAATTACATTAGAAAATATTATTATATCTTATTGATCAATATTCATAAAAAAAACATAGTATAAAAGTAAAACAAACAACCATTAAAGGAAAAAAATAATTAAAAAAAAAATATAATTGTACGGTTTTTTTATTTACTTCATTTCATTAATTTTAAAAGTATTCATAATCATCATTTACTTCACAACTATTATAAAATTAATTTACTTAATAATAATAATTTTCTTCTTAATCATCATACAATTCGTTAACATAATCTGCATCTTCATTATCTTCATCATCTTCGTCACCATTAAGAATAAGTAACTCCAATGCAGTCTGAGGCATTTGCTGCATTTTCATTTTGCAACTCTTCCTCTTGCTCGAAATAAATGGATCTGAACTGAAGAAATCTATTAAAGACGTCTTCTATTGTATTTTCCCGACCGAATTTACGGGAAAAGTGCTCCCTATACCTTTTGAAGTCCTTATTTCTGGCTTCCTGAGATTCTTCAGTTAGCTTACGAAGCTTTGTAAGTAATTTGGAATTAATTAATTAATTTTTTTTTTCGTGAGTGCGTGTGATTTATTTTTTAGCTTTGCCAATAATAAACTGTACACTCAGTAGCTATTGTTATTGTAGCTACTGAGATACTAAACGGAATATAAAGACAAAAGCTGATAAGGTCAAAGTGATTTTTTGTTTGTTTTATTTTTTCATATATATTTTTAGCGACTGGAGTTATTTTACAAATTCTTTAATAAGTCAAAAAATGCAACAAAAAGGCAAAAAGATGTTTTGGAATTTATAAGCTGAAACTTCATATTTTAAAAAAATATAAGCAGTTTTACCAAGTTTCACCGATAATTCAGTTGAAATCCAATACAAACATCAAAAATACCTCATTTTTGGAGCAATTTCCTTATATTTTTTGCAATATTTCCAAAACATTTATCTAAACAAACAAATATTTATCATATGCTCAAATACCTGAAGTAGACGGCTCCATTATAAAATTTTCACTTTTAGAAGTCTTAATTAAAAAAATTATCACTGGAAATATGCAAATTTTCACTTTTAACCAATGCGCGCAAAAATAATAATAATTATTGAACTTTGAAGACACACCGCAAATAAAGTAAACAACTAAGAACTTTTACTTTGGCATGTAGTGATGTAGAATTTTATCTTCTTTTACCCGGTACCAAATACGGTTATTAAAGTTAAAGTTCATCTTTTGAATTAATCGCCACTTTTGATGGATTTCAACCCTCTGTGCGTCGTGAATGGGCAGAATGGTTCCAAGAAATGGCAACAGTGGATGATCAATTTTCGAAGAAAATCATCTTCAGTGATGAGGCACATTTTCACCTCAGTGGATTCGTCAATAAACAGAATTGCCGCATTTGGGCGAATGAGAATCCAAGAGTGATAGTCTAAAAACCAATGGACCCACAAAGAGTGACTGTTTGGTGCGGTTTATGGGCTGGCGGCATCATCGGGCCGTATTTTTTCCAAAATGAGGCCGGTCAGGCAGTTACTGTGAATGGTGTTCCCTACCGTGAGATGATAACGAACTTTTTATGGCCCGAATTGGAAGATATGGAAGTGGACGATATGTGGTTTCAGCAGGACGGTGCCACTTGCCACACAGCTAACGAAACAATGGCTCTTTTGCGCAACAAATTCAATGGCCGTGTTATCTCACGTAATGGCGATGTCAATTGGCCGCAAAGATCGTGTGATTTGACACCGTTGGACTTTTTTCTTTGGGGTTATTTGAAAGAAAAGGTGTACGTTGTAGGTTTACGATAAGCCAGCAACAATTCAAGAGCTAAAGGATGAGATAATTCGGCACATTAACGGCATAGAACCTCCATTATGCCTCAGCGTCATCGAAAATTTGGATCATCGGATGGAGGTGTGCCACCGAGGTCGCGGCGCCCTTTTGGCCGATATTTTTTTCCATACATAATTGAATAATACCAATATATCATAATAAAATAAAATTACAATAATATCCTAAATAGTTTGTGTTTTATTCAAATCAACATCGGTCCTTGCACTGGAAAAAAAGCATACCCGGTTCCAAAGATTTTATCTTTACTTTAAAAAATTTGGTATTGATTCCGAGCCAAAGAAGCGGAGAGGATACTTTTAAGACACAATTCTCTTTTAAATTTGGGTCTTGTGTACTTACTTCTAGGAAGCAAATTTTAAGTTTTCGCTTTCTCAGCTTTGTTTCTTCATATGCTATCAAAGACCTTTAAAAACGAGTTAACGACAACTTTATTTTCCAAATTAAAACTCCAATTTCAGTAGAAATTATGCTATATTTCAAGTAAAAACTTCTTTAAAATAAAGTTTTGAAAAACATGTCCTATATTTGAAAGATTTTTTGCTTTGTAGTCAAGATGCAAAAGGACAACAAGTTTAAAGACAATTTCATTAATTTTAAAGAATTTTTCTGAATTATTAAAGTCAAGTTGACCTTGTCCCAAAATTTTTTTCTTTCATGTTATGATACCCATTTTTAAGTCAAATCACTTAATTATAAGGACAATACGACTTTATTGAAAAGTTTACCGACTTCTGGACAAGGAAAAAGCTTTATATTAGAGAAATGCATCTTCTATGCTAAGCAAAATTTGCATTCGTATTTTAAAGACATGATATCTTTGACCTCACGACAATATTTTTTTCAGTGTGAAATTTAAATTTTAAAATTTTGAATAATTTTTAGAAAATGTTAACTAAACAGTATTGCAAGCGCTGGCATCACATCGATGTCACAAAAATAAGTAAATATTTTTCGACAAATTCAAGAAAATTTATTTGACATAAATAATTGTTTTCGCTTGTTAAATAAAATTTTGTAGTTTGAAGTAAAAAATTGGTGTTCAAAATTGCAAGAATGTCTTTACATTTTGTAGTTGGAAATAAACCTTATAATTTCGATTTTTAAATTTGCATTTGTACGTGAATAGCTATATGAATATAACGGGAAAATTCGATAAATGAATTTCGTTTCCTAATTTTGTTTTTATAATCCTAGATCATAGGTCCCTAAAAATGTCTTTATTTAAAAAAAAAGCCTCATCTTTGGCTTGGAATTAATAACAAAATCCTTAAGAGAAGGTCAAAATCTTTGGATCCAAATAAACTTTTTTTGAGTATACTTGAATATGATATCCTCGATTTTGCTGTCATTTCTAAACTACTCTGACAGTTGATAGATTTGTTCCAGGGACAGTTCATTTTATTGTTTACAAGCTAAAAAATGCATTATGATCTCTTGCATTCAGAAATAAAATTATTCGTGAGGGAATTCAATCATGAAAGTGTGATTGCTTTATATTTGTCTGGAAATCCATAAATGGCTATTATTAGAGCCCTCCAGCATTTAAGCGAAAAACATTTTCATTTCATACCATTGCTCATTGCCGTGATACTGGCATTGTTGCATGGCGGGAATAAAAAAGTGGAAGTAAAAACCGGTAAAAAACGGAAATGGTTCGAAAAGTTAAGGACAGATTTTATAGAAACCTACACCGCAGTGATAGAAAACTTGACGGTGAGCTGAAGATATCGCATAAACGGATGCAACACATATTGAAAACTGAACGTGGACTAAAGCCATTAAAGTTCCAAAAAGAGCAAGATCTCACCAACTTCACTTGCATGAAAATGCTCAGTTACCGAATTTGGTTTTCTCCGATGAGAAGTAAACAAACAAAACGATCGGGTTTACATTCCAAAGAGGTCAGCTGAAAATATACCCCCAGAACTCAGCAAAATCTGTGTATCTCAATCCGTTGGACTTTTGTATCTTGGCCAAAAATAAAATAACAATGTGTCGATTATTTCAAGACGGCGCTTCGCCGGGAAATGACCAAAATATCGCTTTATCGACCATTTGAAAATCATCTGGGCCAAGGGTAGCTAATTCGAACAAATCTAAACTGATTCTAAAATTTAATATGTTTTTCCAAATTTTTTAAATGTCAACCTTGTGAATATCTGACTTCTTACAAAATAGCAAAAATGGATTTTTTGCTTTTTCGAAAAGTTTTGAAAATCTCGATTAAAACAAAATTTGAAGTCTATTGGTCGATTTTAATATTAGCTTATTGTACATGAAGATTAAGGTATAAACTAAGGTTATTTTTGTTTTTTTTTTTTTGAAAAGAAAATGCCAGATACATATCTCCCCAAGCCTGACTATACACATGGTTTATCACTGGCTAAGTCGAATTTCCCTAGTCTTTAGTGTGATCTGGCGTGGTGAGATGATTCAATTTTGATATTAATTTCTTATGGAAATTACATACGAAAATTTTTATACCCTCCATCATAGGATGGGGGTATATTAACTTTGTCATTCCGTTTGTAACACATCGAAATATTGCTCTAAGACCCCATAAAGTATATATATTCTGGGTCGTGGTGAAATTCTGAGTCGATCTAAGCATGTCCGTCCGTCCGTCCGTCTGTTGAAATCACGCTAACTTCCGAACGAAACAAGCTATCGACTTGAAACTTGGCACAAGTAGTTGTTATCGATGTAGGTCGGATGGTATTGAAAATGGGCCATATCGGTCCACTTTTACGTATAGCCCCCATATAAAGGGACCCTCAGATTTGGCTTGTGGAGCCTCTAACGGAAGCATATTTCATCCGATCCGGCTGAAATTTGGTATATGGTGTTTGTATATGGTCTCTAACAACCATGCAAAAATTGGTCCACATCGGTCCATAATTATATATAGCCCCCATATAAACCGATCCCCAGATTTGGCTTGCGGAGCCTAACAGAGAAGCAAATTTCATCCGATCCGCCTGAAATTTGGTACATGGTGTTGGTATATGGTCTCTAACAACCATGCAAAAATTGGTCCACATCGGTCAATAATTATATATAGCCCCCATAGAAACCGATCCCCAGATTTGGCTTGTGGAGCCTGTAAGAGAAGCATATTTCATCCGATCCGGCTGAAATTTTGTGTAACAATCATGCAAAAATTGGTCCACATCGGTCCATAATTATATATAGCCCCCATATAAACCGATCTCCAGATTTGGCTTGCGGAGCCTCAAAGAGAAGCAAATTTCATCCGATCGATCTGAAATTTTGTACATGATGTTAGTATATGGTCTCTAACAACCATGCAAAAATTGGTCCACATCGGTCCATAATTATATATAGACCCCATATAAACCGATCCCCAGATTTGGGTTGCGGAGCCTCAAAGAGAAACAAATTTCATCCGATCCGCCTGAAATTTGGTACATGATGTTGGTATATGGTCTCTAACAACCATGCAAAAATTGGTCCACATCGGTTCATAATTATATATAGCCCCCATATAAACAGATCCCCAGATTTGGCTTGCGAGGCCTCTAAGAGAAGCAAATTTCATCCAATCCGGTTGTAATTTGGAACATGGTGTTAGTATATGATTTTTAACAACCGTGCCAGAATTGGTCCATATCGGTCCATAATTATATACAGCCCCCATATAAAACGTTCTCCAGATTTGACCTCCGGAGCCTCTTGGAGGAGCAAAATTCATCCGATCCGGTTCAAATTAGGAACGTGGTGTTAGTATATGGTCGCTAACAACCATACCAAAATTGGTCCATATCGGTTCATAATCATGGTTGCCACTAGAGCCAAAAATAATCTACCCAATTTTATTTCTATAGAAAATTTTGTCAAAATTTTATTTCTATAGAAAATTTTGTCAAAATTTTATTACTATAGAAAATTTTGTTAACATTTTGTTCGGTTCATAATAAAATTTTCATCATAGTCAAAATTTTATTTCTATAGAAAATTTTGTTCAAATTTTATTCGGTTCATAATCATGGTTGCCACTCGAGCCAAAAATAACCTACCAAGATTTTATTTCTATAGAAAATTTTGTCAAAAGTTTATTTCTATAGAAAATTTTGTTAAAACTTTATTTCTGTAGAAATTTTTGTCAAAATTTTCTTTCTATAGAAAGTTTTGTCAAAATTTTTATTTCTATAGAAAATTTTGTGAAAATTTTATTTCTATAGAAAATTTTGTTAAAATTTTATTTCTGTAGAAATCTTTGTCAAAATTTGATGTCTACTTTGTCAAACTGAATTATATACGTATTGGATCGATCTTTTTTGATTTAATATATACCACGTATGGACTTACATACAATTTAGAAGATGGTGTTAGGAGGTTTTAAGATACCTTGCCATCGGCAAGCGTTACCGCAACTTAAGTAATTCGATTGTGGATGGCAGTGTTTAGAAGAAGTTTCTACGCAATCCATGATGGAGGGTACATAAGCTTCGGCCTGGCCGAACTTACGGCCGTATATACTTGTTTTTTCTCAAATTGAACCTTTGAACCAGCACCGAGCATCATCTTCTCATATAACCATTATCCCTCAATCTTATTATTCAATTTCTGTTTGTTAATGCAAACAAAAACTACAAAAGTGTTTGTAAAAAAACCAGTATCGTATTTCGCTTCCCCAATTTTAAATTAATTTCTAGGAACCGTAGTATTTAAATCGATTATCATGAGGCGGTATTCGTCATCAGGCATTCCTTAAATCTTTTGGTTAAATTTAAAGTGTGTACTACCCAAAACTGAGATGGGAAATAATTACTAGAGATGTGCACGTGAGTAATATTTTACTCACGCTCACGCACACTCACGACGGAAAAATCTTACACACGCACACTCACGCACGATTTTTTGGTAGGTCTCACGCTCACGCATACTCACGAAAAGAAAATTTGTACTCTCGCACACTCACGCACGAAAATGTCGTGAGTCACGAAAAATACCGTGACTCACGAAAATATCGTGACTCACGAGAAACGTCGTGACTCACGAATAATTTTATGAGTAATTTGCCTGAGGTACGTGTCTGAAATCATGAGCACGATTAAAATCGAGAGCGTTATTCAACTCTTAACATCGTAGGTGTCACTAAAAATGTAAATGAATTTAACTCTTAAGCGTTTTATGTTGGTGAGCGGGATTATTTTCGTGAGCGTAGTTCGTTACTCACGCACACTCACGAAGATATTATTTTCGTGACTCACGCTCACGCACGACATTTTGGATTGGTAATCATGCTCACGCACACTCACCCCGTTGCCATGAGAAAATTTTCGTGCACACCTCTAATAATTACCAATAATTTAGCTTAGATCTGACATAAACTGAGTTTTAAAACTCGTCATCCATATCAAAAATCTTTTATACGTTACGTCGACATAAATGTTACAATATTTTTTATACAATATATGGTTTTGCGTATTTCAGATTCACCGGGGCCAAAGTTTCGAACCTGTATGCTTTTTTCATATTCTCCCTTTTTAGATTATTCCAAAATTTGTCCTCTCATTTCTAACAGTGTACAATCTCACTATATGACCACATACGCATAAATCTTTTTTTCTTGTCTTATTATAGCTGCTGTTGTTGTTAATTCAGCGTAACTGTGTCAAAATTGTTTATTTATCTGCAATGTATTATTTCGTTTATTTTTTTTGCGCGATTTTCTGCATTGAGATAGAGCTGCGATAGCAACCAGTCAACAGAATCTCTTTGAAATTTTGTTCTTGAAGTTCGGTGGCTTCTTAGGTTGTTTTTTTTTCGATGGTACCTTTGTTTGAGCATCCGTTCATTATAGCGGTTAAAATGCTATTTACACGATTTGTTTTCCCATTCCCCTACCGTTTATTTCAATGAAATTTTATTTTTATTATTTTTGTTTGTTTCTGCTGTTCAATTTGTTCTTAAAATAGAATGATTGTAAATTTCTTCGTTAAAATTTTCTTCGTCAGCCAGAAGACACTCTTGGGCCATGGATTGCCTACAAAACAGTAGATGTACCGACATCAGTAGCTGACCATAAGAAGAAAAAGTTTAATTTTTTGTTGGCCTTTTATTTAATAAAAGTTTTTAATTCTTAATTTCTTTATCGCTTATAGGGGAGTGTTAAAAAGTTTTGCTGCTACTTCCATACTCTGAGGCTGTGTTTTATTTCAGTATTTTTGTTTTTTTTTTTTGGTTAAACAATTTTGTACTTTTTGCGGTACATTAAAATTTGTTGTTGTTTAATTTGTGAGCTGTTGTTTGCAATGTTAACACAGTTGTTGCTTTGTTAATGTGATTAACCTACTTTTATTGAATTTCTTTTATTATTTGTTTTCATTTTTAGTATTTCATCCATATACATTTTTAATAAGAAATTAAAGAAGAATACAAAATCAAAATGAAAATATACACAACAACTGACCATAAAAATGTGAAATTTTTCTTAAAAAAAAAAATTTCTTCAAATCGACAATGGCAATAATCATAAAATCTTATTTTGATTTTGTTGTTGAAATTCAAGTCGAAGTAGATACATCTGACTCAGTTGATATGGCGTTTAATTTTGACAGGATCCTAATTGCGTTGATGCTATTAAACCGAATGTGTCTTTGTCAGTTGCGTTACCAACCCAGCAAAGTATATGTCGCCACATTGAAAAAGCATTGAACCCACAAGGAAGAAAAATTTTGGTTAATTTTAGAAAATTTAGATTATTTTTAGGAAATTTTAACTAAATAGTTTTAAAAACTCTGACATCACAAAAATTAGTGAATATTTTTCTACAAATTCAAGAAAATTTATTAGGCATAATTATCTTTTTTTTCACCTGTTAATGAAAATTTTGAAGTTTGAAGGAAAAAATTTTAGATAAAAAGTCTTTAGTGCCATACGAAGTTCAAGATGGGCGCATTTGTGGTAAAATTTATAAAATTTATAGAAATAATGAACTATTTTGTGAGTAGTACGAATTTAGCAAATTTATAATTTTTATAATTTTTGTATAACTTTTACCAATTTTTTAGTTCATTTAACTAACGTACGCAAAACATAAATTACAGTAAAGGAAACGTTCTCCAAACATGAACTAAAATAAATTTAATTTGGTGTTAGTGAAGTAGAGAGTTCACGTTCTTTTTGAGTACAAAAATGAATATTTTTTCTCCGAATCGGACCAGGAGCAATTGGTTAAAATAGTGCAACCGAAATCATTTGATAGTTTATTTGTCATAAAAGTTGAGCTACCAATACATATTCATATGTTAAATGTAACGATTATTATACAACAATTTTTCTATTATATAACGAAACACTTCTTATTATTAATGAACATCTTCATATGTCCATACAGAGCTAGATCAAATTTGGTTTATGCACCCAAAAATATTTACACACAATCAAATAAAATGTAGGCTAATTTAAAAAAATTTTAACTAAAATGTTTTACTAATGAAACATGGTACTAACTGCGGGATCCACTGTGGTGCAATGGTTAGCATGCTTAGCGTGGGTTCAAACCTAGTTTCGATCAACCACCAAAAAGTTTCTCAGCGGAGGATTATTCCACCTCAGTAATGCTGGTGACATTTCTGCGTGTTTCTCTAAGTGGTTTCACTGCAATGTTGAACGTTGTTCGGACTCGGCTATAAAAAGGAGGTCCATTGTTATTGCGTTTAACATAGAACCAGGCAGCACTCAGTGATAAGAGAGAAGTTCACCACTGTGGTATCACAATGGACTGAATAGTCTACGTAAGCCTGAAATATCGGGCGGCCACCATACCTACACGCAGAGAAGGAATATGGTCATCCCAACCATGTTTCACTAGCAAAATGTTGCTTTTTCAAGGAAAAAAAGTAGCATGTTTCTCGAAACCATGTTCTTTTATCGGAAATTTATTATCTGATTTCGGAAAGCATGTTATGTTTGATGAGAAACGAATATTTTTGCGACAAATATGCTACATGGTCGCTGTGAAAAAGTAACATGGTCCTCTTGAAACATATTTGAGGTGATCATAAAGGGTGATACGGTCAAAATTTGGTCAATATAAACATGACGTATTTCTTTCAATTTTGCATTTAAAAAACCTGAACACCCCTCATTTTGAAGGGGTGTGTGTAGAATGTTGCTCCTATTTTGATTTTGGTATTCACTCTTCAGTTGTCAAAATGCCGTCTAAGCAAGAAGAGCAGCGTATCAAAATTTTGCTCGCGCATCGCGAAAATCCGAGCTACTCGTACGCAAAGCTGGCAAAATCGCTAAAAGTTGCCAAATCAACCGTTACAAATGTAATTAAAGTGTTTAAGGAACGTTGGTCGACAGCCAGGAAGTCTGGATCGGGGGGAAATCGAAAATCGGAAGCCGCTGAGACGACAAAGAGAGTTGCCGGTAGTTTCAAGCGAAACCCTAACCTCTCTCTCCGAGATGCCGCAAATAAGCTGGGTGTATCGTCTACAACCGTGCATCGAGCCAAAAAACCAGCCGGACTATCGACTTACAAGAAGGTAGTGACTCCAAATCGCAATGATAAACAAAATACGACGGCCAAAGCGCGATCCCGGAGGCTGTACACGACGATGCTGACGAAGTTTGACTGCGTGGTAATGGACGACGAAACCTACATCAAAGCCGACTACAAGCAGCTTCCGGGACAGGAGTTTTATACGGCAAAAGGAAGGGGAAAGGTAGCAGATATTTTCAAGCACATAAAACTGTCAAAGTTCACAAAGAAATATCTGGATTGGCAAGCCATCTGTACCTGTGGCTTGAAAAGCAGCATTTTCATAGCTTCCGGGACTGTCAACCAAGAAATTTACGTGAAACAGTGTTTGAATAAACGTCTGCTGCCTTTCCTGAAGAAACACGGTTGTTCCGTACTGTTTTGGCCGGATTTGGCATCTTGCCATTACGGTAAAAAGGCCATGGACGTGCAGGTGGTTCCCAAGGACAAGAACCCTCCCTACACGCCAGAGCTTCGCCCAATTGAGAAATACTGGGCTATTGTCAAGCGGAACCTAAAGAAGACCACAAAACTGCTAAGGACGAGCAGCAGTTCAAGGCAAACTGGCTTTCTGCGGCGAAGAAGGTGGACAAGGTGGCTGTACAAAATCTGATGGCAGGTGTCAAGCGTGAGGCCCGGCAATTCGGATTTGGAAAAGCGAAAGCCTAACTGAATATTTTTCCTGAATTTTATACTAATTGAACTTGAAAAAGAAATTTAATTTGATTTTTTAAATAAACGATTTCACCGATTTACACGCGTTTTCCCTTGACCAAATTTTGACCGTATCACCCTTTACGTTCGACATTTCGGAGAACTGTCTGCACACAGAGAAGAGATTGGTTGGAAATCGATCAAATAAATAAAAATTCTATATTTATAACTACACGCAGAGAAGGAATATGATTACACCAACCATGTTCCAAGAGCAAAATATTACTTTTTCACGGTAAACATGTAGAATGTTTGTCGAAACCATGTTCTTTTCTCAGAAATTATGTATTTGATTTCGGAAAGCATGTTATGTTTGAGGAGAAAAGAATATTTTTGCGACAAAAATGCTACATGGTCGTTGTGAAAAAGTAACATGGTGATCTCGAAACATGTTGGAGGTGATCATATTCCTTCTCTGGGTGTAAATACCAAATTTCCCAATCTATATACTATATTTGCAATCATATTTTGCTCTCTACATCCAAAGAAAAAATACTTTCTTCCGGAACGAAATTTTAGACAACCGAAATCCCCCTTTGTTAAAAAGCATTTTAAGAGCAAATAAATCCCAATTTATAAAAGGCGTTGCAACGATTGTCCCCAATCTTTTTAATTTGCCTTTAAAGAAAAATGTTTAGTTTCAAAAGAAATCTTCGTTTGTCAAAAATTGCGTTGCTCACAAAAAGAAAACTCTTCTTTCAGTATACTGCATTGTTTCGACGATTTCAATAGATTTGCGTTTGTGATAGAAGACAAACAGTTGTAGGAACTAAATATCTCTATATTGAAAAATTTTGTTTGAATTCGGATGACCCGACCTGCCGTAATTAATTGTTGTAACTGTCACTTAGTGATCACCACAAAAGGATGGTTTTCACAGCCGAATGTCATTTGAATTATTTTCAAATGTCATTTATTTTAAAATAATAATTTCATGTCGAAAAAGGCGTAGTTTTATTGCGGTATTTTACTACAAATGTAAATTCCCAAATGCCTTTAAATCAGAGACCATAAATTATCAATGGGATTGAGATCGGGACTTTGTAGTGGCCATTCGGACATTTGAAAACTTTGCTCCGACAACCATTTCTTAGTTATTTTGTAAGTATGCGAGGGGTCACCGTCTTTTTGAAAAACAACTTACTCCTCAGAGTAAGCTCAAGCCTCCACAAACTTAGGCAAATTGGATTGCAACATATAAAGTCTCCTGTTTTCCATGATTCCTTCAGATTTAATCAGTGGGCAATTTTGCCCCATACAATAAGGCTTTCCCCTCAATGTTTAACGGTTCGATTGACATGGTGTTATTGGAACCTTTCATGGGGTCGTTGTCCAGTTTTGGATCGAATGAAAAGTGGATATTATTTCATCTCACCATATAACTTTTTTCCAGTCACGGTCCTATCTTTGGATATTGTCTATTTAATAAATATTGCAAAAGGTAAATAAACATGAACTCAGTTTTGCTCGCCACTGTACATGCTTTCGTCTTTCAGTGTAGATTTAATATTGCACATGCATATACAGCTATTTCCAAACTAATTTGACTTCAATGTGAATATCTTTTGTACGTGTATAAATGTATCTTCATGTCACAAATATTCTGCTTACTGATAGAGTTTTCGTATAAATAATTCTTGTATGCAAGTATTTTTATATAACAAATTACAAAAGCCAATTGCATCTTTTATCTTCAGAAAAGCCCAGAAATATTACAACAACATCTTCATTGATCTTTAAGCGGCTTCTTACATAAAAATATCAATTCTCTGTTGGTTAAGGTACTCTTGTACTTTAGTATGGTTGTACTATGGGACTGGATTATTAATAAAACTATATAAATATTGTTCAGAAAAGTTTTTTGTTGTGCGAAATAGTTTGCTACATGTTCCTTCACCAAAGCCTCAAAATCTTTTCAGAAGGCTGGAAGAATACTTATTGGGCGCTAATCAGAATTATCTATTGAAGAAATTCTGGCGATAGTCCTTTTAGGAAAAATTGATGGCATAAGTCTTGTATATATACACAAAACAAAAAAAAATAATTCTTTACTCCCAAATGACAATTTAGACAATATCAATGTTTACCATTTGCTTTCGCTGTAAAAAGTTTGAAGAAAAATATATACTTTTTGTGATAAACGTTGATTCTTTTACCGGATGTAACACCATAAAGACTAACTCAAAAAAATCTTTTCGAGCTAATTTCCTCACATATTTCTGTCTTCTATAAGGTTTTTTAGTTCTTAGCTCTTTTTTTGTAATACATGATAGTAAATTTTTAAATTTTACCTTTCGTCTGGACGAAGAATCGAAGGACAATATTTATTTGTACATTACAATCATCTGTACTGTAGATGGATATAAATCAGAGACTTCAGCATTCCTCAAGCTACCCTCAAGGTTAATACTACGCTGTTAGAAAAATATGTTTTTCAGATGTTCCGATATAAACAAAATGTGTTTCGGGCACAATTTTTAACCATGCAAACATGTAATGTTCCTAAACTAACACTAAATATTTGGGACACATATGTTAATATGTTAGAATATATTATGTTTGGGGCATGAATGTTTCATAAAAAAAAATGTAAACATTTATAAATTTACAAATTTCGAGTAAACATATATATGTTGTGATAATTTATTCAGAGAGCGGTAGAGAGAGAGAGTATAGAGAAAAAAAAAATAGAAACCGGTAGGGTTGACAAAAGATATCAACATAACACAGCGAGAGAATCAAAGTAGAGCAATTTCTGTAAAACCGCTCGTATGTTGTTTCGGAAAACTGTTCTATGATAAGGCCAAAAATCTGATATGCTTAAGTCTAAATATTTTTTAATTTGAATATTAGAATGAGCATTCGAAGTAAAGAGAATAGACATTCGGAACCAAGAGAATAGACATTTGAAAAAACAGCATGTGTTTTCGCCTTGAGAGCAGCATATTATGTATGTGTGAACATGCGTTTTGTTTATCATTTTGGCATTATGGGCACAATGTTTTTCTTGGTTCGTTCAAAAAAATCGGAACGTACGAGAAGCAAGTCAAAATATTCAGACAAAGGAAATTAAAAAAAAAAACGGTGGAAAATATACAAAAATTACAAAGGGATCTTCATAAAAATAACGAAAGGACACTATACTCTTTTTAGAGTTGGGACAGTAAAATAAAAAAGGACGAAACAGTGAAAAATTAAACAGTAAAATTTATAAAAACAAAGATTAGTTCCTCTTTATTAATAAGTAGTCCAAGAGGAGTTGACGGACACCTTCAAATATAAAAGCGGGCATTAAGTTCAAGTTTTGCAGCTAAAACAATTGAAAAAGTTTATTTTCTTTAAAATTAATTATTTAAGAAGAGTAAAAGGCAAAACAGGGTCATTTTGGAGCGATAATACCAACATAATAACGGCCTTAAAGGTAAAAATTAAATTAAGTACAAAACACGATAAGTTTTAAATGCATTTAAAATGGTGTTAAATGCTAGTAAAAAACCGTTCACGCCTAAATAAATTTATGCGTATATTATAAAATTATTTATGTATGTTTATACTCGACCCCACGTTCTTCTTTTGTTAGAGTTTTTGAATTCCTTCCAAAATTTCAAACTTTTATACCAAAAACAGTTTTTTATTACAAAAATCTTATTTTTGCAATAAAAAACTAATATTTTATCCAAGTACATTTCGTTTACATCAGGCACTGTTCTTTTCTGACTGTAAATCTTCAATAACCCACATTTCGAAGTTTCATTATACAAATTTAATATAGTATAAATGAAAATGTGTAAATTAAAAAAAAAAATGGTGTTCCGTCGTATCAGGAATTGAACCCACCACCCTTTGCATGCAAGGCGGACATGCTAACCTTTGGTCCACTTGGCAAATAAATGTATGTTTCTGTTAAATAATGTTTTGTTTGCATCGGCTCGTGGGCGCCGCAGACTATACTGCATAAATATAACTTATAAGGATAATTGTCTATTGATGACCATAACAGTTACGTAGCCCAGTGGATAGTGTGTTGGCTTACAAACTGTATGGTCTTCGGTTCGATTCTCCGTCCAGGCGATAGGTAAAATTTAAAGAATTTATAAAATTGAATAATTTCTTCAACATTATTTGTATTACAGAAAAAGGAACGAAAAAATTTCGTGGAAGTGAAAATTATGTGGAGGAATGAGCACAATCTTCTTTGGGGAAAATTCTTCCAAGCATATAATATTTTTGGGCTCAAAATGCTTTCAAACATATAATATGTTCACATAAAACAAACATATTAATGTTTCGGCAGTATATAATAATATATGTGCTTCCTGCAAAATATGTTTAGAACATATGTTAGAGAAGCGATTTTTTTTGAGAGTGTAGAATAATTTGTAAATACTACTTACTTTGATGTGAATTTAGAGATGGAAAAAGAAATTTGCCATTTTTGTAGCCAAATTATGCCTAGAAAAATAATAAAACCCCCAATAAATTTATACTGAGTATAGTGTACAATTGTCGAATCTAAACCTCCTTCGTTTTCTTCTTAAATCATTTAGAAAATATCTAAATTTTAAAGGAAAAAAGATAAGTTAACAACACTGTCATATTCTGACGTAAGTTTGCAAAGATTGTCACTGTAGGCTAACCCAACCCATCAAATCGTTAAACTGCGTTTTTTTATACCCACCACCATAGGATGAGGGGTATATTAACTTTGTCATTCCGTTTGTAACACATCGAAATATTGCTCTAAGACCCCATAAAGTATATATATTCTGGGTCGTGGTGAAATTCTGAGTCGATCTGAGCATGTCCGTCCGTCCGTCCGTACGTCCGTCCGTCTGTTGAAATCACGCTAACTTCCGAACGAAACAAGCTATCGACTTGAAACTTGGCACAAGTAGTTGTTATTGATGTAGGTCGGATGGTATTGCAAATGGGCCATATCGGACCACTTTTACGTATAGCCCCCATATAAACGGACCCCAAAATTTGGCTTGCGAGGCCTCTAAGAGAAGCAAATTTCATCCGATCCGGCTGAAATTTGGTACATGGTGTCAGTATATGGTCTCTAACAACCATGCAAAACTTGGTCCACATCGGTCCATAATTATATATAGCCCCCATATAAACCGATCCCCCGATTTGGCTTGCGAGGCCCCTAAGAGAAGCAAATTTCATCCGATCCGGCTGAAATTTGGTACATGGTGTCAGTATATGGTCTCTAACAACCATGCAAAAATTGGTCCACATCGGTCCATAATTATATATAGCCCCCATATAAACCGATCCCCCGATTTGGCTTGCGAGGCCTCTAAGAGAAGCAAATTTCATCCGATCTGGCTGAAATTTGGTACATGGTGTTAGTATATGGTCTTTAACAACCATGCAAAAATTGGTCGACATCGGTCCATAATTATATATAGCCCCCACATAAGCCGATCCCCCGATTTGGCTTGCGAGGCCTCTAAGAGAAGCAAATTTCATCCGATCCGGCTAAAATTTGGTACATGGTGTTAGTATATGGTCTCTAACAACCATGCAAAAATTGGTCCACATCGGTCCATAATTATATATAGCCCCCATATAAACCGATCCCCCGATTTGGCTTGCGAGGCCTCTAAGAGAAGCAAATTTCATCCGATCCGGCGGACATTTGGTACGTGATGTTAGTATATGGTCTCTAACAACCATGCAAAAATTGGTCCACATCGGTTCATAATTATATATAGCCCCCATATAAACCGATCACCAGATTTGACCTCCAGAGCCCCTTGGAAGAGCAAAATTCTTCCCATTCGGTTGGAATTTGGTACGTGATGTTAGTATATGGTATCCACCAACCATGCAGGAATTGGTTCCTATCAGTCCATAATTATATATAGCTCCCATATAAACCGATCCCCAGATTTGACCTCCGGTGCCTTTTGGAGAAGCAAAATTCATCCGATCTGCTTGAAATTTGGTACGTGGTGGTAGTATATGGTATTTAACAACCATGCCAAAAGTGGTCCATATCAGTCCATAATCGTACATAGCCCCATATAAACCGATCCCGAGATTTGGTTTTGGAACCTCTTGGAGGAGCAAATTTCATCCGAGTGAGTTGAAATTTGGTACATTGTGCTAGTATATGGTCGTTAACAACCATGCCTAACTAAGTCCATATCGGTCTATAGTTATATATGGCCCTCAGATAAATCGATCCCCAATCACACAAAAATTGGTCCATATCAAGTTCATAATTGTATATAGCCCCCATATAAGCGACCCCCATATTTCAATTCTGGCTCTCTACGTACAAAAAGTCCATATCGATTCGTAATTATTTGTAGACTTAACTATACATAACTTTTTTGTCTAATATATACCATGTATGGACTAAATCACAATTTAGAAAACGATGTTAAGAAGTTTTAAGATACCACAACCCCAGTAATTCGATTGTGGATGATAGTCTTTCGTAGAAGTTTCTACGCAATCCATGGTGGTGGGTACAAAAGATTCGGCCTGGCCGAACTTGCGGCCGTATATACTTGTTTTTTGCTATGAATGTCATCTACTGAAGTAATTTTTCAAAGTCATTAGTACTACAACAAATCCATATATATTTGCATTATTTTTGTTTAATTTTTCTAATAAAACATTTCTATAAACCATTAGACTCTTTTTAAAATGTCAACATCATTAAGAGATACCTGAGTTTTGAACACAATCTGTTCAAAATCAATTAATTTACATGATATCGCATAACAATTTTGCCATGCGACCACCAATTGAACATAGTGGTGGATTGCAATCAAACTTCATAAAAATCAATATTCTTTAATGGTAAATAAATACATAAAAGCCTTGAGGCTATTCAAATTTAGAACATTGGTTGTTCAAACGACAGTCACTGTAGCCTTCTATAGCAATTGCACATTAAAAATGCATAAGATTGCTATTTTGCCTTCACCAGAATTTGCGTTTTGTTGGTATGGAATTTTATTTCAATTAAATTTTTAATAGAACAAATAAATCCATTATAATGTTCAAATAAATTAGCATATGGGCAATAGGACAACAGCATAGTCCATAGGCCATGACAAACTGACAGATAGACATGAGCTACAATCACTGCAAACGGTTGCTCCTCTTTTATGCAAATTAATGCCATTAAATATTTTGGCAACAAAGCTGCAAATTCTCAACAAAACACCATTAAAATGGCAACAAAACTCAAACTTGCTCTTTTGTAAAATGTATACAAATCTCGAGTGGGTGGATATAAATGAATGGGATATACTTGGGATTGCAATTAAGTTTCATTTTCAACGTAACGAGAAGACGTACGTTTCGATTATGTATGGCGGCGCTTCACGTGAATTTGTATTTTTGCCGTCTCTATCTGAACGTACGCGGATGTCCTCAGAACACAATTGCATATACTTTTATCTTGATATTAATTGCGGTGGAAGTAATGGAGAGTTACAAAGTATTTCAATTTTTTTCTTATTTCATATGAAAATCTGTATGAAGAAACCTTAACTAAATGTTATGTTCACCCTACAATTAAGGTGATATTATGGGCATGAAAGGGATATTTTTGCTGTTATTCGATTTTTAATCATTTGCTTGAACTACTGCACTGTCAACTGTAATTTATAATAAATTGTAATCACACTTACAACTAACCAGAAAAACCCCTTTCCTAATTTGTGATCTGGAATTAGCGCAAATTTGAATCAACTCCAATGAATTTTACATGAGCTTGGGAGCCATCGTGGTGCTATGGTTAGCATGCCCGTCATGCATATAGAGGGTCATGGGTTCAATCCTATTTTCTAGCGAATTCCAGTGTTGGATTATCCACTCTCAGTAATGTTGGTGACATTTCTGAATGTTGCAGTGCATGGAAAAAATATCGCCAAAATATTTCCAATTTAAAAGTTAATTAAAGCTGAAAAAATTTTTCAATTAAAAAATTTATTGATTATTGATACTTTTCAATCAAACTCGGTAGAATAAGTCAGTTCAAAAATTATTGATTTTTTTTTGTACTTTTAATAAAAAATAACTTATACAATTTTATCAATTTTTTATCAAAAGAAAAATACAAAAGAAGTGAAAATAGTTACGCAATTAATTCAAAAAAATAATTGAAACACTCATTGTTTAAATCAAACTAAGAACATAAATTTGGTTAAAAATCAAATTGTAAATTTTCGCGACTATTATTAAACAATTGACAATTTAATTTAAAATTTAAACGATGTTGATTGCAAAACTGAATTCATTGTTTAACTGATTTACGGCCATTTTCATGTAGCTCCGTTAGGCTTTAACTGTCAGTTAACAGAAAGTAAATTGCAAATATCTTCTCTCCAGTTAACTTTAACTGAAAAATTTTCGCCAGTTAAGTTCCTAACTGGCATATGGAATATATATGCAAGATGACAGCTTCGTCCATAATACGGTTTAAAAGTTGGTTAGTTAACGGAACACTAACGGAGGTTTATGAAAATGGGCGTTAATTAACAAGTTAACTGGAAATTGTATTGAAGTTTAATTAAAGAATTAAATGAATCAATTAAGAATCTGATTGAGTTTTCCAATCGACAACAATTAATTTTTTCATTGCCATCTTTTTGCCATCAACATAAATTACATTTTCAAACATGAATCAATTAACAAATTAATTGAAATTTACAAATAATCAAATATTTTTTATACACAATTAAACTGCGATTGATACTATTATTTGATTGATACTATCATTTTCGTGATTGAACACATCATTCGTGATTGAATCATATTTTGTTTCTTGTGTGAAAGGTCGTTCGGACTCAGCTAACAGGTTGATAAGTGCCCGGTCTGACACATAGATGGCGTCGCTAGTATTAAATACATATTATTTTTATATCGTACCAACCTTCAAATGATACGTGTCAAAACTTGACGTCTGTAAGTCAATTAGTTTGCGAGATAGAGCGTCTTTTGTTAAGCAACTTTTGTTATTGTGAAAAAAAATGGGAAAAAAGGAATTTCGTGGTTTGATAAAATACTGTTTTCTGAAGGGAAAAAATACGGTGGAAGCACAAACTTCCCCACCCACCATATTCTCCAGATCTGGCCCCCAGCGACTTTTTCTTGTACTCAGACCTCAAAAGGATGCTCGCAGGGAAAAAATTTGGCTGCAATGAATAGGTGATCGCCGAAACTGAGGCCTATTTTGAGGCAAAACCGAATGAGTACTACCAAAATGGTATCAAAAAATTGGAAGGTCGTTATAATCGTTGTATCGCTCTTGAAGGGAACTATGTTGAATAATAAAAACGAATTTTGACAAAAAAAAAATGTGTTTTTCTTTGTTAGACCGGGGACTTATCAGCCAACCTGTTATAAACAAGTAAGTAAAGTCTAAAGTAAAATTTCACGTAAATGGGAGTATAACTTTGGCCCCCCGTGGTCATATGAGTGTAAATCGGGCGAAAGATATATATGGGAGCTATATCTAAATCTGAATCGATTTTAACCAAATTTGACACACATAACAACAACATTAAACGTACCTCTCGTGCAAAATTTTAAGCAAGTCAGGGCAAAACTCTGGCTTTTGGGGCCATATATGTGCAAATCAGACGAAAGATATATATGGGAGCTATATCTAAATCTGAACTGATTTCAATCAAATTTACCAAGCATTGGTCGAATGTCAATTTTGCTCTCTGTGCAAAATTTCACGAAAATCGGTAGTAATGGCCTCTGTTGCCATATGAGTCTAAATCGGACGAAAGATATATATGGGTGCTATATCTAAATATGAACCGATTTGGCTGATATTTTGCAAGTTTTTCGAGACTCATAAAATATTCAGATGTACGGAATTTGAAGAACATCGGTTGATAAACACGCCAATTATGACTAGAGCGGGGATAAATATATATGACACCTATATCTAAATCTGAACTGATTTTTCCAAAATCAATAGCCATTGTCTTTGTTGCAAAAAACGCCCTATGCCAAATGTAAGGACGATCGGACGTAAACTTCGACCTGTACTTTACGCACAAAAATACATGAACAGACAGACAGACAGATCGACTCAGAATTTAATTTTAAGACGATCGGTATACTAAACGATGGGCCACAGACTTTTCCTCTTGGCGTTACATACAAATGCACAAACTTATTATACCCTGTACCACAGTAGTGGTGAAGGGTATAAAAAGGAGGTCCCTTGTCATTGAGTTAAACATCGGGTAGCACTCAGTGATAAGAGAGAAATTAACAACCCGTAATACCACAATGGGCTGAATAGTCTATATGAGCCTATAGACGGGCTGCCCTAACCTAACCAAGGGCTTGTCGTAGGACGGAAGTACTTAGCTTTCGAATCTTTTTCTTTGACATAGTAATAATGCCTGGGGAATTCATTTGGATAAATAAATTTAAACAAGTTTATACGGCCAGGCCAAATCTTATATATCCTCCACCATGGATTGCGTAGAATATTTTACTGAAGATTGTCATCCACAATCAAATTACTTGGGTTAGAGTAACACTTGCCGATGGCAAGGTATCTTTGAATTTCTTAAAATTGTCTACTAAATGGTCAGTTAGTCTATAAACCTCCATGAGGCTCCAGAAGTCAAATTTTGGGTTTCGGTTTATATCGGTTTATATCGGAGCTATAGCTAAAAGTGATCCGATATGTCGCATTTGCAATATACGATAAGTTCAAGGTAAAATGCTAAGATGTTATAACGATGTCCGTCTGCCTGTTTCTTGTAATCAATAATGAAGCTAACGTACACTGAAAAAAATATTGTCGTGAGGCCAAAGATTTCATGTCCTTCAAATACGAATGCAAATTTTGCTTAGCATAGAAGACGCATTTCTCTAATATAAAGTTTTTTTCTTTGTCCAAAAGTCGATAAACTTTTCAATGAAGTCGTATTGTCCTTATAATTAAGTGATTTTACTTAAACATGGGTATCATAACACGAAAGAAAAAAAATTTGGGGTAAAGTCAAATTGACTTTAATAATTCAGAAAAATTCTTTGAAATTAATGTTAATTAAATTTGTTGTCTTTTTGCAGCTTGACTACAAAGCAAAAAATCGATTCAAAATAGGACATATTTTCAGAACTTTATTTTAAAGATGTTTTTTACTTGAAACATAGCATAATTTCTACTGGAACTCGAGCCTGAATTTGGAAAATAAAGTATTTCCTAACTCGTTTTTATAGGATTTTGATAGCATATGAAGAAAAAAAGCTGAAAAACGAAAAATCAAAATTTGCTTCCTAGAGGCAAGTACACAAAACCCAAATTTAAAAGAGAATTGTGTCTTAAAAGTATCCTTACTTGTGTTCTCCGCTTCTTTGGCTCGAAATCAATACCAAGATTGTTAAAGTAAAGACAAAATCTTTGGAACCGCGCATGCTTTTTTATTCAGTGTAATGAAATCTGTCCGTGTTCTGTCAGTCATATGAGGGCTGTGCTAAATTTGAAATTTGATATTTTAAGGACGTAGACATCTTTGTCAAATATCCTATATATTGGGTCGTGTTTTAATATACCTCCCATATAGACCGATCGCCCGAGGAAAGACGCAGATTTTATCCGATTTGCTTAAAATCTTAAAGTTTAATGTATTAAAATCTTAAAGTATAATGTATAAGAAGTAGTGCCAAATATATTTTATATTGATCAATGTTTCGATACAACCAATCTCCCGATTTGACTTCTTGGACCAATTTTACCTTTCGGTTAGGTTAGGTATAGTGGCAGCCCGATATTTCAGGCTCACATAGACTAGTCAGTCCATTGTGATACCACAGTGGTGAACTTCTTCTCTTATCACTGAGTGCTGCCCGAGTCTACGTTAAGCTCCTTTTTATAGCCGAGTCCGAACGGCGTTCCACATTGCAGTGAAACCACTTAGAGAAGCTTTGAAATGGGATAATCCACCGCTGAAAAACTTTTTGGTGTTTGGTCGAAACTTGGTTTGAATCCACGACTCTGTGTATGCAAGGCGGGCATGCTAACCATTGCTCCACGGTGGCTCCCATTTATATTATACAGTGATGAAACTTGCAACTTGGTAATACCAATGGTTTTGTCTTTCAGTCCTATAAGTTCGTATGACATTGTAAAATCCGCAATTTATTTTAGGCACATAATGGACATTAATATGTATTTTGATTTTTAGTTTGATATATGCCCCATATTGACCCAAAATTATCCATTTCGGTTAGTGAGAATCCACTGTATATAAATATAGAGAATTTCCCTGCGTAGAAAATCTATTAGAAAAATTCAATCGACTAATATTAAAAATAAGAAAAAGCGGTGCGTAAGTGTCGCTTTGTCACGCCTTCGGTTAACTTAAATATAATTTAAGTTATATTTACGTTTATAAAGTGGCTATTATGAATGACGATAACAATGATGTATTTATGATTTGGCTATGTGGATATGATTTTAAGCGAAAATGTTGACTTTTTATTCGAATACAAAATATTATAGCTTACAGTCAACTGAGGCAAGTAATACACCATTTTGCCATAAATCGTAATAAATGTCACCGTTAAAGCAGGAGAGAACAAATATACATATATTACATATTAAAAAATATTTAAACCAAGCTAACTAAAAAAAAAAACAAATAGACCACAAAAAATCACCAAGCTCATACCGATATAAATTATACTCCGTGCAGACACAAACACAATACGACAGTACTTATCGTGGGTGCTGCGTAACACCTTCCAATTTTAAGGCTTTGGTATTATGCGTACGTTTCCAAGCTTCCTTGTGTGGGTGGAGTTTTTGGCATGGATATTGCAGAATTGATGCACAGTAAAAAAAAAAACATGCGCATTTGGTTTGTCAGATTAGCTTACCATAGTGAATTTTTTTATTTAGAATTGATTTCTGGTTTTGAAAAGAAAAAAAATCAAGGCTAATTGTTTGCCTTAAATGTGGCAATCAACTCTGATGAAAATACCCACAGAAACACTTTAAAATATTTATTTAAAAAGCCTAACATTGCAATTAAAGTGTTTATTCTCAAGAGTATTATTAACCAAAGTTTGCTATAAACAGTAAATGTGTCTGTCTTATTAAGGCTGGTAATATAAATGAAATGAATGAAGCTCGAATAAACTATCATCCGTTTGATACGACAAAATGAACATAAGACATAAAGTAATCCAGAAATACAAACTAATGAAAAATAAACAAAATATTTCTTTTTCTAATCCGATAGCCTTTTACTTTAATATTTATTAATACTAATTAATAATATTTATTATAATTTATAAAATAAAAATTTCTATTCTTTCGCTGAAAATAGAGATTACACTCAACTAAGATAAATTAAAATTAAAACATTAATTTAACAAAAAGAAAAGAAAAACAAGTATATACGGCCGTAAGTTCGGCCAGGCCGAAGCTTATGTACCCTCCATCATGGATTGCGTAGAAACTTCTTCTAAACACTGCCATCCAGAATCGAATTACTTAAGTTGCGGTAACGCTTGCCGATGGCAAGGTATCTTAAAACCTCCTAACACCATCTTCTAAATTGTATGTAAGTCCATACGTGGTATATATTAAATCAAAAAAGATCGATCCAATACGTATATAATTCAGTTTGACAAAGTAGACATACAATTTTGACAAAATTTTCTACAGAAATAAAATTTTAGCAAAATTTTCTATAGAAATAAAATTTTCACAAAATTTTCTATAGAAATAAAAATTTTGACAAAATTTTCTATAGAAAGAAAATTTTGACAAAAATTTCTACAGAAATAAAATTTTAACAAAATTTTCTATAGAAATAAACGTTTGACAAAATTTTCTATAGAAATAAAATCTTGGTAGATTATTTTTGGCTCGAGTGGCAACCATGATTATGAACCGAATAAAATTTGAACAAAATTTTCTATAGAAATAAAATTTTGACAAAATTTTCTATAGAAATAAAATTTTTGGCTCTAGTGGCAACCATGATTATGAACCGAATAAAATTTGAACAACATTTTCTATAGAAATAAAATTTTGACAAAATTTTCTATAGAAATAAAATTTTGACAATGATGAAAATTTTATGATGAACCGAATAAAATTTTAACAAAATTTTCTATAGAAATAAAATTTTGGTAGATTATTTTTGGCTCTAGTGGCAACCATGATTATGAACCGATATGGACCAATTTTTGTGTGATTGGACCAATTTTGGTATGGTGGTTAGCGACCATATACTAACACCACGTTCCTAATTTGAACCGGATCGGATGAATTTTGCTCCTCCAAGAGGCTCCGGAGGTTAAATCTGGAGAACGTTTTATATGGGGGCATATATAATTATGGACCGATATGGACCAATTCTGGCACGGTTGTTAAAGATCATATACTAACACCATGTTCCAAATTACAACCGGATTGGATGAAATTTGCTTCTCTTGGAGACTACGCAAGCCAAATCTGGGCATCGGTTTATATGGGGGCTATATATAATTATGAACCGATGTGAACCAATTTTTGCATGGTTGTTAGAGACCATATACCAATACCATGTACCAAATTTCAGGCGGATCGGATGAAATTTGCTTCTCTTGGAGACTTCGCAAGCCAAATCTGGGGATCGGTTTATATGGGGGCTATATATAATTATCAACCGATGTGGACCAATTTTTGCACGGTTGTTAGAGACCATATACCAATACCATGTACCCAATTTCAGCCGGATCGGATGCAATTTGCTCCTCTTTGAGGCTTCGCAAGCCAAATCTGGAGAACGGTTCATATGGGGTCTATATATAATTATGGACCGATGTGGACCACTTTTTGCATGATTGTTAGAGACCATATACTAACACCATGTACCAAATTTCAGCCGGATCGGATGAAATATGCTTCTCTTAGGGGCTCCACAAGCCAAATCTGGGGATCGGTTTATATGGGGGCTATATATAATTAAGGACCGATATGGACGAATTTTTGCATGGTTGTTAGAGACCATATACCAACATCATGTACCAAATTTCAGCCGGATCGGATGAAATTTTCTTCTCTTTGAGGCTCCGCAAGCCAAATCTGGGGATCGGTTCATATGGGGGCTATATATAATTATGGACCGATGTGGACCACTTTTTGCATGATTGTTAGAGACCATATACCAACACCATGTACCGAATTTCAGCCGGATCGGATGAAATATGCTTCTCTTAGGGGCTCCACAAGCCAATTCTGGGGATCGGTTTATATGGGGGCTATATATAATTATGGACCGATGTGGACCAATTTTTGCATGGTTGTTAGAGACCATATACCAACACCATGTACCAAATTTCAGCCGGATCGGATGAAATATGCTTCTGTTAGAGGCTCCACAAGCCAAATCTGAGGGACCCTTTATATGGCGGCTATACGTAAAAGTGGACCGATATGGCCTATTTTCAATACCATCCGACCTACATCGATAACAACTACTTGTGCCAAGTTTCAAGTCGATAGCTTGTTTCGTTCGGAAATTAGCGTGATTTCAACAGACGGACGGACGGACGGACATGCTTAGATCGACTCAGAATTTCACCACGTCCCAGACTTATATACTTTATATATACTTTATGGGGTCTTAGAGCAATATTTCGATGTATTGCAAACGGAATGACAAAGTTAATATACCCCCATCCTATGATGGAGGGTATAATAAGAGAGAAGTTCACCAATGTGGTATCACAGTGGACTGAATAGTCTAAGTGAGCCTGATACATCGGGCTGCCACCTAACCTAACCTAACAAAAAGAAGACAATTAAAATTTTAATTTTAAGAATTATTGATTTAAAATTTTAATTTTAACTTCTTTTTATTAAATTTAATTTTTAATTTTACTTTAATTTAAATTATTATTAATTTTAATTTTAACTTCTTTTTATTAAATTTAAGTTTTAGTTTTAATTTAATTTAAAATTAAAACTCAAATTTAATAAAAAAAGATAAATTAACATTTTAATTTAAAATAAAAATTTAACATTTTAAATTTAAAATTTTAATTTTAACTTCCTTTTATTAAATCTAAGTTTTAATTTCTCTTAGTTTAGGGGAAATCTCTATTTTCAGTGAAAGAATAGAAACGTTTATTTATTTATAATTATACTGAAACAAATTTTTACGTGAGATGCGCAATTTGCAATTAATTCAAATAAAGTTTATAATCTTTGCTTCAAACATTTTTTTCATTGAATTTAAGACACAAATTTTGGAAATTTGCGTCCATCCGTTAAATTCGCATGTCTTTGCACTAAGACAAATTTTCTTTAAAGTAAAGTAAAGAAATCGTCCTTAAATTAACTGAAATATTGAATCTTTAGATTTAAGATAAAAACGCTTTAAATATAGGATTAAGCATCATTGGTTTAATTTTTTTAGAATTAAGAGAACAGTTTTTATATCCGTTATAATTTGGATTTTTAAAATGATATTTGTTTGTACTCTTTATTAATATACCGCGTAAAGAGAATGCAAATTCTATAAATGAGGCCTATATCCTGATTTTAATTTTATTGATCCTAGATTTAAACCGAGATAAGTCGCTAAAAACTGTTTTTACCTAAAAAAGCCGCATCTTTGGCTCAGATTCAATACCAAAATCCTTAAGGGAAGGTCAAAATCTTTGGATCCATGTAAACTTTTTTTTGAGTGTAGAATTTTAAAATTTATAATAAATATTATTGATTAATATTAATAATTTTAATTAACACTAGAATTTACAATAAACTTAAATAAAAATTACCATTTGCAATTATTTAATTTGGATTGTTTAACTATATTTTTGCTTTTAGTCCAGCCCGAGGTCATTAATGAAAAAACTCCAGATTTTTTTTATTTGAGTTTTATTTTATTCAAGCCAATATTTCGATTTGACATTGTCAATCTTCAATTAAAATCATTATTGCATTTAAAGTAATAAACTTATTATGAACGTAATAAATAAACGAAAAAAAAAATTGTAAACTTTTGAAGCCATAAGAAAGTTTTTCTAACATTTCCATCTTTTTATTTGACCTGCAAGATGACCTTAAATATTACCTACATCTCTCTCCTTTGCACTCCCTTCAAGTAGCAATTGTACTTTGACGAAGAACCTTTATCTTTATAGCCATACATTTTCAACTATAACCTGTTCCATGGAAAATCATTGTCTAAATATACAATGTAAGTGGAAACAAAAAAAAAACCAACTAGAAAAGTTGAAATACCACAATGTATACTCTATTGAAATTTTATGATTGTAAGTTCTTGATAACCTTTATAGATCAAAGTTTATTTGAAAATAAAAACTAACAAAAAATGCAATACCACAAAAAAGAAGCAAATTTAACTCAGAGCATAAGCACTCAGTGCTCATTTCTTAAAATATGGATAAATGAACATTTTCTAAAATTGTTGAAATAGGAATTTATTTGTTTTGAAATGAAATAAAGTATTCCAAATATTTTACAAAATTAAGATAAAATATCACTGCTTTAATATTTCTGAAAGTCTTACTTTTTCTACTTAAAAAAATTGATGGAATTTGATTCCAAGTTTGAACTCTGAAACTGAACTTTACACTGAAAATTTTGTCATTATTGAAGTAAGAGGAGTCTCTAAAAAAGAATCTTGAAAGATGACTCCTATTTTTAAACGATTTTTTTAACTTTCTAGTCAAGATACAAAAAGAGTTTGAATTTAAAGATGATTTCATTAATATTCAAGAAGTGATGGGATTTTTTAAAACCAAATTGTCCTTAGGTATATGGAATTTTCGTCTATATTTTAAAGTTGAATCCACTTATTCTAAGGACAAAACGCTTTCAATGAAAAATTGATCACTTCGCCAAAATGGAACTCCTATTTTAAAAACATGAAATCTTACGAAAATATTTTTTCAGGGTGGTTGGTAGAGTTTCTCCCATATTTAAGTATAATGGAAATTATACCCGAGGTGGTTGATTGAACATTAAAACTGAGAGTTGATAGCCAGGAAGTTGTAAAATTAACAATAAGTTAAAACCAATGTTTTTTTTTTAAAATTTAATGGTTACATTTTTAATCGTTAATTAATTAATATGATAAAAATCAGTAATCAACAGTAAAAATCTTTTTAATTGCAAAACATAATTTTTCACTTAAAACGACCAAATAGAGTACTTTCTATGACTTGTTCAAACGAACTTCGTTGGAAATAGGAGAAAATAAATCGAAGATCCCTGGATGTCATTAAACCAAAATGTTGGATGACATGTATATGGATCAATACAGATTTCCAACCATCATCCCGATGTCTGATTTTCCTATTCATTAATGGAGGATATAGATCGACAATCCGTTTTAACGCCTTTCGCATTTGTTTCTGTTCATAGTAAATATTTGTGAAATTAAAAAAAAAATAATAATTAAATTTTAATCCAAATAAATTTATTCATGAAAACATTGGCAATCACGACCACATTTTTAATTTAACAAAATTAGCATTCTGACTATATTAACATTGCTAACTTACTGTTCTATATACACCAAACTATTTGGATAAACTTACCACATTATATTTGTAAAGACAAATATACGTTACAATTTTTTGTTTGAAAATCAAACTTACCTGCAAAAAGAAAACAAAATCAATATATAATATTTTGGGAATTATTCAGATTGTTATACAAAAATTTTAAATGTATATAAGAAAATGATTTCTATATTCGTGTGCTTTAAAAATCAAATTGTTTCCATCACTTTAGGCTAAATATCCCAGCAAAAAAAAAAATTGGAAGTTCTTCTAAAGGCAGAACTTTAAAAGCATAAAAAATGTCCTCCCAAAGAAGGTTTTTATTTTAACTAACCAGGAGGTTCTTTTGATTCAGTTTTCTATAACTCGCATTATTTTTATTTTGGTAATTGTAACTTTTTTTGTTTCAAATCGCTCAAAGTGGCACAAATTATTAAAACGTTGTCGAAAAAATGCTAAATCCATTATAGAAAATTGCGAATTTTTGAAAATTTCGAATTTTTTAATTAAGACATAATTTCGTGTGTAGGAAGAGCAAATGAACTTCATTAAGTACCAGAAAAAATATACATAAAAAAATCGGCATTGATTGATATTGTAAAATACCAATTCAGATGAAATGTGTTGATTAATTTGCTTCCCAATGGAACTTCTGTAGAAACTAAGTATTGATTGATAAATGAAAAATAGAAAATTTCAGCGATGTTTCCTTGATACTACACTAAAAAAAGCATGTCCGGATCCAAAGATTTTGCCTTTACATTAATTATTTTGGTATTGAATACGAGCCAAAGAAGCGAAGAGCTTAATTAAGGATACTTTTAAGGCTTTTTAGCTTTCTAGTCGAGATACAAAAAGTCAACGGAAAAGTAAATTTTTTTTTCGGACTAATTTCAGCCAAATTTCTATAGAAAATTGTGGCAAAATTGTATTTTGATAGAAATTTTATTTCTATAGATAATGTTATCAAAGTTTTATTTTTATAGAAAATTTTCTCAAAATTTTACTGCACTGTAGCGACATCCGCCCAACGTCTTCTCATTATCCTTTGGTGGTTCGTCATGTCTCGTGTTCCGTCCATTATCTCAAGATCTTTAAACTCATCGCAGTCATGGCGACTACGCTTTTGGTCTGAACCTCCATAGGTCTCCATTGACCCAGTAATGCCAAGACAATATGTGAGTTTGACACGTTGTAAAATTTATATGTTACACTTCCTCTCCAGTGATGTCCTCCAGATTGTTTGTCAGGTTTTTGATAATAGTTGGATTTTTTTTTTAAGCATAAAAAACCCGCCTTTCAAAAGTCTCGTTTATTTATCACTCTAGTCTTAAGGCACCTACAGACATTTATTATTGATGCACAGAAAAATACCACCAAAACATACCCAATTAAAAAGTTGATTGAAAACTTATTCAATTAACCTTTTAATCCAACTAGAAACATTAAGTTAATGATTGGCATTTTTTAAATTTTCAATTAAAAAATTAATTGATACAGTTAACGGTTTAATTAAACTCGGAAGACTATGTCAGTTATAAAAACTATGAATTTCTTTAAACTTTTAATTAAATATTTATTTGAAACAATTTTTTAATCAAACTAGAAAATGATTAAAAATAGTTATTGAAAGTGATTGGAATATAGCGTAGTGATTAAAAATAGTTATATAGTTAATTGGATCAATTAAAAAGATTGAAATTTGCGAATGAAATCAATTAATTTAAAAAAAATATTGTTTTTTGATGCCTAATTAAAACTGTGATTGATGCTATCATTTTCGGGATTGGATACATTTCAATGAACAAATTAATTGGATCAATTAATTTTATGAATTATCAGAAAAAAAATTTCTGTGTGTACAAATGGAGATATTTCAACAAAAATTAGTGTCCAACTCTATTTCGCTATTTATTTTCAAATTACAAATTTTTAAACTTTTGTAAACCTGTGTTAATTCCAATGCTAGTTTTTTCAGCAACTCTTGGCCAGATAAGTCTTTCGACAATTTTATAATTTTATATTTATGCTTGGCCATTGGGATTTGGTACTCGTTTCTGAAGCCTTTATGTGCTTTTTTTGTTCTTCGAAAATGCATGCGGTGTATTTGTCGTGGAGTTTCATCGATTGCCCAGGAGACAGAGAATGAAATTTGAATGTTTGCCATTCTATGGTTTGAGATGGTACAAGATGAACCATTCCAAGCAATAGCTAAAGTAATGGCATGGCCATTGATAAAAGACAATATGAATATAACTAAGAAATATTTAGTAATAATTTTATTTTTGCATTTGTAACTTTTGAGTTACATCACACTAAGATGAAGGTCAGTCATTTTTTGCAGTTGTTTTTTTTTTTTAGGTATAATTCTATCATCTGCTTAATACCAAAAAAGATGGGCCAAATGTCGTTGCACATAAAACAGCCAAAGCCATAGGATTATTTCAATATTTTGGAGATCGTATTGATTGGTGAAGGGAAATTCGTGAGGATTATAGCAATTGCTTTTATGACAACATTTTCATATTGACATAAATTCGGAGAAAATGAAGGTCATGATTGAAGAAACGAATAGACGGTATAACTTCAAGAATGCAGTCATCGTCTGCATAGGAAAATCTATGGTTTGAATGCCTAAAAGCAAAAATATAATGACATACAAATTATCGATAAACCGAAATGGTCAGAGAACACAAAGACAAAGTTAAATTCATGAAAAACACAGAAAAAAATATTGAATAATAAATATACATTTCCATAGTCTTAATGGGATATTTCATTGTATCAATATAAAAACCTCGTTGGATCAATTTTAATAAAATTTATTTCTACTAAAAAGTGTGGCTATTATGTATTGAAACCAACTTTAGATTGCTATCATTTCTAAACAGCTCGTCTGACAGCTGATAGATTTATTCCAATGGTAATTCATTTTATTGTTTACGAGCTTACAAAAGCATTCTGATCTATTGCGTTCGGGAATAGAATCATTCGTGGTGAAACTCGTTGCTTTATATTTGGCTGGAAACCCAAAAAAAAAATGGAACCAACACCAAAAATGACCCGAACAGTGAAGGTCAAATCTGATCGAAACCAATGCCGCGGTGTTCGCGATCTCAACATATCGCGAGAACGGATGCAACACATACTCCCATGTTCCGTTATTGTCCATTTACTAGAGACATAACTAGCAAAATGGTTTCAAAATTTCGTATTTTTCGTTTATTGTTAAAGAAGATTATTAAAATGAATTTTATTGCTTTCCAATATGGATAATATTTATGCTTATTTAGATTAAAGCCTCTCTAAAATAACATCGAAAAATAAATTGAAACTGAGTGGGGAATACTTTAAACTAACATCGAAAAATAAATCGAAGCCAAGTGGTCAAAAAAAGTTATGTTTCCGAATGTCCTCTTAAGTAGACATACGTAGTCAAACGGTTAAGATCAGCGAGGTAGATGTTTAATCGATCGCAGGTGTCATCAACAATGTGCCCGGATGTCATGATTGCAGAGTTGTTCGCATATGAAACAATCCCGACGCTCTCGGTAGGGCGTGGAATGGGCGATAGGTAAAGGTTAAACCGTGCCGGAGAAATCACTCCTCTTTGGGGAACTTCCTGTTTCAATCTACGTGTATTGCAGCCACGGTTGCCACAGTTGGTAGAAATCTACCAAAAATGGTATATTTTTTGCTGTTTGGTAGATTGGTAGAATTCTTTATGTTATGTATCTTGCAAAATATTCCTCTCCAACTAGGAGGTACAAAATTTTCTATAGAAATAAAATGTTGACAAAATTTTCTATAGAAATGAAATTTTGACAAAATTTTCTATAGAAGTAAATTTTTTGTATAGAAGTAAAATTTTGACAAATTTGTCTAGAGAAATAAAATTTTGACGAAATTTTCTATGCAAATAAAATTTAGAAAAAAATTTCTATAGAAATAAATTTTTGATAAAATTTTCTATAGAAATGAAATTTTGACAAAATTTTCTATAGAAATGAAATTTTGACAAAACGTTTAACAAAAATAAAATTTTGACAAAATTTTCTATAGAAATAAAATTTTGACAAAATTTTCTATAGAAATAAAATTTTGACAAAATTTTCTATAGAAATAAAATTTTGACAAAATTTTCTACACACGCAAAGAAAAAAAAAACGTTTGGAAAACGTGTACCGAAAACGTTTTTCTTTTGTTAGAGTTTTTTGAATTGCTTCGAAAATTTTAAACTTTTATTACCAAAAAAATTCGTTTGTTACAAAATTTTTATTTTTTCAATAAAAAAAGTTATTTTTGAAACAACAACACAGTCCACTTCGTTTATATCAAACACTGTTCTTTTCTGACTTTAGGTCTTTAATAAGACACATTTTACAGTTCAAAATTGAATATAGTACAATGTAATGTTGAACATTTTTTCGGAATCTCCCGAACATATCTGGAATATATGTAAAAAAAAAAAAACTTTGGTCGAAGCAGGGATCGAACCCACGACCCTTGGCATGCAAGTCGGACGTAGCAACCACTGCTCCACGGTGCCAAACTAAATGTTTGCTTCTGTTAAATATACTTTGTTTATTCGGTTCGTGGGCGCCGCAAGCTATGCTATATAAATATAACTGATGACCATGACAGGTACATAGCTCAGTGGTTAGTGTGTTGGGTTACAAAGTGCATGGTTCGCGGCTCGATTCTCTGTCCAGGCAAAAGGTAAAAAAAATTTTAAAAATTTATAAAATCGTATAATTTCTTCGACATTGTTGGTATTACAGGAAAAGGTAAGATTTGAGGGAAAATGCAATTAGCAAGAAAACAATGTTTTTTTTTCAGTCTTTATGAAATTGTTTTTACATCTTGGAAAAGAATAAACGTTTATCACAAAAAGTATATACTTCTCTTCCAAATACACTTCCTTAGAGCGAAAAGCAAATGAGAAACGAATTTTGTTTGTCTAAAATTTCGTTTGGGAGGAAAGAATTATTTTTTTGCGTGCAGAAATAAAATTTTGGCAAAAAAATATAATTTTGACAAAACTTTCTATAGAAATAAAATTTTGAAAAGTTTTACTATAGAAATACAATTTAAATTTTTTGTTTACTTTGTTTCATTACATACCTACCCTTTACAACTTGTAATATTTATTCAGTATATAATAGTATGACAAAGATTTACGATTTTGTTCTCGCAGCTTTATTGGACATTGATCTTTTGATTATCATGCATTTTTGTTCTGCAAACCATCAATTAATAAATTCTGCTTACTTGGCTTTGGTTTCTATACAAAATAATTAAAAGTTTCTATTATTTACCTTTTCGGGTTTTTTCTAAATTATATGGCATATTAATTCATTACCTCCAATCTATTGTTGTAACGTAGTTCTTGTTTCCCCTCCTGCAATTCCTCATCTAATGATCTAAATTGAAGTCAAGTGGAACAATTTCCTCATGACATTGTTAAAATTCTTAGGGTAAAAAATGATCTACTATGCAAGATATTGCATGTGCAGAGTCACATACAAACACCATGATTTAATTGCCGAGATGAAAGGGTATCCGTTTTCAAAACACTTTATGCATTTGCAATGGGCCAGCCAACTTGGATACAAAATTGAAGAGAAAACGGCTTATGAATAACCTTGTTGCATTCCCCCACTCACATCGCACAAATATTCTTAAGATTCTTCTTAAGTACTCACATTGATAATTACACATAAGCCAAGCCAAGGGGTATATGTACCGAGAATAGAAGTTGACTCTTGACGAGAAAGCTAGATCGAGCAGTCCCCAAGATTATGGCCAAAGAAACAAAAAAAGAAAGCAACAACAGAGGTAAGTACCTTTTGATGGATTGCATTGTTACCATGAATCTGGCAAGCAGTGTGCTGCTTAGCTGCTTTGCGGATAGATGGATGGAGTGTTAGAAATGAATTTGAGGGTTAACAAAGTTATGGCATCTTTGCACCTGCACATACTTGCAGACGAGATCAAGTTGATTATGATTATTTCTATGTGCAAGTTCTTGATGATATAGCAACTAAGCGCGAATAGGCGGGATGACAGACTTTTTTTCGTTTTGTTATTTTCAAAGTTCAGTTGAATTCTTGAGTACCCTATAAAATGAATGGTGTATTTAGTGGAGAGATACCAACAGGACACTGATAGGAAAAGATTCGCAATACTAAAGAATTGTTTCATTAAAATTGAGGAAATGCAATAATTTCATAGGTTAGGTTAGGTATAGTGGCAGCTCGATATTTCAGGCTCACTGTGATGCCAAAATGGTAAACTTCTCTATTATCACTGAAAGCTGCGTTTAATGACAAGGGAACTCCTTTTTATAGCCGAGTCCGAACGCCGCGTTCCACATTGCGGTGAAATCACTTAACGAAGCTTTTGAAACACTGAATATAATGAAACTTTTAGAATTAGATAAGGAACCCAGCAAAAAAAATTGGACGTTGTTCCACAAACATTTCTTTTAAAGCCCATCCCAGAATCTCCTGCGTTTGGACCTGCGTTTCTTATTTTTTCGTTCATACACGCAAAAAAATAATACTTTCCTCACAAACGAAATTTTAGACAAACAAAGTTCGTTTCTCATTTGCTTTTCGCTGAAAGGAAGTGTATTTGGAAGAAAAGTATATACTTTTTGTGATAAAGGTTTATTCTTTTCCAGGATGTAAACACAATTTCATAAAGACTAACTCAAAAAAAATTTTTTTCTGGCTAATTGCATTTTCCCTCACATCTTTCTCACTTCCACGAAGTTTTTTAGTTCTTAGCACCTTTTTCTGTAATACAAACAATGTGGAAGAAATTATACGATTTTATAAATTTTTAAAATTTTTTTTTACCTTTCGCCTGGACGGAGAATCGAACCGCGGACCATGCAATTTGTAAGCCAACACACTATCCACTGAGCTATGTAGCCGTTATTGTCATCAATAGACAATTACCCATATAAGTTATATTTATATAGCATAGCTTGCGGCGCCCACGAGCCGATTAAACAAAGTTTATTTCACAGAAAAATACATTTAGATGGGCACCATGGAGCAGTGGTTGCTACGTCTGACTTGCATGCCAAGGATCGTGGGTTCGATCCCTGCTTCGACCAAAGTTTTTTTTTGTTTTTTTTTTGTTTTACATATATTCCAGATATGTTCGGAAGATTCCGAAAAAATGTTCAACATTACATTGTAGTATATAACATTTTGAACTGTAAAATGTGTCTTATTAAAGACCTAAAGTCAGAAAAGAACAGTGTTTGATATAAACGAAATGGACTGTGTTGTTGGTTCAAAAATAACTTTTTTTATTAAAAAAATTAACATTTTGTAACAAACGAATTTTTTTGGTGATAAAAGTGTATACTTTTCGAAGCAATTCAAAAAACTCTAACAAAAGAAAAACGTTTTCGGTACACGTTTTCCAAACGTTTTTTTTTCTTTGCGTGTACTAATAAAGAACATCTCGAGAAGCAATTAGAATGTTATTCCGTATTACGATCATATCACAAACATTTGAATTGACCTTTCGACGCTTTATGTTCAATGGCGTTTGTGGCTGAGTGTGCTAAGGCGTTCTGTTATGGTGCCAGCAAACCCAGGTTCAATCCCTGGTCGGAGCGAAAAAGTTTTTCAAATTGTAAAAATTGGATAATAGGAAAATAATAGTGTAATAAAACATATGGATGAAAAAAAAGTAAAATTGGTTGAAAAAAAAATTTTTTTCACTTCATACAAATTAACTTCCAGGGCACAACTTCTAAAGCAATGCAAAGGATCCAAAAAGGGAGTACTTCCGTCATATGGCAAGCCCATGTAAAATTCATTGGAGATGATCCAAGTTTGTCAGAAAAGAACAGTGTTTGATATAAACGAAATGGACTGTGTTGTTGGTTCAAAAATAACTTTTTTTATTAAAAAAATTAACATTTTGTAACAAACGAATTTTTTTGGTGATAAAAGTGTATACTTTTCGAAGCAATTCAAAAAACTCTAACAAAAGAAAAACGTTTTCGGTACACGTTTTCCAAACGTTTTTTTTTTCTTTGCGTGTACTAATAAAGAACATCTCGAGAAGCAATTAGCAATCCGTATTACGATCATATCACAAACATTTGAATTGACCTTTCGACGCTTTATGTTCAATGGCGTTTGTGGCTGAGTGTGCTAAGGCGTTCTGTTATGGTGCCAGCAAACCCAGGTTCAATCCCTGGTCGGAGCGAAAAAGTTTTTCAAATTGTAAAAATTGGATAATAGGAAAATAATATTGTAATAAAACATATGGATGAAAAAAAAGTAAAATTGGTTGAAAAAAAAAAATTTTTCACTTCATACAAATTAACTTCCAGGGCACAACTTCTAAAGCAATGCAAAGGATCCAAAAAGGGAGTACTTCCGTCCTATGGCAAGCCCATGTAAAATTCATTGGAGATGATCCAAGTTTGCACTACTTCCGGATCACCGATTGGGGATCCAAACTACTTTTTTGGAAGCTCTTTTTTTGCTGGGAAACAATTCATACTATAAATAAACATTTTCATTGTCTCAATGAAGAGTTATCATTACGAAGATAACGAAAAAATGTCGTTGACTCAATTTTAATGAAATTTTCCTCCTTCTTGCACTTTTCTAGGTTTATATAAATACGCTGTGGAACAGTTTAAGGACGACAAAAAATAAAATTGGTGTTTCCCAAATAAGCAAAAAAGTCAACTTGTAATGAAAAATAAAAAAAGAAAAATCGATGTTGTTAGTTGGTAATCTTCTAATACGACTTTGATAAGTTTGAAAATCTAGTCACGTTGACTAATCGACTAATTTTGGTACACAAAAAAAAAAAATTATCAGCAAAATATTTCCAATTAAAAAATTGATTAAAGTTGAATTCGTAATCGAAAAAACAACTAATTGATACAATTAACTTGTTAGTCAAATTAAATGCTATTATCCCTAATTAATATTTTACTAATTTAAAAATTTGTATATTTAATTAAACATTTTAATTTGAATTTAAACAAATTTGTTTCGGGAATAATTATTTTTTTTTACATAATCTTCATTAATTCGTTAAAGAAAAAATCAACTATAATCAAAGACGGAAAATTCATAAGATAGTAGATTCTCCTTTACAATTACAAGAACATTTATTAAAATAATTATGAGAAAATAAATATTATAATACAATAAATATTTGATTGCCTCAATTAAAAAATTTATTGAAATTTGCGACGAAAATTAATTAAATTTTTGATGGAACCACATAAAAAATTAATTGAAAGTACCGAAGAAACCAATTGGTTTTTTAATCAAGTATATTGTTTATTTTTAATTCTATGATTGATACTATCATTTCCGTGATTAAAGCAAGTCCAATTAAAAAATTAATTGGATAAATTAACATAATTTCAAGATTGAAGTAGAAAAAAATCTGTTTAGTGACCAATGTCGACTTTTAAGAAAAAAAACTCGAAAAGTCGGCAATAGAATGTGTTGTGGATAGTCGCCAATAAAAATGATCGTAATAGTCGATGATATCCCGAGCAAAAATTGAGAGATCAAATTTGATACAATTAGATATGAGTAGATCCGAAAAATGGTAAGATCTAATCATATCTCATTACTATGGATTTAGAAGTGATCAGATCTCAATATTGACCTAGATCTAATGTTCTAGATATAATTATATCTTCTCCTTATATATAGTTGGATCTGATGTTAGATCTCGTCATATGTGGAATTATATATAATTATATCTCATTCTGTCTCATCATATCTGGGTAAATCTGCTTAGATCTAAAGTGGCCAATTTTGAGATCTAATTATATCTAATTAGATCGTCCAATTTTTACACGGGATTTTAAAATTTGGAAAAATTGGCCTTTCAATTTTTCAGACTTATGCGGGAACGTTTGAAAGTCATGTGAAAAAATTGAAAAATCGACTTTTAAAAAATGTAGAAGAAGTTAAAATGTCGACATCTGAAAAAAATCGAAAAATTGACTTATCCAAATTTAGAAGTAGTTAAAATGTTCACTTTTTGATTCTCATTACAAACCTAACCTGGAGTTGAGGGATCATGCCTATAACATAGGAGCTGCGGAAGATCATTGATGTATTTTGTGTTTCGAAATGAAAAAGAGTACATACACTGAAAAAAATATTGTCGTGAGGTCAAAGATTTCATGTCTTCAAAATACGAATGCAAATTTTGCTTAGCATAGAAGACGAATTTCTCTAATATAAAGTGTTGTTCCTTGTCCAAAAGTCGATAAGCTTTTCAATGAAGTTGTATTGTCCTTATAACTAAGTGATTTAACTTAAAAATGGGTATCATAACATGAAAGAAAAAATGTTTGGGCTAAAGTCAACTTGACTTTAATAATTCAGAAAAATAAAATTCATTGGAGATGATCCAAGTTTGCACTACTTCCGGATCACCGATTGGGGATCCAAACTACTTTTTTGGAAGCTCTTTTTTTGCTGGGAAACAATTCATACTATAAATAAACATTTTCATTGTCTCAATGAAGAGTTATCATTACGAAGATAACGAAAAAATGTCGTTGACTCAATTTTAATGAAATTTTCCTCCTTCTTGCACTTTTCTAGGTTTATATAAATACGCTGTGGAACAGTTTAAGGACGACAAAAAATAAAATTGGTGTTTCCCAAATAAGCAAAAAAGTCAACTTGTAATGAAAAATAAAAAAAGAAAAATCGATGTTGTTAGTTGGTAATCTTCTAATACGACTTTGATAAGTTTGAAAATCTAGTCACGTTGACTAATCGACTAATTTTGGTACACAAAAAAAAAAAATTATCAGCAAAATATTTCCAATTAAAAAATTGATTAAAGTTGAATTCGTAATCGAAAAAACAACTAATTGATACAATTAACTTGTTAGTCAAATTAAATGCTATTATCCCTAATTAATATTTTACTAATTTAAAAATTTGTATATTTAATTAAACATTTTAATTTGAATTTAAACAAATTTGTTTCGGGAATAATTATTTTTTTTTACATAATCTTCATTAATTCGTTAAAGAAAAAATCAACTATAATCAAAGACGGAAAATTCATAAGATAGTAGATTCTCCTTTACAATTACAAGAACATTTATTAAAATAATTATGAGAAAATAAATATTATAATACAATAAATATTTGATTGCCTCAATTAAAAAATTTATTGAAATTTGCGACGAAAATTAATTAAATTTTTGATGGAACCACATAAAAAATTAATTGAAAGTACCGAAGAAACCAATTGGTTTTTTAATCAAGTATATTGTTTATTTTTAATTCTATGATTGATACTATCATTTCCGTGATTAAAGCAAGTCCAATTAAAAAATTAATTGGATAAATTAACATAATTTCAAGATTGAAGTAGAAAAAAATCTGTTTAGTGACCAATGTCGACTTTTAAGAAAAAAAACTCGAAAAGTCGGCAATAGAATGTGTTGTGGATAGTCGCCAATAAAAATGATCGTAATAGTCGATGATATCCCGAGCAAAAATTGAGAGATCAAATTTGATACAATTAGATATGAGTAGATCCGAAAAATGGTAAGATCTAATCATATCTCATTACTATGGATTTAGAAGTGATCAGATCTCAATATTGACCTAGATCTAATGTTCTAGATATAATTATATCTTCTCCTTATATATAGTTGGATCTGATGTTAGATCTCGTCATATGTGGAATTATATATAATTATATCTCATTCTGTCTCATCATATCTGGGTAAATCTGCTTAGATCTAAAGTGGCCAATTTTGAGATCTAATTATATCTAATTAGATCGTCCAATTTTTACACGGGATTTTAAAATTTGGAAAAATTGGCCTTTCAATTTTTCAGACTTATGCGGGAACGTTTGAAAGTCATGTGAAAAAATTGAAAAATCGACTTTTAAAAAATGTAGAAGAAGTTAAAATGTCGACATCTGAAAAAAATCGAAAAATTGACTTATCCAAATTTAGAAGTAGTTAAAATGTTCACTTTTTGATTCTCATTACAAACCTAACCTGGAGTTGAGGGATCATGCCTATAACATAGGAGCTGCGGAAGATCATTGATGTATTTTGTGTTTCGAAATGAAAAAGAGTACATACACTGAAAAAAATATTGTCGTGAGGTCAAAGATTTCATGTCTTCAAAATACGAATGCAAATTTTGCTTAGCATAGAAGACGAATTTCTCTAATATAAAGTGTTGTTCCTTGTCCAAAAGTCGATAAGCTTTTCAATGAAGTTGTATTGTCCTTATAACTAAGTGATTTAACTTAAAAATGGGTATCATAACATGAAAGAAAAAATGTTTGGGCTAAAGTCAACTTGACTTTAATAATTCAGAAAAATGCTTTAAATTTAATGAAATAATCTTTAAATTTGTTGTCATTTTGCGTCTTTACTACAAAGCCAAAAATCGTTCAAATATAGGACATGTTTTTCAACACTTTATTTTAAAGACGTATTTTACTTGAAACATAACATAATTTCTACTGGAAGTCGAGTCTTAATTTGGAAAATAAAGTTATCGTTAACTCGTTTTTAAAGGACTTTGATAGCATATGAAGAAAAAAAGCTGAAAAAGTGAAAACTTAAAATTTGCTTCCTAGAAGCAAGTACACAAAACCCAAATTTAAAAGAGAATTGTGTCTTAAAAGTATCCTTACTTGTATTCTCCGCTTCTTTGGCTCGGAATCAATACCAAATTTTGTAAAGTACAGACAAAATCTTTGGAACCGGGCATGCTTTTTTTTCAGTGTACACTATCAAACAATTTTCTGTAGACCAAACTGTTGAAAATATATTTCATCGAATCTCAGAAACTAGATAATTTGATTTTATTCGATCTATTTTGGTATCAAGTAGAAAATAATTATTCAAGCTTAATCCTTGTACAATGTACTTGAAACGAATCGGCCATATAGTTTCTGCGATTAAATGAAATATAGCTTTAACAGATTGGTGTACGGACAATTGTTTGAGATAGTGTACGTCACTTCTCCCCATTCAAGGGATGCCGGCTTATGCTTTGAAAAAAATATTGTCTTGACATTAAAATCTTTACCTTAATATACGACGACATAGCACAATTTCTACTTGAAGTCGAGTCTGAATTTGGAAATTTAATGTTTCGTTAACGCGGACTTTGAAAGCAGATGAAGAAGAAACGAAGAAAAAAGCTAAAAAATTCAAGTTTTCCTAGAATCAAGTACAGAATCAAGAAGAATTGTGTCCTAAATGTATTCTTCCTTCAATACTCCGCTTTTTTTCGGCTGGAAATTAATAGTATAAAAACAAACTTTTTGGAATCGGATTTTGGAAGTATAATGTGAATGAGGTATAACTTTTTTTTGTTAGACTTGAAACATCGGGTAAAAGCAAAGGTACAAAAAGGTATACTGTATAACATATTATGCCAAAGTTAGCATTAGTATGATCCGACTAGGATACATTCTCGTCCAAAATTATAGCAAGATTTTTCATATGACCCTCTAATCCAATTTGTTTGGTCAACTGATCATTCAGGATTTTCCACACAAGAAAAATTGACTTTCGTTTTTTTTTCGACTATCGAAAAGTTGATAGTCACGACAACTTTTTGGTAAATTTTCAGCATAAAAGCTACATTCAATTTCTCCCTAAATTCAAATTTGAATTTGAGCTTCTTTCGTTAAAGTTCGGTTTGCCTCAATTTTCGTTTGACCGATTTTGAGAATTACAAATATTCGACTTGGTTTTTTTTTCGATTTTTAAAGCAAAACTGTTTAACATATAAGAACGAGACTATACTGAAACTAATAAATAAAATCTCAATTAATTTATAGATCGCAATATATGAAGGAAATCCACAGCATGTTTGTCAATCAAAACAAAAAAAAAATAATTTTATATGATTTAGCATCCAAATAGAGAAATCATTCATGATTGGATCTACAGCAGAATCTTAGGTAGGATCAGATTTAAATTTTAAAGGAAAATAAGAGACTAACGCTTTAGTCTCTATGTCTTCAATAAAAATCTATGAAGTCAAAATAAAATAACCACAATTGTGGTAACATATTTTTCATACCTTTCATAGAGTTTTCATAAGTTGCCTTAAGCTCACTACAATATTCATCCATAATTTCTCTAATGTGTAGTATTCGTTAAGCTAAAGACGAAAAAACTCACCAACTAAAAGGGTCTTTCTTAATTTTCTTAATTTCTAAAGCTATTTTTCTATACCCTAATGATCTCGCTCAACCCATGCCACAAACAGCTTCTAGAACACGGAAAATATATGTGAAAGAAAACCTAAGTACTCAAGCAATTTAAGCGTTTTCTCTCCCCCTCCTCAACTGCATCAGTAACAACGTCAAGTGTAGCGCAGTAGGATCATGGGTTGAAAACGATGAAGTGTCTACAATACCATAGAATAGCCGGTGACTATTATGATGTTGGAGATTGGCAAAGGATCTCCTGTGATTATGATATAATGCGAAAATTTCTAAAGATCAACATTCCAGTTAAACATAACAGACCATTACCAAGAGATTTATGGCGAAAATAACAAAAGAACCGACATTAAAGGAGATGAATTAGAATTAAGTTTCAAAGTAATTTCTCTAAGTTGGATAACGAGCAAAAACATTAATTCTTTTTGTATAACATGAAAAATGGTAAAAAGCGTTGAAATTTAAAAATTGTAGAAAATAGATCAATATTTAAATGTATATAAATATTCGTATTAAATTAAATAAAATATATTTTTACCCTGTATTATAAACTTTTGTTTTGGATAATCCGGCCTGCAGTGTATGCAAGCCTCTACAATCTAAAAGTTCTTCCTCACGTAAATATTTACTATATTATATCTATCTATATATAAAATTCAAAGTATGTTTGCTTATTTGTTTGTTTGTATGTTCCGGGTAGGCTCGGAAACGGCTGAACCGATTTACTTAAAATTTTCAGAGATCGTAAGAAGCGCTCATGTGGTGAAAATAGGTACCTCATTTTTTGGCACCTGGTCGCGTAGGGGGACCTCCCCTTTGTTGGACTTTTTGAAAATTGGACCAAAGTTGACCGATTTGCTTGAAATTTGCATTGAAGGTTGGGGTTGGCATCTAGACAAAGATCCGCTACTTTATATTTCGATATTTGGTGGCGGAAGGGGACTTCCCCTTTTTTCAACTTTACAGTGAAAAAAATAGAATTCTCTAAATTATCTATGATTTACAGAGAACATGCGGCGAGGTTATGAAATTAATATGGGGTACCTGATGGGTTCATATGTGGACGGAGAGGGGGACCTCCCCCTTGCCCTACTTTTTGAAACTTGGAACAAAATTATCCTCTTTGCTTGAAATTTTCATTGAAGGTTGGGGTTGGCATCCAGACAAACATCCGCTACATTATTTTTCGATATTTGGTCGCGGAGGGGGACCTCTCCTTTGCCCGACTTTTTTTTAATGTACAGTGAAAACAAAACTAAACTCCCCCGACTGAAATTTTACGGAAAAATGCGTGAGGTTATGAAATTTATATCAGGTTTCCTGATTTTTTAATATTTGGTCGGGGAAAAATAAAAGAGCATATGAAGACATCCGCTTCTCTTAAGTACATACAGAGAAACAATTAAACTTTACCAAGTTACTTGAAATTTACACAGGACTGGGGAGAGATTACGATATTAATATTTGATACCTGATCATTTGCCAACAAATGTTAGTGTGGTAATTTTTTTATTACTTTAGCTTTTTCCGATTTATTGGATGGGAAACAGTAATTCTTTGTATGCTATTATAATATAGTGCTTAATTTACAGATATGTTGAGGAGAAGGATAGCTTTCCTTGACAAACCACACTTAAAATTCACAAGAAATATAGAAGATTGTCCAACTACTTGAATACAGAACATTATTTAAAAAATTTGGTGGAAAGGATACACCCTCTCTCCGACATTTTTTAAGACGATCCGTTTTACATATGCATATCCGCCATATTTGTACCTATAAACGAAAAAGCAAGTAGTCCGATTTGTTTGAAAGAATTCAAATCTTTTCGAATTTGTTTTCAGCACGAAGGATATGGTTGACTAAGTTAACGCAAAATGTTCCTACAAATACGCTTCGAAAGGCGCAGCGAAGCGGGCCGGGTTACGCTAGTACTACATAATTTTGGTCATAAAGACAGGAATTTTTACAGAACATAAGAAAATTATAACCAGATTAAGAAAATCTGGCAACAATCGTTAGTTCTATAAATTTCGGGAAAAACGGTTTAATAACCTAACAATTTTCTTAATTTTAATTTAGGAATATGTCTTGAAAAATTAACTGTGATAGCATAATATAATTACATAGTTCTTCTATTAAGCATCGTCCTCCTCGACAAGAGTGTCTCAAAGATACAGACTGGCTTTGGATAAATATATTCTTCTTTTTTTTAATAAAGAATATTTAGCGTTTTTATATATAAATAAATCATTTATATTTTATATATAAATAAATCATTTATGAAACAATAGCATCACGAATTAACAAGGTATTTGAAAACTATAATGTGGTTTTTAAAATAAAAGAATACTAATCATATTTTTGTTTATTATTGTATAATATTGATTGCTTATAGTCGTTTTGTTCGCAAGGTTTTTTTTTTTTGTTTCATAATTTTTTATAACGTGAGAGAAATTCATAAGTCATCAATATGGTTTTTGTGTTTTTAGGCTATAATCAACAATTTATACAGCCTCACATTGTTCATGAGATAGATAAAATGCCTTTGCAAATATACACTGGAAGAAATATTGTCGGGAGTACAACGATTTGTTTTCTTTAAAATATGTAGAATGGGAGCCATCGTGGTGCAATAATTAGCATGCCCGCCTCGCATACAAATGGTGGTCAGCTCAAGTCCAGTTTGGACCAAACACCAAAAAAAGTTTCAGCGGTGGATTATCCCCTTTCAGTAAGGGTGATGACATATTTCCGAGTGTTTCAAAGCTTCTCTAATTGATTTCACCGAAATGTAAAATGTCGTTCGAACTCGACATTAAAAAGGAGGACAATTGCCATTGAGCTAAACGGAGAATAGAGCAGCTTTCAGTGATAAGAGAGAAGTTCACTACTACACCCCCAAAAAAATCGCGTCTGTAACATATATGTTACCCCAAATATATTTTGCTTTAAGCATATAATATATATGGTCTAAACAAAATACAGGATTGGTCTAAACAAAATATTGTTTGTATTGTTAAAACATATTACAATTTTACCTTAGGGCATACACTGCAAGAAAAAATATTAATCAAATTTTCTTTGTGTATATATATTTTTAAGGTGTCAATAGGTTACTTCAATTCTTCTACTTGCAGCTTGCTCTCTAGGTCTCTCTTTCTAAACACATATATGTTTATAGGCTGTTTCTAAATTAATATATGTTTGCATACAAACATATTATATTTACAAACGTGTTATGTCCCAAACATAATATGTTCTAACATATTAACATATATGTCGCAAACATGTTATGCTAGTTTGTGAAAATTATATGCTTACACTTAAAAATGATGTGTTCCAAACATATGAAAAACAGTCTTTTTCGTCCGTGTATGGACTGAATGGTCTAAGTAAGTCTGCCACTATACCTAACCTAACCTCACCCCTTGCTTAGAATAGAAGATGGATTTCTCTGATACAAAGTTTTTCTCCTAGACCAAAGTCGACCAATTTTTCATTTTAAAAATATAATTAATTAATTTTTTTAAATTGAGTTAATCAATTTTTTATTAATCTCAAGAATAAATCAAATTAAATAATTGGTTACTTGAGTGATAATTATAGGTTAATTTTGTGGCATAATGCCAAAACAATATTTTTTAATTAAAATATTACTTGAATTTAAATGATATTCATTCAAACATTTAATTGTTTGAAAAAATCGTTTAATTGTTTAATGATTAAAGTCAGCCATTTCGATTAAATATTAATTGGATCAACTTCAATTGGAGCGGCATCCCACTCAAGCACTACGAACCAGAGAGAAATGTGGCCAAGTGGAAAAAGACGGGCATCCAGATTTATATGTGATAAATCTTTTTCTCCTCTATCAAGTGGTAAAACGGGGTATTGCAGTGTTTAAGAATCTCAATATATAGCCTTCTCGAGAGAAATGTGACCACTGCGACCAAAAGGGAAAATATGGACATCCACATTTATATGTGAAATATAGAACGTGCACTTAAAAATATTAAAAAAAACTAATTGATTTTATTATTAATTGATTTAATTATATTGACTTTAACATTTTGTTTGTAACACATCTTGGTCCTGGTGAAGTTCTTAGTCGATGTAGCGATGTCCGTCCATCCGTCTGTTTAAATCATGCTAACTTAGGAGTGTGCGCGTGACTGACATTTCATTCACATTCACGTAGCAAAATGTATATTCACGCACGCTCACGCACGATACGTGTGGTAGCCAATCCCACTCAAGCACATTCACAAAATGAAAACCAGTACTCACGAACGCTCACGCACGAACTACTTTCAAAGACTCACGCACGATTCACGACAATTCACGTGATTCACGACAAATTCACGAGATTTTTCAAACGGAAATCAGCAATGGTAACTAAATTTAAAAATAGAATATAGTTCGACAGTACACGATACGTGTGGTAGCCAATCCCACTCAAGCACATTCACGAAATGAAAACCAGTACTCACGAACGCTCACGCACGAACTACTTTTAAAGACTCATGCACGATTCACGTGATTCACGACAAATTCACGAGACTCACGAGATTTTCCAAACGGAAATCAACAATGGTAACCAAATTTAAAAACAGATTATAGTTCGAGAGCACACGATACGTGTGGTAGCCAATACCACTCAAGCACATTCACGAAATGAAAATCAGTACTCACGAACTACTTTCAAAGACTCACGCTCACGCACGATTCACGATAATTCACGTGATTCACTACAAATTCACGAGACTCACAAGATTTTCCAAATCAGCAATGGTAACCAACATTAAAAATAGAATATAGTTCGAGAGCTAAAATAAAAAATAAATAAAATCTTGATTTTTTCGTGCGCGTGATTTTGCAGAAATTGTATTCACGCGCATTTACGAACCGATTTTATTTCTCACGTACGACATATTTTTTTTAGTCCCATTCACTCACATTCACGAGAGCTGTTTTGGATTTTGTTCACGACTTCTTCCGAACGAAAAAAGCTATCGATTCGAAGCTTGGCACAAGTTTCTGTCATTGATGTAGGTCAGATGGTATTGCTAATAGACCATATCGAACCACTTTTTAGGTATAGCCCCCGTATAAACCGACCCCCAGATTTGGCTCCTCTTGGAGGAACAAATTTCATACGATCTAGTTGAAATTTGGTACGTGGTATTATATGGCCTGTAACACCCATGCAAAAAGTGGTCCATAATTATAAACAGTTTCCCAGATAAACAGTTTCCTAGATTTTACCTCCGGAGTCTCTGGGTGAAGCAAATTTCATTCGATTCGGTTGTATGTTGTATGGCCACTAACAACCATGCAAAAATTGGTCCATAGTTGTATATAGCCCCCATATAAACCCATCCACAGATTTGGTTTTCGCAGCCTCTTGGAGGAGCTAGGAGGAATGTGGATTACAGCCTTTGGAGGGTACATAAGATTCGGCCTGGCCGAACTTACGGCCGTATATACTTGTTGATTTTAATTGTGATTAAATAATTAATCCAGTAAAATAAATTTTATGTAATATTTTTTCTAAATTGAATATCGATATTAGTTGACAAAATATTATTGATATATTTTGTTTGATATATTTTTGTTTTTTTTTTGTATATATATATTTTTGTTTCTGTGATAGTATTTTAGGATTTCTCGAATTCATATTGATTGATATTAAAACATGTTAAGCAGACAAGATTCGTTGTAACATAATCATATTTGAATGTAGCAGAGTATAAAAATTAGTATTACAAAGTCTCGACGAGCAAGGTATTTACATAAAGCAAATTCCAACGAAATAAGCATACAAGCTGATTAGATAAAGTATACAAAATGACAGGTGATTTCTATGTAAAATATAATTTTTAACATATTATAAGCAAAACGAAACTGGTTACAAGCCCGGCTACAAATAAACATAAGAAATGACAAACAAATAATTTTTAAACATCGAGGGAGGTGTGGACAAAGATTGACAAGAATATCAAAAAACTAATTGATATGCTACATCATCTTAGTGTAAATGTATAGAAAAATAATAATTTTTATTTTCAACTAAAATTAAATTTTGTAGTATGAGATGATGGTATCTCATTTAAATAATTAAAATTTCTGATGAGATAAGAAAGTTAAATTTAAAATTCATCTGAAGTATTAATACAATGATAAACTTTGAGATAATATTGGGGAGATAAAAATGGAACTGATTACTCGTAAACTAGGCTACATTCGAAAGATACGCGAAAACACTTTTATTATAAGTTTTAAGATTTACGAAGTTATAAAATAGTCTCGTCTGTATATAGAGACGTCGATTTAAAACGATTGTCAAGTATGTAAACTACATAGAAAAAATGTTTTGTTTTTTTTTTTAAATTCAATTACGATCAATTGATTCAAATAATTATTTGATAGACATTTTATCAATCTTGTTGAAAACTGAAAAAAATTTCATTGAAACATTCTTAAATTTTGATGATAAGCTTAATTGAATTAAATGTTGTTTTTCACTTTGATTTATCATATGAACTATATGTCAATTTGATCAAATTCTATTAAAAAGTAATAAAACAAGGGTTATTTATTTTATTATCAATTTTCATGAATTATTACTAACGATTAACCTTGGAGTAATACAGTAATATAGCAAATTAATGCACGACTTCTGACCACCACCTAAGATTGGAAAACATATTTTTTTGGTTAATTGATTTAGTTCACAATGCATAAACGTTTATATCTGATACTAGATCTATGTATATTTCCATTTGATAGTCATGTTGTAAGGTATTGTCAAATTAGGACCTGTCAGCATTATTTCTGTTTTGTGACACCAGCCCCAGAAAAACGCCAACAACATCAAAGCTCAGCAAATTTGTGTTTTCCGTTTTTCATCTATTCTGTGGGGCTGGCATGAGTAAATGAGACTTGAGTCCCTCCTTCGAATAATTCCTTGATACTGTACGTACTGTGTTGTCTTGATTCTATGGTCACAGTTTTTTTTTTTTTTAATCTTTAATACTTGTCAACCTACATTCTTAGCTGGGTTGTAAATAACACAAGCGGGCAATGAAAACTTATTATCTTTTTGTTAGGTTTGCGTTTTTATTTTTTTTGCATTTTTTTATTTTTTTTTTAAATGACACACAAGGCTAATACATAATACAATAGATTATGCACATATTCCATTACAGTGCAGTGTATATAATGCAAATGGAGTTAAGTATTATTTTTATTTATTTAGAAAAAAATTGCTAAATACGTGCCAAAAGAAGGAGCATGAGGAAAAAGAAATACCCAATTCTTTAAGTATATTTTAACACGAAATGTATTGAAACAAACTTTACTCAATTTTACCAAATACACTGAAAACGAAGTTTCGTTCCGGAGGAAAGTATTTTTTCTTTGGGTATAGGTTAGGTTAGGTTAGGTGGCAGCCCGATGTATCAGGCTCACTTAGACTATTCAATCCATTGTGATACCACAATGGTGAACTTCTCTCTTATCACTGAGTGCTGCCCGATTCCATGTTAAGCTCAATGACAACCCGACAAAAAATTGAGAGATCCAATTTGATACAACTAGATATGAGTAGATCCGAAAAATGGTAAGATCTAATCATATCTAATTACTATGGAATTAGATCTGATCAGATCTCAAAATTGGCCTAGATCTAATGTCTTAGATGTAATTATATCTGTCCCTATATATTATTGGATCAGATGTTAGATCTGGTCATATATGGAATTACATAAATTTATACCTAATTCTATCTCACACTGAAAAAAATATTGTCGTGAGGTCAAAGATTTCATGTATTTAGAATACAAATTTTGCTTAGCTTAGAAGACGCATTTCTCAAAAAAAAAAAGTTATTTTCCTTGTCCAAAAGTCGATAAACTTTTCAATGCAGTCGTATTGTCCTTATAATTAAGTGATTTGACTTAAAAATGGGTATCTTAACATGAAAGAAAAAATTTATAGGCTAAGGTCAACTTGACTTTAATAATTCAGAAAAATTCTTTAAATTTAATGATATTGTCTTTAAATTTGTTGTCTTTTTGCATCTTGACTACAAAGCAAAAAATCGTTCAAATATAGGACATGTTTTTCAAAACTTTATTTTAAAGAAGTTTTTTACTTCAAACATAGCATAATTTCCACTGGAAGTCGAGTCTTAATTTGGAAAATAAAGTCGCCGTTAACTCGTTTTTAAAGGACTTTGATAGCATATGAAGAAAAAAAGCTGAGAAAGCGAAAAATTAAAATTTGCTTCCTAGATGCAAGTACACAAAATCTAAATTTAAAAGAGAATTATGTCTTAAATGTATCCTTACTTGTATTCTCCGCTTCTTTGGCTCGGAATCAATACCAAATTTTTTAAAGTAAAGACAAAATCTTTGGATCCGAGTATGCTTTTTTTTTTCAGTGCATCATATGTTGGTATATCTGCTTAAATCTAAAGGGGGCAATTTTGAGATCTAATCATATCTGATTAGATCCCTCAATTTTTACACGGGAAGGGACCTCCTTTTTATAACCGAGTCCGAACAGCGTTTGCAGTGAAACCACCAGAACCAGAAGCTTTGAAACCCTCAGTAATGTCACCAGCATAACTGAGGTGGCATAATCTACCGCTTAAAAACTTGTTGGTGTTCGGTCGTAGCAGGAATCGAACCCACGACCTTGTGTATGCAAGGCGAGCATGCTAACCATTGCACCACGGTGGCTCCCTTCTTTGGGTGTAAGTACAGAGCCTTGTTTAAAGTTTTACGTTGCTTTGTTAAAATGAAGACGAATTTCTATGTATTATCAAATGTTGCTATTTGTTTAGAATATCTACAAAAAAGGACCAATGGAAATAAATACACGATGGATACACTCAAAAAAATAATTCTCTCCTCCAAAACGTAATTTTAGTCAAACAAAAATCGTTTCCCATGTGCTTTTCGCTGTAAGGAAGTTTGTTTGAAAGAAAAGTATACACATTTTGTTATAAAGGTTGATTGTTTTCAGGATGTAAAAACCATTTCATAAAGACCAACTCAAAAAAAAAATCCGTCTAATTGCATCTTTCCTCATATCTTTGTAACTTCCATGAAGTTTATTTAGTTCTTAGCACCTTTTTATATAATACAAACAATGTAGACAGAATTATTTATTATATTATAGTGCATAGTTTAGGGCGCCCACGAGCCGATGTAAAGAAACTTTATTTAATAGAAACATACCTTTAGTTGCCACTTTCTTAACCCTTTCGCTACCGATGTTCACCAGAGAGGACATGACTTTGAGGGTCGATTGTACATTATCCTTGTACGTTTTATTTAATATTTTTATTGGAGTATGTTAAGGATGTTCTTCTAATATTAATTTAACAGTTGTATATGGTTGACCATGTGATTCGTCAATTTTTTGCAAGTTTTTTCTATGGAAAAAGTGAAATCTCAATTTTTTTGTCATTTCTCATATTGCCCTGGAGCAATTAAGGTGACCTATTTATAGTATGCAGATATTGATTTTTTCTGCATGAGAGGAGGTGTTATCTGACCACAGGACAAAAAAAATGTAAAATTGGGTGTACGATATATACAGTGTAAGTCTATAAGTCATGTCCTCTATAGTGGACATCTGTAACTAAAGGTTGCAAACTTTATACAACCGTTTAAACAGTATTAGACAAAAAATATTATATGGAATGACAAAATTCGAAATTATAATCTCTTATATAAAAAAGAGATTATACACCCTCAAAACAAAATATTGTTTGTATTGTTCAAACATATTATGATTCACCTTAGGACATACACTGGTAAAAAAAATTAATGAAATTTTCTTTATGTATATATATTTTTAAGGCGCCACTTGGTTACTTCCATTATTTTTCTTGTAGCTTACTCTCTAGGTCTCCCTTTCTAAACACATATATGTTAATAGGCTATTTCTAAATTAATATATGTTTGCATCTAAGCATATTATATTTACAAACATTTTATGTCCCAAACATAATATGTTCTAACATATTAACATATATGTCCCAAACATGTTATGGTAGTTTATGAACCCTATATGCTTGCACATAAAATATGGTGTTAAAAAATATAATTTTTACACCCAAACATATGAAAAACAGTCTTTTTCGTCCGTGTATGGAGCTCTGACAATCTCATAGGAGCTGGAAAAATATATTCACGACTTTGAGATTTCAAGGAACTGGACCCAATTTTGGTGAAAATGGTTCAAGCACTGTTTGTTTTTCGCAAAATAAACAAATATTAATCCTATATATCAAATTCGAACATCAAGGAATTTTAATAAAGAATTTAATACCAAATTTACGATTTTGAATTCGTAAACCAGAACTCTGATAAGAGTTATCAAAACTAAGCTTTCGATTTTTCAGGAATCAAGCAATTCTATCGATGGTTGCATAACAGATCGTGTATTATAATAACGGCAAAAGAGATGGGGCTCAAGTAAATGCTGAAGAACGTAGCACAAAACATAAAATGTCTATTGGAATTATAATTTGGGAAAACATGTATACATTTTTGAAGTCAGGCCTTGAAGTGAGTCACGGTACTTTTGAAAAATACTTACTTATTTTCGAAACAATAGTTGTGTTCCTTTACGTACTACTAGTTACTACTTTTACTAGTTTTTACTAGAAACCGTTCCTCAACCCAAAAAAATAGTAAAAGTAGTAAAAAATTTTAAGAGAACAATGTCAAAATGCATGTCTCTTTTAAAATTTTTTTACTACAAGTTACTTGACGAATTCTTTCGAGTAAAAGTTGTAGATATGTCATGACAAAAATAATTATTTGTTTTCAAATTTTCCAAACTAAAGTAGTTCCAAATCGCTTTTTTTTTGAAAAAAATCTGTAACTTTTTAATGGATTAAGATATCATCATAATTTTTTCTTTGTGCCAAAGCTGAAATGTTTTTCTCTATATTTAGAGGTTTGTAGGTCCCTAGTGGATTCACGGGCTGGTCTATAGACGTTGGAAGTTGGACACCTCGGATGTATGCAATTTAGTGTTACTTGGCAAACGCGCAATTATGCACCGATTTTCATGATTTTTGCTTTGCTGGATAGAACTTATAAATTACCATAAAAAGATTGTGTATGTGTGCGAATATATCTAATATTTGCGAGATAGGGCCTTACAATTTATTTTTTTGCAAAATTTGAACAAGTGGGGTCTGTATTTTGAGTCTAGAAGGACTACATTCCTTATAAAATTCTACGTATTCTGGAGGAAAATTTTTTGCACCTTTGTGCTTTAGATTTAACGTGTAGACTCCACAATTTGGAATTTCAAAACAATGCCGAACCAATACCACTTGTTTCGAAAAAAGTACCAAAACATTGACCGACTCACACCAAATTCGGCACACCCTTTAATGGACCAAAAGTACCTCTACGTTTTGAATTTCATGCAAATCGGATAAAAGTTTTAATATCTATGTCATGAAGACCCCAATTCGGGGGTCGGTTCATATGGAAGCAAAATCGAAACTTAGGCCGAAGTAGTCCCATCTTCAAAATTGACCTGCATGTAGAAGAAAAACGTGTCTGTTAAAATTTCAGCACTATAGGTTCATTATTGAAGGAAGTAGCCTGATTACAACAGATAGCCAGACAGAGAGACATCGTCTTATATTTCTCCCTGATCAAGACTATATATACTTTCTATAGTCAGAATTCGTTATTTGTATGTGTTACAAACGGAATGAAAAACCCCACCTTATAAGATACTGATAATATGCGTTATTACTCTACTTTGTGGCCCAGAAGCCAGAGTTTTACTTTGATAAAAAATTTTGCAAACGGAGTGCTTTTTATAACAAAGTAAAAACCATAGCTTCTTTCTATCGTAATAAGGATTTCAAAGTTTCCTGCAAAAAATCTGCCATTTGTCAAAAAAAAAAAAAAAAAATCGATATAAAAGTATTTAATTTACCTACATGTTTTGAAAATATTTATTCAAATCACAATGCTTCTTTTGTTTTTTATTTGACATTTTTACAATTTTTACTATATTTTCGTTCCTTTACATTTAACAAATATAGAAATCTGAGAGGATTTTCAATATTTCTCTCTTTTACTACGAGTAAAGTAAAGGAACAGACCTAATATAAGCATGCTGTTATTTCCCGAAATACTTATCATACTAAAGTACATGCAAACTCAACAAAATTTTTAACAGAATTGAAGGTCACGTATTGAAAAGTGGCTAAATATATTTAGGTGAATTAAGGACCTTGACAACCAATGTCCACGTAGGAGGACATCTTGCAACATCCATGTTTACATAAAAAATACTTCCAAAAATTGTTATTTTGTAGTCTATGCCACTAAAATAAACTAGTTCTGAAGAAAAAATAATTTTGCAATGGCTACTTTTATTTCGGTAGTGAATGGGTTAAAAATACTACTTTAGGAAACGGATATAATGTAATTTTACACATATATTCTAAAAATGTTCATAAAATTACATACAAATGTCAGGAAAACAGAAATTCCCTCAAACAATTAAGCAATAAATTTTTGATTTCGGAACAAATTAGGATTGCCTTTTAGAATAATCAACTTTTTATCAGATATAGTCGAAAAGTCGAAATTGAAGTATTGGTATCTTTAAATTCGACTGCACTCAAAAAAAAAGTTTACTTGGATCCAAAGATTTTGACCTTCCTTTAAGGATTTTGGTATTGATTCCGATGCGGGTTCTTTAAAATAAGGAAATTTTTTTGCGACCTATCTGGCTTTAAATCTAGGATCTATAAAAATAAAATTAGGATACAGATCTCATTTATCGAATTTTATTTTTATTTTTCCGGTATATTAATAAAGCTATTCACGTACAAACAACTGCCAGTTTAAAAATCCAAATTATGACGGATACTTCGAAGTAAAAAATATTTTCTTAATTGCAAAAAACTTTGAACCAAAGATGATAAATCCTTAAAATAAGTCTAAGCCTATATTTGAAGCGTTTTTATCTTAAATCTAAAGATACAATATTTCAGTTAGTTTAAGGACGATTTCTTTAAATCAAAAACGTGTTTCTTTGCTTTAAGGAAAATTTTCCTTAGTTTAAAGACTTTACAACTTTAACGAAGGGACGCAAATTTTCACAATATGTGTCCTAAATTTAATGAAAAAAATTTTTGAATCAAAGATTATAAACGTTATTTTAATTAAAATATGATTATAAATTTGTCCTTAATAGTGTGTAAATTGCGCATGTAAAATATTACATTTTAATCCCATCTAAAATTTCTTAAAAAGGCATAGTCTACCTTATTTTGACTGCATTACAATCCCCCATGTTCCGTGTGAATTTCAAATGAATCGGGGGTGCCCGGCAAAATCTCATATTACCAATTATGAGTATAGGTAAGACTGTTCAAATTTCAGTAACTGTTTCCCCATCGATAAAAACACAATATATTTTTGACAAGGTCATGACATTGGAGGAAAGTATTGCAGTATTGTAGAGGCCATTCTACTTCAAACAAAAAACAATTGTTTTTAAAAAAATTAAAATGTGGATTTATAAAAAATGATTTTTGAAGAATTCAAAAATATCTGATAAGAATAAAAAATCATTTTAAAAATGGTTGAAGTCGACGGGATTCGATCCCGGACCCCAAGAAATCATGAGTTTCGTAGTCGGCGAATGTAATCGATATTTCTTGTGGATGGTAACCCATTATTTTTAAAACTTTGGTAATACTTAAAGTAGTAAGATTTTGATTGCGGGTAATGCTGGAGGAATCACTAGTGGAATCACACAGAAAAAAATTCACGAAAATTTTTTCAATTAAAATTTTAATTGAGTTTTAAAAAATATAAATTTAATTGATTCAACAAATGTTTTAATTAAAACAAAAATCAATTACAAAAATTAATAGTATCAATTAATTTTTTAATTGAGACTATCATTTCCGTGATTGAAGACATTTAAATTAAAAAAATTAATTGGATAAATTAATTTCGTGATGGAATCAGAATTTGTTTTGTGTGCAGTGATTGCTGGGTATATTTCTTAATATACTTAACAAAAAGTCTTGGAGGGGATGGCCCCTCCTCACCAATATTCGAATTCCCATCGATAAATGAGAGACCATGTATTAATTTCATAACCTCCCTAGGTTCGTTGTAAATTTCAACTAAAACGGAAAACTTTAGATTTTTCACTATCTTCAAAAATCAGGCAGAGTAGTGATTATTTCAATCGCTTTTATCAATCTCTTTCTTGAGGTGATATGCTCTTAAGGCAATATAAGCCATTTTGCATTTCAATCAAAGCATAAACGTAAGACATAATTTACTTGAATGTTTTAGAATATGACTTTCAGCCGTCCGAACTCGGTACATGCCTAGTATTTCTAAATAACCATACTAAAATATCCGTAGACGTGAGGCAGGTAATTAACATATTCCTCTACTAATGAAGTTAAATAAAGTTTTTAATTCACACAAATATTTGTATAGTTGCTACTGTCGCGCCAGAATTGCTAACCATCAAGCAATTCTTAAGCTTTCTGTGTTACCTACATTTCATTTGATTTGAGTGCATTTTCATATTTCCACCGCCACCATACAATACTTGGGAGGGAGATACGCGCTATTAATGCATCCATCAGCATCTAAGGCAGGGGACGACTAAAGCTTTTGCCCGTGGCGAAATTGATATTCTAACAGATGTCGGTAGAAGGCGGGAGAGTATACTCGTAGAATATTATTTCACACAAAGCCAACAATGACAGTGAATGACGTGAGGTCGGTTGTTGATGTGGAATGAAATAATTAGAACCATAAGGCGGTTTTATACTGCTTATCTATGTGATCAAGTCCCTTCATAGCATAGTGATGCCAATGGGTCAAGAAATGCATAATCTAGATTGAAAGGTATGAAGGCAGCACGGTTGTCAATGTTTCATAAGGAAAAGAAAATATTAATGTATTGAATATTTAATTATATATTTTTTATTAACATTTCACATTGCAAATCATTAATTGACATCAACTCTAAAGAAATTTTCTTTTACGTAAACATACATATTTTTTGATCCATTCTCCTAACTCTAAGGACAAAAAGTTCTTGGTGAAAAGGTATGTATCAAAAGAAATGCGTTTTCTATGCTACACCCAAAAAGAGTGAACACTATATTTCACTAAAGCCGATTTAATTATATTTTATTTCTCGGAATTATTAAGTTTTACGAAAGTTTCCATGACTTTAATAAAAATTATTTGCTTACATTATTTAAATTAACTAAAACAGAGGAAAAATTCTACACAAAAGAAGCATAAAGAGTAACTAAATCCGTGTCTCTCACAAAATAGTTCAGAATTTCTTAATATGTAATAATGCGCCCATCTTAAACTCCGTATGTCACTAAAGACATTTTTGCAATTTTGAACTCCAATTTTTTACATCAAACTACTTTAATAAGTGAAAAATAATAATTCTAATCAATTTTCTTGAATTTTTCGAAAATTGTTCACTTATTTTGTGAAATCGGTGTAGCATCCGCGTTTCTAATGTGATTTAATTCAATTTTTTAAACTAATTTTTCTAAAAAAAAAAAACTAAAACTTTCTTTCCTAGTGGATTTTTCAGTGTTTTTTCAGTGTTTGCAAAACTCGCATTCGAATTTAAAGGACAGGAAATCTTTGTACTCACGGCAGCATTTCGATAAAATATTACTAATTCAGATCGCTAAGACTTTTCTGGTTGTAACATCTAAACCACAATAAGAATAAAGGCCACCACAGTTGCCACAACGAAATTTTATGTTGGACCAATTTTTTTCCAAACTCGGAACAAAATTCCCTCCAGCGGACAAGATTTCCAATTTTGAAGCAAAATGCCTTGAAAAGTAATTTATTGTTTTACATACACTGAAAAACATTGAATCCCCAGGAGGAAACTTTTGGTTAATTTTAGAAAATTTTAACTAAACAGTATTACAAACGCAAACATCATGCCGATATCACAAAAATAGGTAAATATTTTTCGACAAATTCAAGAAAATTTATTAGACATAATAATTTTTTTTTTTTTCACTTGTTAAAGAACATTTTGTAGTTTGAGGGAAAAAATTGGAGTTCCAAATTGCAAGAATGTCTTTAGTGCCAGAAGTTCTAGATGGACTATTCTCTTTTAAATTTGAGTTTTGCGTACTTGATTCTAGGAAACAAATTTTAATTTATTATATTTCTTTATGTGCTCTCAAAAAACATAGAAATTATGCTATGTTTCAAGTAAAAACATCTTTAAAATAAAGTATTGACAAACAGCTCCTATTTTAAAAAGGGCTTTTGCTTTGTAGTGAAGATAATAATAAAAGTCTACAAACTTAAAGACGACTTCAGTAATTTCTATTCTATTCCGCTAAGCAAAATTTGCATACGAATTTTAGGAACATGAAATCTTTGGCCTCACGACCATATTTTTTTCAGTTTAAGGATCGTTGTAATGATTCGGAGCCAAATGTGCAGTTTCTTTAAATTTTAGGATCTGTAAAATTTGAAATAGAAATCTCATTTAACGAATTGTCATTTTATCTTTTCATTATTTTAACAAAGTTATACACATACAAATAAATATAATTTAAAAAATCCAAATTATAAAATACACTTCGAATTAAAAATTTTTGTCTGAATTGCAAAAAACAAATCTTTACAACAATGACTGAAAAACCTCAAAATAATTTTAAATTTTTTATCTTTAAGATTCAATATCTTAGTTAAGTTAAAGATCAAAAAATTAATTTAAAAATCAAAAAAAGGTTCTTTACACGTGTCCTAAATCTAATGAAAACATATTTTAAAAAGCCTTTTTGTTTGCTTTAAATTGTCATTTTAATTAAAATTTCGCTAATTATTTGTCCTTAATATTGTGTAAATTGCATATCCTTAAATTTAGAGTACATAATCCTTATTATTAAGTCAATATATTTTTCAGTATATCCCCAATTCAAATCGACAACTTGTTTTTAGCAATGAATGAATAAATAAAAGCCTTTCTTCAGGATATTCAATTTGAATTCTCAATGAGTTTACTAAATTCACCGAATGATTGGGTGATGCACTGAAAAAATTGGCCCAATTTGGAGGATTATGCATCCCAAATTTTAGGACTCGCAATTTACACAATATTAAAGACAAATTTTTTTAAATAATGAAACTTTAGTTAAAAGACTTTTAATAATCTTTGTTTCTATTTTTTTTTTCATTATATTTAGGACACGTATATTGGAAATTTTCGCCCCTCCGTTAAATTCACATGTCTTTGAACTAAGGAAAATTGTCTTTACAGTAAAGAAAAACATATTTCATTTGAAGAAATTTTTCAATAAGAAAAATGTTCCTTAAAGTAAAGAAAAACATATTTGATTTGAAGAAATCTTTCAATGCACTGACATATTGAACTTTTAGATTTAAGATAAAAACACTTCATATAGGCTAAAGCTTACTTTAAGGATTTTGTATTTTTAGTTAAATAATTTTTTTGAATTAAGAAAACAGTTTTTATTTTAAAGTAACTGTTATAATTTGGATTTTTAAACTGGTATTTATTGGCACTTGAATAGCTTTACTAAAATAGCGCAAAAAGATAGTGAAAATTCGATAAATGAGATCTCAGCCTAACGTTAATTTTATTTATCTTAGGTTTAGCGCTAGGTTCCTACAAAATGTCTTTATTTGAAAGAAGCTTCATCTTTGGCTCGCCATCAATACTAAAACCCTTAATAAATCTTTTATTTTATTTATTATACCCTCCACCATAGGATGGGGGTATATTAACTTTGTCATTCCGTTTGTAACACATCGAAATATTTGTCTAAGACCCCATAAAGTATATATATTCTGGGTCGTGGTGAAATTCTGAGTCGATCTAAGCATGTCCGTCCGTCCGTCTGTTGAAATCACGCTAACTTCCGAACGAAACAAGCTATCGACTTGAAACTTGGCACAAGTAGTTGTTATTGATGTAGGTCGGATGGTATTGAAAATGGGCCATATCGGTCTACTTTTACGTATAGCCCCCATATAAAGGGACCCTCAGTTTTGGCTTGCGGAGCCTCTAACAGAAGCATATTTCATCCGATCCGGCTGAAAGTTTGTACATGGTGTTGGTACATGGTATCTAAGAACCATGCAAAAATTAGTCCACATAGGTCCATAATTATATATAGCCCCCATATAAACCGATCCCCAGATTTGGCTTGCGGAGCCTCAAAGAGAACCAAATTTCATCCGATCTTGCTGAAATATGGTACATGGTGTTGGTATATGGTCTCTAACAACCATGCAAAAATTTGTCCACATCGGTCCATAATTATATATAGCCCCCATGTAAACCGTTCTCCAGATTTGACCTCCAGAGCCTCTTGGAGGAGCAAAATTCATCCGATCCGGTTCAAATTTGGAACGTGGTATTAGTATATGGCCGCTAACAACCATACCAAAATTGGTCCATATCGGTCTATAGTTATATATAGCCGATCTCCAATCACACAAAAATTAATCCATATCGGTTCATAATCATAGTTGCCACTCGAGCCAAAAACAATCTACCAAAATTTTATTTCTATAGTCAAAATTTTATTTCTATAGAAAATTTTGTTAAAATTTTATTTCTATAGAACATTTTGTTAAAATTTTATTTCTATAGAAAATTTTGTTAAAATTTTATTTCTTAGAAAATTTTGTTAAAATTTTATTTCTATAGAAAATTTTGTTAAAACTTTATTTCTATAGAAAATTTTGTCAAAATTTTATTTCTATAGAAAATTTTGTGAAAATTTTATTTCTATAGAAAATTTTGTCAAAATTTTATTTCTATAGAAAATTTTGTGAAAATTTTATTTCTATAGAAAATTTTGTCAACATTTTATTTCTATAGCAAATTTTGTCAAAATTTCATTTCTATAGAAAATTTTGTCAACATTTTATTTCTATAGAAAATTTTGTCAAAATTTTATTTCTATAGAAAATTTTGTGAAAATTTTATTTCTATAGAAAATTTTGTCAACATTTTATTTCTATAGAAAATTTTGTCAAAATTTTATTTCTATAGAAAATTTTTTCAAAATTTTATTTCTATAGAAAATTTTTTTAAAATTTTATTTCTATAGAAAAATTTGTCAAAATTTTATTTTTAAAGAAAATTTTGTGAAAATTTTATTTCTATAGTAAATTTTGTTAAAATTTTTTTTTCTATAGAAAATTTTGTCAAAATTTTATGTCTATAGAAAAATATGTCAAACTTAATTATATGTATTTGATCGATCTTTTTTGATTTAATATATACCACGTATGGACTTACATACAATTTAGAAGACGGTGTTAGGAGGTTTTAAGATACCTTGCCATCGGCAAGCGTTACCGCAACTTAAGTAATTCGATTGTGGATGGCGGTGTTTAGAAGAAGTTTCTACGCAATCCATGGTGGAAGGTACATAAGCTTTGGCCTGGCCGAACTTACGGCCGTATATACTTGTTTTTATTTATTTATCGTCGTCCATCTAACCATCTTGTGATCCAAAAAGATTTTGCCCTAACCAATATGACAAGTACTGTGAAGAATTGTTGTTTTTTTTTTTTGTTTTTATTTATACAAGATTTCTAATTTTTGCAATTGGAGCAAATTAACTTTGTAAACTTGGTATCTATCCATTAATTGAAACAATGCCATTTATTAATTGATTTTAGTGTTTATAAAGAATTTTACAAAGCCTGCTTGAAATGACTTCGCCTTTTTTCCATTTATTACAAAAAGAAGAAACAAACTCATCCACTTCAGAACAATAATTCTCTATGTAAAAATTTTCTGCATCTCAATAAAAAAAAACTCTGCCCGCTCGATATGTTGATCGTGATCGTCACAATTTAATTTTAAATGGATGCTGGCAACATATCTGTAAATCTGAATATCAAATTATAAATTTCGTAATTTGAATTTTACTATGCATGCTCATGCTCATTAATATTCATTGAAAGTGAACTTGATTGGCTGAGGCAAATAACTACGAGACCATCCATGTGTCTACTGTTTCGATTTTAAGCTTGCGTAATCTTCTTAAATATTCTAAGTATTTGGCAACTCCGTCGTTCGCCATCATTTGAATATTTTCACAAAAAAATAAACATGCAAATTATCATAACGATGGCGATGGTGCCGTCGTTGAAGCTCATCTGCCAAACTACTACTTTAGTCCGTGTGCTATACTCGCTGGGGCTGCTGGGGCATACAATTAGGAACTTCACATGGTTTTTTTGTTTTTTGAGCACGAACCCCCCATCACATTAAAAATAGAATTGCAAACGAGTCGTAAACAAAATATGTTTCAAATTAAAAAAGAAAAAAAACTAAAGTTGGTTTTTTATAGTAGAACAAAACAAACGCTATGAAAAAAGAGCTAAAGTTTGTGCAAATTCTCCCCATACCTAGAAGTTTAAACCGATACAAAGGGATGGGGGAGGAAGTGACACAACGTTAGATAAAAATAACCAAGTCTTGTATGGTGGAAGGTAAATATAAACATACCTGTTCTATGAAAGATAATAATGTCTGGCCGTGGTAAATGGTACTCGCCGTCCAACGTTTAGTAAAACGCTTTGTCTTTATTTAAGAGTTAAAAGCTCGTTTTCACAACTCAGTACCCTACCATAATGGAAACAGACTATGTAAATCTTCAAAGTGTTATTGAGTTTGGATTATCATTTTAGAATTACTTGGAACTTCTCAAGAGTTTTGAGTAATGCGGAGTCGAGGCAAATTTGCTCGATTCGAATCTAAAAAAAAAAACTTTAAATGAAGACTACACCTAATTTTAAATATACTGTTCTGGTTTACGAATTCGCAAAACGCAAAATTTGTTCTCTATTTGTATATTCCGAACCACTACAATAGGAAATTTTTACAAACTGTTCCTACCGATAAGGAATTTAATTTGTAAAAATTTCATGTCGAAAGGTGCATCGATTGACGAGCAATTCACAATTTTCGAGGCAAATTTGCTCGACTCATATCTGAAAAAAACTTTAAATGAGGACTACACCTAAATATACCCCCTGTTCCGGTTTACGAATTCGCAAAACGCAAAATTTTTTTAATATTTATTTTCCGAACTACTACAATAGGAAATTTCTACAAACTTTTCCTAGCGATAAGCAATTTAATTTGTAAAAATTTCATGTCGAAAGGTGTATCGGTTGACGAGCAATTCACAATTTTGCGTTTTGCGAATTCGTAAACCAGAACAGATCGATATTCCCATTTCCAATGTCTGATGACCTACCGCAATAAGGAAAATCTATACACTCAAAAAACAGTGAGCCAACCAGGAATGAAAATTTTGGTTCATTTTAGAAAATTTTAACTAAACTGTATTACGCCGATTTCACAAAAATAAGTAAATATGTTTCCAAATATTCATGAAAATTTATTAGACATAATTTTTTTTTTTCACTTGTAAAAGAAAATTTCGTATGTCGTTGGTGCCATACGAAGTTCAAGATGGGCCCATTATTGGTAAAGTTTAAAATTTTTAAGAAATTCTGAACTATTTTCTGGAAGTGGTGCAAAATTAGCACAGAAGCGATAAATTTAACATGAACTTGTCAAAAGACGGAAGTCCACCAACCGCCGTTGCACTGAATTTGCATCACTTCTTAAGTTGTGATCCGAATTCAGTATTTTGAATGTGAATTAAAAAATGTTGTGATATTTTGCAAAATAAATAATTTTTATAATTTTTAATGATTTCTAAGGTATCCTAACGCTTGTCTGAAAAGTTTGACCTTAAATATTCTAAAAAAATTCTGATTTTTTTAGAATGGATTTCGCGTTTTTTCGACAAAATTTACATAATTTTTATAATTTTTTTTAATTCTTCCTCTGCAATCAGAAAATTGAACGTCGTAACAACAAGTAAGTTGCATAATATTGTGTAGTTCAAAATTTTACTTTTACTTTGTTAAATTTAACTATTGATGAACACAATTAACTCAGTGGAAGTAAATTGAAGTTACGGCCATTACCAGCAAAATGGTTAAGAACTCCCAATGAGTTCGTAGATGGACTGAAGTAAATTTAATAGGGAATTCCTATTTTATCGAACATGTGACGAAGTTTCTCAGCGTTACTGAAGTTTTACTGTGCAATATTACGAAGTCTATTTGGACACGAAATTTTCATGTTACTTAAATCATTGCATTGATGTTTATAATATGGTATAGATGTCATTTTAATGAAATTTTAATAGAAAAACATTCTTGTGCAGTTTAAAGCTGCATAGAAAAATGCAACCTGTTCTCTGAGACAATTAACTACTTCGTGAAAGAAATGAACACAAGCTTCGACATGGTCACATTTGCAGTCTCAGATAAAGTATATGAAGTTGTTTTTCTAAAATATCTATAATCACGACTATGAATAGAAATCAATAGTAACTAGATATGGGAGCGTGAGTCGAATTTAAGAGCGCTTTACTCAAACACACTCACGAACAAATTAACTCTTACGAACAAAATTAACTTCAAAGCTCACCCACTACACTCATGTAAACAAAATGCAGAACAGATTCATATTATGTTTATATGACTACAATAATTTTTTTTTATGGTTAATTTTCAACGTGAGTGAATTTTGCAACATAAGAAACAAATACTCACATTCGATCTTCTATATTTATTCGGACTCATTCATTATCTTTGTTATGTTAATAAAATTAGATCTAGCGTGACCTACGAGTACTACTCAGTTGCATGAATTCTAGTTAGTCACGACAACTTCAAATACCCATATTACCAACACCGATTCCAATATATATAAATTCAAATATATGTATATTTGTATAATAAATGTTCATTAATAAAATTGTTCATGTTCTATGTAGACAGAATTTCAATCTATTATTTATTAAAATCAATGTTTTTTATTACATAGTATAACAATGATTGGACTTTGATTGTCCACATTAGAAGCGAGAACTATTTGAACTATGTGCCATTTAAAATGCGGTAAAAGCTATCAGATCATTGCTGTTTTGCGAATTTATGACAGAGTATGTCAGAATACTTGTTAGGGTATACAGTATTCGGATGTATCCTATTTGATAATTTTCTAAATCGAGTTTATTTGCCTAGAGCGCATATATCTTTAGTTTCAATTGACGCTTTTTCATTTTCGTTTCATATGTTAAGGCCGGTATGCACCTCTAGCGAAATTTTCGGTAGCAAAAATTTATTTAAGTCTACAACAAAAAAACAGGGCTGTGTACACAAATTTTAAACCAGCTAATCGCTTTTAAAAATTTTTAATATATGTTCCAAATATTCCAAAAATAAATTGTTTATTATTTACAGACCGTTTAAAACTTTTACGCACACAATGATTGTAATAAATTAAATGTTTGCTGCCAAAATATGCTTTTGACAACCCTGTTATTTTCATTAGAGGTGCGTACCAGCTTACGAAATTGAACGCTACCGAAAATTTCGTTAGCATAAATAGCAATGCATTTCTTATGGGAATGAAATTTTTCGCTAGAGGTGCATACCGGCCTTTAACAAAAACAAACTGTTTACATTTAAAACGTTTTTTTATATGGTTGGCATTGTTTGTAGTTCAGTTCAGTAATTGTTTATTTTGAAGTACTTGAGTTGATATAATGTGGAACTATTCGGTAAATGTGTATGATATAAGAAGAAAATATAGACATTATGTTATATGAAATTGTGTTGGGTGGAGCCAAAGGCTTAATACGCTTCATCACACATACCGAAAATAATTGTAAGCTCTTAAAAAACTAGACTATAAATAATAAATAACAAAAAAAGCAAAAAATCGTTCAAATATAGGACATGTTTTTCAACACTTTATTTTAAAGAAGCTTTTTACTTGAAACATAGCATAATTTCTACTGGAAGTCGAGTCTTAACTTGGAAAATAAAGTTGTCGTTAACTCGTTTTTAAAGGACTTTGATAGCATATGAAGAAAAAAAGCTTAGAAAGCGAACAATTAAAATTTGCTTCCTAGAAGCAAGTACACAAAACCCAAATTTAAAAGAGAATTGTGTCTTAAAAGTATCCTTAATTGTATTCTCCGCTTCTTTGGCTCGGAATCAATACCAAATTTTTTAAGGTAAAAACAAAATCTTTGGAACCGGACATGCTTTTTTTCAGTGTATATAACACATCATCTACTATGATATAAAGTGATAGGAAGTGCAGTAAACGCTCCATGGTATGTCCGAAATAGTGACCTCCACCGTGACTTAAAAATGACTACGATCAAAGAGGAAATCTCTAGAATTGCAGAAAAACATCTTATCCGCCTACAGAATCATGCAAATCGCAAAGCCCGTATTTTACACCAAACTTCCAATCAACCTAGAAGATTGCGCCGCTTCAAACCACATGATTTAATAACTTGCTTTAATATGTGAAAAATTTTACAACAATAATTGTCCTAGTTTAGTCTTAGGATATTGTAATTCCTATAAGTCTATTGATTGTTAATAAATAATCTACTGGTTAGTCACTTCGTGTTAATAGAGACTAGTTGTAGTATAAATTAAGCATCGTGTATGCATTTGCTTAAATAAATAAAATAAAAAAATCTACTATGATATTGCTAGTGAAGCAATTACGTTTAATGGGCACTCCAAAATGCTCTTCTACAGATCTCAGAAGTTCTTCTGAGATGAAGTTTAAGACAAAGTCGACTATCGAAAACCTTTTTTCGGGAGGTTCAAGTGTAGTTCACTTTGGATCTAGTGCATTCTCTTCGGGTAGAGGATGGGGAATGTGGTTATTCCGAAACGGCCGTCCATCCAACCATCTTACAGTCTAAAGGGCTTTGCCCAAATAAATTTGACAAACATACTTTTCATACTTTTAATATGAAATCAAAACAATAACAATAACACTAGTTTACACTAAAAATGTACACTTGATGAGAGTCGACTTTGTATGTATTTTAATCTGCTGAATTCGAGAAAAAAATGTTTAAAAATTATTTATGGAACTGTTTTTGAGATATCCCGTTATTTTTGGTTTTCGCTCTTTTTTCACTAAACAAATTATATCTCGAGTTAGAAATGTCCGATTATATCGTTGTTGGTACTTAAATGAAAGGTATTAATATGACAAATAATGGGAGCCACCGTGGTGCAATCGGGCAGCACTCAGTGATAAGAGAGAAGTTCACCACTGTGGTATCACAATGGACTGAATGGTCTAAGTGAGCCTGATACATCAGGCTGCCACATAATCTAACCATGACAAATAATCGTGTATAATTGGATCTGTGAATAGTTAAGTGGTTCAAAACATATCGATGCGAAGAAGCCAAATTTTCAAAAAAATTTTATTTTACAATGGACCTTTTCCCCCAGAAAAGTATAAACCATTACATTTTTTTCATGGTCGTATAGGTGTCCTATATTTAATGAAAAAGAAATTTTTTTGAAGCAAATATTATAAACTTACTTTTAATTAAAATTTCATTAGTTTAAAAGAAATTTGTCCTTAATGGTGTGTAAATTGTGAATCCTAAAATTGAGGTTGCGTAATCTTTAATATCACGCAAATATTTTTTTTTCAGTATATGCTTAAACGCGTTTTTGCTTTGTAGTCAAGATGCAAAAAGTCAACAAAGTTAAAGACGCTTTCATTAATTTTGAAGAATTTTTCAGTATTATTAAATCCAAGTTGGCCATAGTCAAACAAAATTTTCTTTCATTTTCGAATGTCCAATTTAAAGCGAGTTACTTAACTATAAGGACAAAACGATTTCATTGAAAAGTTGATCGACTTTTGGACAAAGACACTTTGGACACTTTATATCAGAGAAATGCTTCTTCTACGCTGAGCAATATTCAGATTCGCAATATTTTTTTCAATGTTTAAAAAAATAAAACAATAAAACAATTTGAAAATTCCCTATTTTATTCTCAAATGTCCCAAGATAATAATTTAATTTAATATATATTCAAAATGCTTTTGTATAACACATTTTCCTATTGGAATTATTTAAAAGAAAGCGTTGGCGCCGACATATCAATATGTGTTATTTAAAAAAAACTATTCAAAATATACATTTGTCAAAATTCAAAAACAATTCAAAATTCATGACACGCCATTCTTAAAATATGTATCTACCATTGATCGTGCCAAGTGCTTTTTATCAAAAACTGGGAGAGAAAAAACCGACACCATTGCTTTGGAAATTAATATGTCCACACTTGCTACCTGGGATCGGTGACAACGACATTATTCACAATGCGAAGACAGTCAAAATGGAATGCAGGGCGAAATGTCTGATATTCACATAATTGGTTGAAATGAGGATCACGTTTCATAAATTTGTCAAAGCTAAACTGACTTTAACAAGAAATTAAATTTAAAGAAATGAACTATTCAAGTAAATTCTACGAAAAATAAAACGAAAAGCACACAAGGATTGTTTCTCTCCCAAAATAGCCAAGTTATGTTAAATGCATTGAAAGTTTGGATTATTTAAAGTTTTCCTCTTTTGGATTTCTTGTTTTTTTCTAGAAGTTTATGATGACAGGGAAAAATATCGAAAAGGGTTTAGGAATGTGGCCACAGAAAAACACAGATCTCAAGATTTAAATATACAGAAAAAATTGGGTTTAAAGATTTTGGCGATGAATGAGAGTCATAGAATGGGAAGTTAAAGAAAAGCATTTAGGTCAACTTCATGCGTCATAAAATTAGGGTACAGATATCGTTTATATTTTTGCAAATTCTATATCGTACTTCGTAAAACTTTCGATTTCGGAAATGGACGGAGAGTCTGGACTAGATAAAGGGGTACCGCTGTAACTCAGGTTGGGTTTCTATTTGTTGCGGTTCCCCCCAGTTCTTCTGATTTGATCGTGTACTAAATCGTTTTTGTCCAAAACTTAAAAACGTCACGCGGCGGACGCAACTATCAGATAGGAGAAGTTCATCGCGATCCGTTTCTTGGCAGACGTGGAATTTGCCAAAAATATTGTATTCTCCTTACGCAGAGATGAATGTCGAAAAAAGTAAGAACTATTTTATTTAAGATCTTCTTTATTTTTTTAATGAAAACTGAAATAGTGAAATAGCATCACATCTCAGGAACTCCTTAATTATCATAAGTGCTGACAGATTCTATATTTAGCTCAAGGGCAAGGGGTCTATATTTTACAGCCGATTCCGAACGGCGTGTCTAACAATGTGCGAGACCACTTAGAGATGATTTGAAGCACTCTGAAATGTTAACGGAGGAGAAAAGCACCTCCAAAAATCTTTTTGGTGTTCCCTCGAAACTGTGATTGAACCCATGACCCTTTGGGTGCAGGGCGTGCATGCTAACGACTACACGATGATGATTCTCAAAGGGCTGGAAAAATTTGAGTATAGCTCTGGAAAAATATATATCCTAGGCAACATTTCAAGGAGACCATCCACAATATAAGAACAAGAAATTATCCTTGTGAAAAAAATATATTTTTAGAGTATAAATATCATAAATATCTTATACACAAAAAAAAAATATTGACTTAATATGAAATATTATGTAACCTTAAATGTTAAGAAATTCAATTTAAACAATATTAAAAATAAATTTCTGTTATATAAAAAAATAAATAATTTTTATAATTTTTTATGATTTTTAATGCATTCTAACGCTTGTCTGAGACGTTTGACCTCGAATATTTTCCAAAATTCGCAATTGTTCTTAAATGGATTTAATTTTATTTTAATAATTTGTATTATTTTATTAGTGTTTACTCTATTTAAACATATTTCAAACAAAAAAGTTAAAATTAAAAATAAAAAAGCTAGTTGTAAAAAATTTGACTAAAAGAACTTTCTGTGTAGTTAAAATAAAGAGAGGTAATTTTTGGATGTGCTTTTAAAAGTGTCCCTTAAAATAACTTCCAAGTTTTTTCGCTGGGTAATGTTGAGTATTTTGCATTTTTGATTTAATGTTTTTTGAAAATAAGAAAAAAATTTTACTTTAAATTGTCGGTTATAGTTTGTATTTAAATCGATCTTTATTTGAGAGTGAATTGCTTTGTTAATATAACGCAAAACCAGAATGAAAATTCGATAAATGGTCAGTATTGCAATTTTAATTTTATAAGGGATAGATTTAATGTTTTAAAGAACCAGGATCTTCGGCTTGGAATCAATACTTAAAACCTAGACGGAAAGTATTTGTTGGACCACCCTCGTTTTTCTGTTTGTTATATTTTCAAGCAGGGAGCCACCGTGGTGCAATGGTTAGCATGCCCGCCTTGCATACACAAGGTCGTGGGTTCGATTCCTGCTACGACCGAACACCAAAAAGTTTTTCGGCGGTGGATTATCCCACCTCAGTAATGCTGGTGACATTTCTGAGGGTTTCAAAGCTTCTCTAAGTGGTTTCACTGGAATGTGGAACGCCGTTCGGACTCGGCTATAAAAAGGAGGTCCCTTGTCATTGAGCTTAACATGGAATCGGGCAGCACTCAGTGATAAGAGAGAAGTTCACCACTGTGGTATCACAATGGACTGAATAGTCTAAGTGAGCCTGATACATCGGGCTGCCACATAACCTAACCTAACCTAACCTATATTTTCAAGCAGATCATCCCTAATTTAAAAACTAACATTATTTGTCTTTATGTTAATATTTTTCTCAGTGTATGCTGCATTCCACTTACCCGATTGCATTCCAAAGCGGCAGCACTATGCTCTTCACGCTGACGAAAACAATGGCTGCATTTGCTTTTGTTGAAAATATTTGGTGAAAATTTACGACAATCCGAGGTGCGTGTAGCTGTAGACGACGTTCCTGTTGTTGGCGGTGATGAAGCTGATGTTGCTGCTGCGCCTGTTATAGCTGTTGTTGGGGCCATGGTAGATGACATGTTTCAATTTTCTCGGTGTTCTTTTCAGTTTTATAGTGAGGTCTTGGGTTTGGTTGTGGTATCCAAAAACGAAAAAAAAACAACAACAAAAATGCGCAGACAGACCCACAAAAAAAAAAACAGACTATTCGGGTGGGGGTTTGGTCTTTGGGTCGTTTATTTATGAAATTAGACAATAAATAACTTTATTTCGGAGTTGTCTTTGAAGCGGTCGTTTTTTGTTTGTCTTTTTGACTGTTGTTTGGTTGCTGGGTTTGTTGTCTGGTTTGCAGAGAATTCCAGTTGGCGTTTAATATTTTGTGTGTGTGTCTGTTTCCAGCCAACTTCAAATTTAAAAAGGTGGACAGAAATTTCATTCAAATTCCAAATTATATTTTGATTTTTTTAATGGCTTTCAAATTGTCTAAGTATTAGGATATAATCCGGTATTTGAAATTGATCTCTTCAGACTTCACTTGAGAACAATTTTGTATTGAGATTTTTTAAACATTTTACACAATTCTTTACACATTGTACATTTTCGTTGACAATTGGATTCATTTTCAAAGATTTTGGTGGCCACCTCTAGGGGTCGATCGGTTGTTGCACTTATAAACCCCACCAATTTTCATATATCCACTATTCATATAAATGGCACATACTTTACGATTGTATGTGAAAATAAAATTCAAAATTTTAGAAAATATCATTTCATATGAAACAGATCAGATAATTAGCCATATTAATAGCCAAATCTATTAAGATTTTTTTTCAATAGTTCACTGTTTTGTAATATATATATTTTTATATGGTTTTCATGAGTTTTCCACTTTTTATATTTTTCTTTGCTTTACACTTTATTTTACGCTTTAAAATTCTCATTCAATTAAGATTTGTTTAGTTATATATATTTTTTTATTATTTCTTTTTTCTGTGTATTTCGAATGAATTTATTTGTTAAAAAATCGATATTTTATTTTTTCAATTTATTTTTTTTATTTGTTTCTATCGTTGGTTTTGTTTCTATAAAGAAAAATAAGAAGATGACAATATTAATTCACATATTACATAAGTTTAGATTGTATTTAGTTAAATGTATTTCACTTTTTTTTTGCTACTATGTATATTTAATATTTAACACATTGACATTAGTTTTCATTTTTCCATAAAAATACAACTAAGAAAGAGCTAAAGTCGTACTGCGATATCACCAAAACATCTTCATATATTAAAAAATTGAGTGAAATTAGTGTTTAATCAAAATAAAAATAAATTCTGTTAAGAAAATTATTTAACATTTGCAAGTTTTAGTTAAATCATGGCGATTAATATAAAATAGAATTAATTATCCCCTTTAACATTTTAGTGAAATAAAAGATATAACACATTAGTTCTCACTTCACCAAAATATCATCAACATAATTCCAATTAAAAGCTTTATTGGCGATGAAAATAGTAATCATTTAAAAAAGAAAACATAAATTTAGTTAAGGAAATGATTGAAAGTTTTCTCGATTTTAATTAAAATATTAATTGTCGCATTTTATTCGAAGAAAACAATTTTGCAAATTAAAAATATAAATGATAATTTTTGGACAGGAATAATTAATTTTATATAGACATAGTATACATTGGTTCATTAAGTTTTTTCGCAAATCGAAAGAAAGATCCAAATACAAGAAATTTGTTCCATCAAAAGGTAAAATAATTACAAATAAATAAAACTACCACAAAAAAATTTTCGATTTTTCGATCAAAATCGATTAAAAAAAAATTAATCAGCTAGAAAATTAATTCAAAATGAAATTGATTAAATTTTTAATCATACATTTTTTTATTTCTAAAGGGTGATACGGTCAAAATTTGGTCAATATAAACTTGACGTATTTCTTTCAATTTTGCATTTAAAAAACCTCCCCTCATTTTGAAGGTGTGTGTGTAGAATGTTGCTCCTATTTTGATTTTAGAATTCACTCTTCAGTTGTCAAAATGCCGTCCAAGCAAGAAGAGCAGCGTATCAAAATTTTGCTCGCGCATCGCAAAAATCCGAGCTACACGCAAAGCTGGCAAAATCGCTAAAAGTTGCCAAATCAACCGTTACAAATGTAATTAAAGTGTTTGGGGAACGTTTGTCGACAGCCGGACTATCGACTTACAAGAAGGTAGTGACTCCAAATCGCGATGATAAACAATATACGACGGCCAAAGCGCGATCCCGGAGGCTATACACGACGATGCTGACGAAGTTTGACTGCGTGGTAATGGACGACGAAACCTACGTCAAAGCCGACTACAAGCAGCTTCCGCGACAGGAGTTTTATACGGCAAAAGGAAGGGGAAAGGTATCATATTCAAGCACATAAAACTGTCAAAGTTTCGAAAGAAATATCTGGTTTGGCAAGCCATCTGTACCTGTGGCTTGAAAAGCAGCATTTTCATAGCATCCGGGACTGTCAACCAAGAAATTTACGTGAAAGAGTGTTTGAATAAACGTCTGCTGCCTTTCCTGAAGAAACACGGTTGTTCCGTATTGTTTTGGCCGGATTTGGCATCTTGCCATTACGGTAAAAAGGCCATGGAGTGGTACGCCGCCAACAACGTGCAGGTGGTTCCAAAGGACAAGAACCCTCCCAACACGCCAGAGCTCCACCCAATTGAGAAATACTGGGCTATTGTCAAGCGGAACCTAAAGAACACCAAAAAAACTGCTAAGGACGAGCAGCAGTTCAAGGCAAACTGGCTTTCTGCGGCGAAGAAGGTGGACAAGGTGGCTGTACAAAATCTGATGGCAGGTGTCAAACGTGAGGCTTGCAATTCGGATTTGGAAAAGCGAAAGCCTAACTGAATATTTTTCCTGAATTTTATACTAATTGAACTTGAAAAAGAAATTTAATTCGATTTTTTTAAATAAACGATTTCACCGATTTACACACGTTTTCCCTTGACCAAATTTTGACCGTATCACCCTTTAATTCATTTTTTGATTTTTACTATCATTTTATTCAAATTAAAAAATTATTTGGAACATTTAATTTCGTAAACGATTTTCGTTTAAAGTGACACAAAACTATCACCGATTGAAAATTTAATTGATTCAACAATTTTTTTAATTGAAACAAACATCAATCACAAAAATTAATAGTATCAATTAATTTTTAATTGGATCAATTAATTGTTTAATTGACTTTCAATTAATTTTTTAATTGATACTATCATTTCCGTGATTGAAGACATTTCAATTAAACATTAATTGAATCAATTAATTTCGTGATTGAAGACAAACAATATTTTGTTGTGTGTAAAAGCCGATTCTAATCACTACCAATAGTCGATTTTATTACCCAACAAAAGATATAAAAGTTGTTGTACACATATCACATCCAGGGATCCTTCATTCACTTTTTGCCACATCCGATGATATTGTTTTGGAGAAGTCTTTGAAAATGAGCTATTTTGTAGTTTTAACCAAAATATTAAGTTTGGTACAGTAAAATGTCGTATAATAGATATTTAATGAAAAAGTGAAAACAATGAAAATTAAATTAGAAATTTTAACCCAGCGGGGATTTAAACCCATCTGTTTGGGGTTTTCACTTTCATGGAAGTTCCTTTGTGAAGAAGAAATTAAATTTTATTTATTTTAAATATATATTTATAATGTTTTTTTTTCAAATTACATTTATCACCTATGAAGCGCATTGGAGACTAGTGTTGTACGAAGCACTTTTAGCGTTCCGTACGTAGTACATGTAATGATATACATAATGTCGTATATATTAGCCTATCATTACTGAAGTTTTATGCTGTTATGGAATGATGAAAATGTTGTCCCAAATGGTTGGGATTTTCTCTTAAAGATAATATAACAACGGAAAATTTTGTTTCTCTAAAATTTCGTTTCGGAGGAATGTTTATTTTTTTGGGTGTAAGCAGCCATTACACGCAACCTAAACTAAAATAATTTGTTCGAAAGCTTAAAACCTTTGATGTCATAGCTTTATCCACATTTATGTTTATAATTTACTTATAAGTATAAATATAAAATAAATAAATAATTTGGTCGAGTCCAGGCTAAATCCACAGAAACGTTTTTTTCTGATTAAATCACGAAATTGAATTGATCCAATTAATTAAATTTTCACAGAATTTATTAAAAAATCCTTGACTAAATTAAAACCTTCATTGATAGGAACTGAAAAAGTATAATTTCAGGGTCCTTCAAGTACATTTAAAAACCAATGATATTTTCCAATAAATCCCAACAGAAACTCAATCAAGGATCACTTAAAATCTGACCTATAGAATTTTTCACGATTAGACCAATAAATAAATTTTATTGAATTTCTTAAAAGTATCAAATCTACACCCAAAGTAAAAATACTTTCTTCTGGAACGAAATTTCCCTTTCTTATAATGTATTTTCATTAAGAGTAACGCGATTCGATGATTATTATACCCTCCACCATAGGATGGGGGTATATTAACTTTGTCATTCCGTTTGTAACACATCGAAATATTGCTCTAAGAACCGATAAAGTATATATATTCTGGGTCGTGGTGAAATTCTGAGTCGATCTGAGCATGTCTGTCCGTCCGTCCGTCTGTTGAAATCACGCTAACTTCCGAACGAAACAAGCTATCGACTTGAAACTTGGCACAAGTAGTTGTTATTGGTGTAGGTCGGATGGTATTGTTCATGGGCCATATCGGTCCACTTTTACGTATAGCCCCCATATAAACGGACCCCCAAATTTGGCTTGCGATTGCCCTAAGAGAAGTAAATTTCATCCGATCCGGCTGAAATTTGGTACATGGTGTTAGTATATGGTTTCTAACAACCATGCAAAAATTGGTCCATATCGGTCCACTTTTACGTATAGCCCCCATATAAACGGACCCTCAAATTTGGCTTGCGATTGCTCTAAGAGAAGCAAATTTCATCCGATCCGTCTGAAATTTGGTACATGGTGTTAGTATATGGTATCTAACAACCGTGCAATTGGTCCATATCGGTCCACTTTTACGTATAGCCCCCATATAAACCGATCCCCCGATTTGGCTTGCGGAGCCTCTAAGAAAACCAAATTTCATCCGATCCGACTGAAATTTGGTACATGGTGTTGGTATATGTTCTCTAACAACCATGCCAAAATTGGTCCATAATTATATATAGCCCCCATATAAACCGATCCCCAGATTTGACCTCCGGAGCCTCTTAGAGGAGCAAAATTCATCCGATCCGGTTGAAATTTGGTACGTGGTGTTAGTATATGGTATCCAACAACCATGCAGGAATTGGTCCATATCGGTCCATAATTATATATAGCCCCCATATAAATCGATCCCCAGATTTGGCTTGCGGAGCCTCTAAGAGAAGCAAATTTCATCCGAACCGGTTGAAATTTGGTACATGGTGTCAGCATATGATATCGGTTCATAATCATGTTTGCCATTCGAGCCAAAAGTAATCTACCAAAATTTTATTTTTATAGAAAACATTGTCAAAATGTTATTTCTATAGAAAATTTTGTCAAAATTTTATTTCTATAGAAACTTTCGTCAAAATTTTATTTCTATAGAAAATTTTGTCAAAATTTTATTTCTATAGAAAATTTTGTCAAAATTTTATTTCTATAGAAAATTTTGTCAAAATTTTATTTCTATAGAATTTTTTTCTCCAAATTTTACTTCTATAGAAAATGTTGTCAAAATTTTATTTCTATAGAAACTTTAAACTTAATTATATACGTATTTAATCGGCCTTTTTTAGTTTAATATATACCACGTATGGACTATGTGGTATATATTACGGTGTTAGGAAGTTTTAAGATACCTTGCCATCGGCAAGTGTTACCGCAACCCAAGTAATTCGATTGTGGATGACAGTCTTCAGTAGAAGTTTCTACGCAATCCATGGTGGAGGGTAGATAAGCTTCGGCCTGGCCGAACTTACGGCCGTGTATACTTGTCATTTTTATTTACTGTTAAAGAATGTTTTTTCGAGTCAAAAGAAAAATTTTATTGTCTAAAATTTCGTTGCTCGGAAAAGAAAACTCTTCTTTTAGTATATACAGATACATTTAAGATTTAACTTCAATTAATTAAAAATAAAACATTAACCTTACCAACTGTGCACCAACACGCAGAGAAGGAATACGATCACCCAAAACATGTTTTAAGAGCAAAATTTTATTTTTACACCGTGACCATGTACATCTTTGTCGCAACCATGTTATAATCTTTTTTGGGCAACCATGTACATATTTACCGAGAGAACAACATTTTTTTTTTATAAAATGTTCCCTCTTAACCGTCCAATAATAACTTTTTGGTCTTCAATTATGTTTAGTATGATCATATTCCTTCTCTGGGTATATGTGCTAAGCTTAAGGAATGTGTATCTATAGTTTTCATTAATTAACTAATAATTTTATATTATTCGGTAACAAAGTTAAATATACAAAATTTATATTGCATTAATATTTATCTATAACTATTTGTCTTTTATATGACATAATTTTCTTGTAATTTTATAGGAGTTTAAACTTTTACTTGGATTTTCCTAATATATTTATAGTTGGATTGTTCTTACAATTTTCGTCACAATTTTATAAATCAATAAATAATAATTAAAAAAAATTCACTTGTAAATTGTAATTTTTTTTTATTTAAAAAATGTTTAATGGAAGAATTTAATTAAAAATTGAACAAATTAAATTATTTTTCTAATTGACTTTTTTTTAAATTTTGATTAATTGTACCACTTATTTTTTTAATCGATTTCACCTTCAATCACCTTTTGAATTGGAAATATTTTGAAGATATTTTTTCTATGAATGACACACTAGAACACATTAGAATTGTCAACAGATTGTATAACTTCTTCATATACAATGATAAACCAATTGAGTAGGATAGGCATGTGTAGTATATCACTGATTCGGCTCCAACCAACTTTAGCTCTTTTTTACGCATTCCATTTGAATTTTATATTAACTGAATGCATTCTTAGTATTATTATTTTTTTCAACGCACAATTTATGATTGAAAATATTTAAGTAAATGAGGCAGGGGATGAAGTAATATTTGATATTGTATATTAAAAACTTTTTTTTAATTTTAGCAGTTTTATTTAAGCCTCCATGCCCACATTTGTTAATTTCATTTATATAAAAATCCAATCACCGTACATAAATATTGGTTAATTTACAAAGATCAGAGATTTCAACTACACATTTGATACAGATTTATAGGCAAGACACATTCAATATTTGTGTTTGTATTCTTACATATTCGTAATTATTAAACTCCAAAATTTATGATATTTTTATTTTATTCCAACAAGACTTTCATGTATTCATATTTTGTTTCTTTCACAAACAACAACAACAACAATCCATAAATACTTTGGGAATTGAACTCTTTTGATTTTGTTTCATTTACTTCTCTATTTCTTCTATTTTTATTCATTCGTTTCTATTTCACTGCTCACACACTTGCACTACACCTCTCGACCATAGCATACACATGAACGATTGGTTTTTGTTGGTGTTATTGTTGTTGGAATTTATATTATTATTATTAGTAAACCCCACGTTGCGTTATTTTGTAGCTGTTGTTGTTATTTACATTTTTTTCTCATTTCAATTGAACTGAACCAACATTCGGGATTCGGTTATTGTATAAAGGCAGAAACAAACGACGAATGAGATACACAAAGCGACGGTTAAAAATGTGTGAAATGACAGACAGAATGAATATTCATTCCATTCGTCTCATTGACGATTTCGTCTTCATCAGACAAAAACACAACACAACTCGTTTCGAATTTTCGATTGCATTCACGCGGTGTAACGTGCGCTCGCGTCGAATCAAATTTTTAAATTGAAAAGTTGTAGTTGTTCGTTCAGTTGCTCACTCGGTTATTGATTGTTCACCAATTCCGCGCCGTACTTCACTCATGTTATGGGGGCTCTCTGTTTGAGAGAGTATAAAGAGAATTAGCTCCACAATGTTTACCTTTCTGCTTACTTGGTTATTGTTTGTACATAGCTGTTATGCCGGCAATTTGGAGAGCATGGAATTTGTTGAATGAAGTTGTTCGCTGCTCGCATCGAACAAATGACAACGGTACCTTTGGTTTGCAGGCAGGTTACAGTTGGTTTGAATCAAACATGCATTAAAGCGACTAATGTTGTCAACTCTACAAAAATTCAAAGGTGTTAAATTGTGGAATACCAAGTGAATATAATATCCCAGCAAAAAAAGCGTCGCCAAAAAAAGTAATGAAAATGTTCTTTTTGGATCCGTAAGTGGTGCAAAATTGACGCAGAAGCGATGCATTTAACATGGGCTTGTCATAGGACGGAAGTCCTCCATTTCAATAGCCGGTGCACTGAATTTGCATCACTTCTTTAGGTGTGATCCGAATTCAATGTTTTGGATGTAAATTAAAAAATTCTCTGATATTTTGGTAAATAAATAATTTTTATATTTTTTATAATTTTTTAATGGATTCTAACGCTTGTCTGAAACGTTTGACTTCAAATATTTTCAAAAATTCACAATTTTTATTGGATTTAACATTTTTTTGGACAAAATTTAAATAATTTTTACCATTTTATGAATTCTTTAACTGTTTTTAACCAATTTGAAACAAATAAAGTTAAAATTACCCATTAAAAATATGAAAAAAGTATGTTATAAAAAATTGAATGAAAAGAACTTCCTGTGTAGTTAAAATAAAGAACATCATTGGGAGTACATCTTCTGGAAGTGCTTTTAAAGTTGTGCCTTTGGAAGAACTTCCAAATTTTTTTGCTGGGATTTAGTACCTTAAGGTCTGTACTATGTTTTCTTTTCGTGTTGAAATTTTCGCGGTTACAATATTAAAGCAGTTCAATATAAAGCAGATAAATTAACTCAATTGATACGTACACGCAAAGAAAAAAAAACGTTTGGAAAACGTGTACCGAAAACGTTTTTCTTTTGTTAGAGTTTTTTGAATTGCTTCGAAAAGTATACACTTTTATCACCAAAAAAATTCGTTTGTTACAAAATTTTTATTTTTTCAATAAAAAAAGTTATTTTTGAACCAACAACACAGTCCATTTCGTTTATATCAAACACTGTTCTTTTCTGACTTTTGGTCTTTAATAAGACACATTGTACAGTTCATAGTAAAGATTTAATATAGTAGAATGTAATGTTGAAAATTTTTTCGGAATCTTCCGACCATATCTGGAATATATGAAAAAAAAACTTTGGTCGAACGACCCTTGGCATGCAAGTCGGACGTAGCAACCACTGCTCCACGGTGCCCAACTAAATGTATTTTTCTGTTAAATAAACTTTGTTTAATCGGCTCGTGGGCGCCGCAAGCTATTCTATATAAATATAACTCATATGGGTAATTGTCTATTGATGACAATAACGGCTCAGTGGATAGTGTGTTGGCTTACAAATTGCATGGTCCGCGGTTCGATTCTCCGTCCAGGCGAGAGGTAAAAAAAAATTTAAACATTTATAAAATCGTATAATTTCTTCTACATTGTTTGTGTTACAGAAAAAGGTGCTAAGAACTAAAAAACTTCGTGGAAGTGAGAAAGATGTGAGGGAAAATGCAATTAGCCAGAAAAAAAATTTTTTGAGTTAGTCTTTATGAAATTGTTTTTACATCTTGTAAAAGAATAAACGTTTATCACAAAAATTATATACTTTTCTTCTAAATACACTTCCTTTCAACGAAAAGCAAATGAGAAACGAACGTTGTTTGTCTAATATTTCGTTTGGGAGGAAAGAATTATTTTTTTGCGTGTAGTTTCTTGTTGTTGTTGTTTGTTTTCATTTATAATTTTGATTATTTAAGGAAAAGTAATCGCGAAAATAAAGTGGTTTTCAACTCGAAAATCGAACATAGTACCCACCTTTAAGGTGAAGATCAAATTTGACATTTGAGAAGAAGAGAATTTTTCAGGATTTTTTCTGGAGATTTTTTCCCAGTAAAAACTCTTTCTCAAGTAGCATATAATTACCAGATGCTTTTTAGTCATAAACAAATCGTACATGCAATATATTTCACAGTGTCAATAAGAAGTGTAGTAAAAACTATGAATTACTACGCATCCTTTCCCTGAATGTAGACACTGTAATCCCTTGACAATGTTTCTTGCAACTTTTCTAAGTATTTGTTAAGTGAATTGCCTTCACTAGAATATCTAGTTCCTCCAATTAGAGGTGTGCGCGTGAGTCGTGAACAAAATCCAAAGGAACTCTCGTGAATGTGCGTGAGTGGGACTAAAATAAATATGTCATTCGTAAGCGTGCGTGAGAAATAAAGACGGTTCGTGAATAAAATTTCTGAAAAATCACATTCACGAAAAAAAATTTTAATTCTTATTCGTAATGTTAGCTGAAATTAATTTAGCTGTCGAACTATATTTTATTTTTGAATTTTGTTACCTTTGCTCATTCCCGGTTGGAAAATGTCGTGAGTCCCGTGAACTGTCGTGAATCGTTCCTGAGCGTGAGTCCTTAAAAGTATTTCATGCGTGAGTACAGGTTTTCATTTCGTGAATGTGATTAGTTTCTTGAATGTGCGTGTGTGTGAGTGAAATTTCTCTCACGCGCTCTCCTCTTCCTCCAATAGGCTTTTCTTTGGTATATCTGCAGAGTGTATTCATGAATACACTTTGCTTTCATCGCAACTTTTGTAAGTGAATTCCGTTTAAATCAAGCTAAATTGACACATTGTTGTCTGCACGTTTATGTAGTTTGATGCAGTTCGCGGTTTTTTTTATTGCGTTTTTCTATGATTTGTTTACTTTTAATCAAAAATAATGGAAGAGTTTAAAAAAATTTCAATCAGGCATAAAAAAAAAAATAATAATCCTAAATCAGAATATCAAAATCGGTAATATGCAAATTGTAAAATATCCTACAATTCGCCATTGAATGTTTATATTAAGTTGGAGCTTATTATAACTACGAGTGGAATGTTCAAATGATTTTTTATTCCTACGGAAGTTCGATATAACAGTTTGGCTGATAAGTCCCCGGTCTAACAAAGAAAAACACATTTTTTTTGTCAAAATTTGTTTTTATTATTCAACACAGTTCCCTTCAAGAGCGATACAACGATTAATACGACCTTCCAATTTTTGATACCATTTTGGTAGTACTCCTTCGGTTTTGCTTCACAATAGGCCTCAGTTTTGGCGATCACCTCTTCATTGCAGCCAAATTTTTTCCCTGCGAGCATCCTTTTGAGGTCTGAGAACAAGAAAATGTCGATCTGGAGAATACGGTGGGTGGGGAAGCAATTCGAAGCCCAATTCATGAATTTTTTCCATCGTTCTCAATGACTTGTGGCACGGTGCGTTGTCTTGGTGGAACAACACTTTTTTCTTCTTCATATGGGGCCGTTTAGCCGCGATTTCGACCTTCAAACGCTCCAATAACGCCATATAATAGTCACTGTTGATGGCTTTTCCCTTTTCAAGATAATCGATAAAAATTATTCCATGCACATCCCAAAATACAGAGGCCATTACTTTGCCAGCGGACTTTTGATTCTTTCCATGCTTCGGAGACGGTTCACCGGTCGCTGTCCACTCAGCCGACTGTCGATTGGACTCAGGAGTGTAGTGATGGAGCCATGTTTCATCCATTGTCACATATCGATAGAAAAACTCGGGTGTATTACGAGTTAACAGCTGCAAACACCGCTCAGAATCATCAACACGTTTTTGTTTTTGGTCAAATGTGAGCTCGCGCGGCACCCATTTTGCACGGAGCTTCCGCATATCCAAATATTGATGAATGATATTACTAACACGTTCCTTTGATATCTTTAAGGCCTCTGCTATCTCGATCAACTTCATTTTACGGTCATTCAAAATCATTTTGTGGATTTTTTTGATGTTTCCGTCGGTAACCACCTCTTTCGGGCGTCCACTGCGTTCACCGTCTTCCGTGCTCATTTCACCACGCTTGAATTTTGCATACCAATCAATTATTGTTGATTTTCCTGAGGCAGAGTCCGGAAACTCATTATCAAGCTAAGTTTTTGCTTCCACCTATTTTTTCCCTTCAGAAAACAGTATTTTATCAAAACACGAAATTCCTTTTTTTTCCACAATAACAAAAGTTGCTTCACAAAAGACGTTCTATCTCACAAACTAATTGACTTACAGACGTCAAATTTTGACACGAATCATTTGAAGGTTGGTACTATATAAAAATACTATGCATTTAATACTAGCGACGCCATCTATGTGTCAGACCGGGGACTTATCTGCCAACCTGTTACCTCTATAGCCCCGTATGCAGCTCTTCGAAAATAGAGCACGTCAATATATCATGTTGCATATCTCATTTTCATAGTACGGACCTTTTTTATACACCCCCTATATACCCTTCTACACTTAAAAAAAGTTTATTTGATTCTGATCCTCATTTGTCGAATTTTCACTCTCTATATTTATTTATTAAAGAAATTAAAACCATAATAAATTATATTAAATGAGATAGGTACTAACAACAAAGGTTTTCGACCTGTTCATTCTCTTTTTTGTGATATTCATGTACAAATGTCAGTTTAAAATCCCATTTATAACAGATAAATTTAAAAAAATCTTAATTTGAAAAACATGTAAACCAAAGTTGCAAAATTTCGTGAGAACACGAAATTAATAGAAAATAACTTCAGTGTGGATTAATTTTAAGAAGATTTCCCACTTGGTGTGTTCATATATGTGTTCATAGGGAATCGAAGAGTCGACTTTTGACGTATATACGGTTTGTAAATTGTGAAGAGTAAATTCTGCAAATGTATTCTAAGTACCAAGTAATTGTTTCTTGTTAAATTAATACATTTTATTATTTCATCACTGCTTAAAAAAGACCAAAAGCCTATGAGTGAAATTATTGCAATTTCTAGGTAAATGTATAACCTATTATTTTAAAACGATGAGTTGTGCTAACAGTTGTTTTGTCATACAAATTCACGCTAATTCAATTTAATTCATGCAAAATTTTTCAACACATCACCCTTTGTCCTGAAGGCTGAAGAACGACTGAAAATGATTTGGATTTTCTTCTTTCTTAAATATTTTGTGGAACTTAAGATTTTCTCTCTTGTGTATAGGTTGCATGAAGTTTGTATCGAACGCCGCCAATGGTTCGATCAGGGCTGCCAATTTTGCCGATTTATCGGCATTTTGACGATTTTTTACTCAAAAAATAACAAATACCGATTTTCCGTTGTATGTTTAGAGCCAGCAAAAGAGAGAATGCATTTGACAGTTGTCAGAGAGAGAAACTGCAAGTTTTTGCTAGAGCTATACCCATAGACATTATAATACATAGATGATCCACTATTCTCTTTAAAAACAAGTAAGTAAAGTCTAAAGTCGGGCGGGGCCGACTGTATTATACCCTTCACCCCTATGTAGGCCAAAATTTGTTTTACCATCTCAACTACTTCACATTTGCTGGAAGCTATATAAAGGAGACAATTTTTTTACTTCTACAAAATCTCTAGAATTAAAATTTAAATCGGCTAACGCTATCCAGTTAATTGGAGGAAACTTCCATTGAAAATGGGTCTAAAATGTGTAACAGTCTACAATATTTCCCCAACTCTGGTGTACGTATATATGGGAGCCATATATAATCTGAACCAATTTTCACTAAATTTGACATGTATAGTTAGAATAATAATTCTGCTATCTATGCGAAATTTCACGTAAATGGGAGTATAACTTTGGCCCCCTGGTCATATGAGTGCAAATCGGACGGAAGATATATATGGGAGCCACATCTAAATCTAAACCGATTTAAACCAAATTTGGCACAATTACCGATACTACTAAACGTACTCCTTGTGCGAAATTTGAAGCAAATCACGGCAAAACCCTAGATTTTGAGGCCATATAAGTTCAAATCGGACGAAAGATATATATGGGAGCTATATCTAAATCTGAGTTCAAATCGGACGAAAGATATATATGGGAGCTATATCTAAATCTGAATCGATTTTGACCATATTTGGCACATACAATAGTATCGTTAAAAGTACCGCTTGTGCAAAATTTGAAGTAAGTCAGGGCAAAACTCTGGCTTTTGAGACCATATAAGTCCAAGTCGGGCGAAAGATACATATGTGAGCTATAACTAAATCTGAACCGATTTTAACAAAATTTGACACACTTAACGATACTATTAAACGTACCCCTTGTGCAAAATTTGAAGCAAATCACGGCAAAACTCTGGCTTTTGTTGCCATATAAGTTCAAATCGGACGAAAGATATATATGGGAGCTATATCTAAATTTGAACCGATTTCAATCAAATTTACCAAGCATTGGTAGAATGTCAATTCTATCCTCTGTGCAAAATTTCACGAAGATCGGTAGTAAACTCTGGCCTCTGTGGTCATATGAGTCTAAATCGGACGAAAGATATATATGGGAGCCATAAGCGTAGGAAGGCCTCTGGGGAGGGGGCTTAGACCCCCCCAGAAAAATTTTAGCCCCCCCCCAGAATTTGAAAACCTATTTACGATTTTACATTTTTATAAAACTTAAACAAGTATATACTCGTACAACGCACAAAGTTCCACTAAAGACTTTCATGCGCAATCGAATTACTTGGGTTGTGATAGAAGTCTGATATTTATGAAATAAAGCTGTGGTTGAACTTATGATTTAGTTGAATAAAAAATAGTAACTGATATTAAAACTATTCTTTCATAGATTAATTTCTTAATAATGCTGCAAAAAAGCGTCGCCAAAAAAGAAATGAAAATGTTTTTTTTTAGGTCTGGAAGTGGTACAAAATTGGCGGAGAAGCGATGAATGTAATATGAACTTGTCATAGAACGAATGTCCATCGTTTCAACAACCGTTGCAATGAATTTGCATCACTTCTTAAGGTGTGATCCGAATTCAGTGTTTTGAATGTGAATTAAAAATTTTGTGATATTTTCCCAAATAAATAATTTTTATACATTTTTATGATTTTTAATGCATTCTAACGCTTGTTTGAAACGTTTTCCCTCCAATATTTTCAAATATTATCGATTTTTCTATAATGCATTTAGCATTTTTGTGGCAAAATTTTAATAATTTGTACCATTTTATTTATTCTTACTCTTTTCTTAACTATTTGAAAAAAGAAAACAAAAAATTACGCATTAAAATATAAAAAACTGAAGTAAAAAAACTTCCTGAGTAGTTAAAATAGTTAACTTCTTTGTGAAGACATTTTTGGAAGTGCTTTTAAAGTTGTGCCTTTAGAACAACCCCCAATTTTTTGCTGGGAAAAGTGTGGAACTACCCTACGGGAAATGGATCAACCACAGAACTGGTACAGGACTAGTCCCTGGTGTGTATGGACCAGTCCCAGTTCTGATCAAAACGTATGGAAGGGACCGTCCACTTTAACACGGGTTTGTCATTGACGGAGTAAACTTACATTTTAGGACGCGTCTTGGACTCATCCCAAAGGACACGTCCTGGGACAATTTAGCAGGAGCAACCCATAAACAGGTCCTCAGGAACCAGTGAAAATTGCAACTAACTGGATCACAGGTACCAGTTCTGTGATAGGTCCGTCAGTGGCAATTTGCACAAATTTCCCGTAGGGTACTTTTAGTTGCTTTATTATAAATTGATTGTCGAGTTATTTTGATGTCTATTTTTTATTCAATTTTATGAAATAAAACATTAGTTGAACCTATAAGTTCAGTCTATAAAGTTTTAGCTAGGGGGGCTATAGCCCTCCCCCCCTAGGAAAATTGTCTAGCTACGCTAATGATGGGAGCTATATCTAAATCTGAACCGATTTGGCTGATATGTTGCAAGACTTTCGAGATTCATAAAATATTTGGATATACGGCATTTCAAGAAAATCGGTTGATAAACACGCTAACTACACGCAAAGAAAAAAAACGTTTGGAAAACGTGTACCGAAAACGTTTTTCTTTTGTTAGAGTTTTTTGAATTGCTTCGAAAATTTTAAACTTTTATCACCAAAAAAATTCGTTTGTTACAAAATTTTTATTTTTTCAATAAAAAAAGTTATTTTTGAAATAACAACACAGTCCATTTCGTTTATATCAAACACTGTTCTTTTCTGACTTTAGGTCTTTAATAAGACACATTTTACAGTTCAAAATTTAATATAGTACAATGTAATGTTGAACATTTTTTCGGAATCTTCCGAATATATCTGGAATATATGTAAAAAAAAAACAAAAGCAAAAAAAAAAAACTTTGGCCGAAGCAGGGATCGAACCCACGACCCTTGGCATGAGAGTCGGACGTAGCTACCACTGCTCCACGGTGCCAAACTAAATGTTTTTTCCGGTAAATAAACTTTGTTTATTCGGTTCGTGGGCGCCGCAAGCTATGCTATATAAATATAACTTATATGGATATTTATCTATTGATGACCATAACAGGTACATAGCTCAGTGGTTAGTGTGTTGGCTTACAATGTGCATGGTCCGCGGTTCGATTCTCCGTCCAGGCGAAAGGTAAAAAAAATTTTAAAAATTTATAAAATCGTATAATTTCTTCTACATTGTTGGTATTACAGGAAAAGGTGTTAAGAACTAAAAATCCTCGTGGATGTGAGAAAGATGTGAGGGACAATGCAATTAGCAAGAAAACATTTTTTTTGAGTTTGTCTTTATGAAAATGTTTTTACATCCTGGAAAAGAATAAACGTTTATCACAAAAAGTATATACTTTTCTTCCAAATACACTTCCTTACAGCGAAAAGCAAATGAGAAACGAACTTTGTTTGTCTAAAATTTCGTTTGGGAGGAAAGAATTATTTTTTTGCGTGTATGACCAAATCGGGGATAAATATATATGGCAGCTATATCTAAATCTGAACCGATTTTTGCCAAAACCAATAGCGATTGTCTCTGTCCCAAGAAACGGCCCTATGCCAAATTTGAGGACGATCGGACTTAAATTGCGAGATGTACTTTGTGCACAAAATTACATATACAGACAGACGGACGTACAGACAGACAGACGGACGGACATCGCTAAATCGACTCAGAATTTAATTCTAAGCCGATCGGTATACTAAAAGATGGGTCTATGACCACTATTTCTTGGCGTTACATACAAATGCACAAACTTCTTATACCCTGTACCACAGTAGTGGTGAAGGGTATAAAAATGTGTCAGTTCCAAAAATTAATTTTCTGACATTTCGTTTTGATTTTTTCGTTAAGTCCCAAACATTAATTTTCGTGTATTTGCTTTTGTATTGTTCGTAAAAAGCAATGCTGCTCAAAATTAAATTTCGTATTTTCGCGGTTTTGGTCACAATTTTTTGTTCAAATATGAACTTTTAATATATTAATTTATTTATAAATCCTCTGGTGCATCATAAACGTTCTAATTTTGTGTAAAATTGGCTAACTACAAAAAGGAAAACGAAAGAGACTGTAAGCGTGCTCTTATTTTTCTCGTTTATTCTTAATCTTCGGAAGTGTCAAACATAGTTTGACACCCATGGCTCATCTATACGTATTATAATGTCTATGAGCTGCACTGAAAAAAATATTTACCTAATATGAAAGATTATGCAACTTAAATTTTAGGACTCAAAATTTACGCAATTCTAAGGACAAAATTCTTTAAAACTATGACATTTTAATTAAAAGAAAGTTTATGATCCTTGATTCAAAAAATTTTTTCATTAAATTTAGGACACAAATCTTGAAATTTTGCATTTCTCTGCTGAAGTTGTAAATCTTTGAAGTAAGGCAAATTTTCCTTAAAATAAAGAAAAACATTTTTAATTTAACTGACATATTGAATTTTTAAATTTAAGAAAAAAACGCTTCAAATATAGGCTAAGACTTATTTTAAGGATTTGCATTTTTGGTTTATAGTTTTTTTAGCATTAAGAAAACGGTTTTTACTTTGAAGTACCTGGCATAATTTGGAGTTTGAAATTGGAATTTGTACATAATAACCTTTATTAATATATCGCAAAAGGAAAATAAAAATTCGATGAATGAGATCTGTATCCAATTTTAACTTTTTTGGATCATAGATTTAAAGCCAGGGAGGTCCGTAAAAAATGTCGTTATTTTAAAGAAGCCGCATCTTTGGCTCGGTATCAATACCAAAATCCATAAGGGAAGGTCAAAATCTTTGGATCCAAGTAAACTTTTTTTGAGTGTATACCTCATTTTACATCTACAGTATTGTTACCACAGCCAACAAAATTGAAGAAAATTTTACGAAAAACCTACCAAATTCAAAAAAAAATATTTTAAAGTTGTTGATAAAATATTTGTGGTTAGTCAAACAAAAATATTCGTTTATTCGAAAGAAATGTTTTATATTGAATTTGTAGAAATTTTTGTTAAAATTTTATTTCTACAGAAAATGTTGTAAAAATATTATTTCTATAGAAAAAGTTGTCCAAATTTTATATCTATAGAATTTTGTCAAAATTTTATTTGTATAGAAAATTTTGTTAAAATTTTATGTCTATAGATAATTTTGTCAAAATTTTATTTCTATAGAAAGTTTTGTCAAAATTTTATTTCTATAGAAAATTTTAGCACATTTTTATTTCTATAAAACATTCTTGCAAAAATGTATTTCTATAGACCATTTTTGTTATTTTTTTTATAGTAAACTCTCGTAAAACTTTATTTCTAACAAAATGTTTACAAAATTTTTGCAAAATTTCATTTCTAAAGAAAATTTCGTCAAAATTTTATTTCTGTAGAAGATTTTGTTCAAATTTTATTTCTATTGAAAATTGTACCTCTTAATTGGAAAGTCAATCAATAAGAGTTTTATGGTAAACTTTTGGAAAATCGTTCAACGCAAATATTAAAGAACTTTATTTTTATTTTTAAATAAAAATCTTACTGAATTAATAACTAACTATATAATATAATAACTATATATTAAAAAAACAAACATATTTTTATATTATTTCTTAAATTGCATAGCAAAGCATTGCATCTGCTTTTGTTGTTGAAATGCATAGTTATGTGTGTTAATTTTATGTTTTTTACATGAACATATGTTTTTAACAAAAAAATTAGTTTGATTTTAATATTATTTGCATTGCAGATTTTTTGACGATTTTTAAAATGGAAGTGACGATTATGAGATTTCTTCAGAAAAAAGTGACGATTTTTCTTGAAATTTTATTGGCAGTCCTGGGTTCGATACTCTCTGCTGCCATTTTCCCATCTCCCTCTTCCATGTTTTTGGTATGCAACTTGCTTGAAGCATGTGCTGATTAACAGCCGTTTTATTCTTCAAAAACAGATTTGGAAAGAAACATAATTTAAAACGATTTAAGCAATATTCAGAGCATATCATTAGAACAGGATATTAGAATTATTATGAAATTTTAGACAATGATATGGGCGAATGCAGGTAGCCAGAAATTCAAGATTTTTTAAGACAACGATGAAGCGAAAACTGTGACGAAATATTCTATACGACTTGCAATAAGAACGTCTAACGAACATTTTAAGACTGTTCATGGCCAAAGAAAAACGGAAGCCGTTCATGAAATAGTTAACACCCGTGGGCGGAACCGTGAACAACCCGTTTTGATTTTTCGTTAACGTTCCCGTTTCATTTTGTTACCATCCGTTCAGGATTTTACAACGTAATTTTTTCTATTATTTCTATAGAAAATTTTGTCCAAATTTTATTTAAAAAAAAAAAATCAAAATTTGTTGTCAAAATTTTATTTCTATAAATAAAAATTTTTGTCAAAATTTTATTTCTATATAAAAATTTTGTCAAAATAGAAAATTTTGTCAAAATTATATTTCTGTAGAAAATTTTGTCAATTTTTTTTTTCTATAGAATATTTTGTCAAAATTTGATTTCTATAGAATATTTTGTCAAAATTTTATTTTTATATATTTTTTTTTTTTCAAAATTTTATTGCTATAGAAAATTTTGTCAAAATTTTATTTCAATAGAAAATTTTGTTAAAATTTTATTTCTATAGAAAATTATCCCAAAATTGTATTTGTGTATATATACAAATTGGGGATCCAAACTACTTTTTTGAAGCTCTTTTTTCTGGAATGTTCCTTGAAATTCACTTGAAATTCTTTATATTAAATGTATGGCCTTAAATGTCCATAACAAATTCCCTAAGTATCTGCAATGTAATGTAGATCCAAAATAACCCAATTTCCACCATATTATATAAGAACTTTATATGAAAATCCCATACGGGGAGGTGCATTCAAAGAAATTTATTGTATGGTTTCCATGGTGATGGATATTTAAGATTCGACCGGGCCCAGCTTTTATCCATAAATAGCTGTTATAAATACATAAAGGGTGAAAATTTGGTCAAGGGAAAATTTGGTCAAGGGAAAACGCGTGTAAATCGGTGAAATCGTTTATTTAAAAACTCAAATTAAATTTCTTTTTCAAGTTCAATTAGTATAAAATTCAGGAAAAATATTCAGTTAGGCTTTCGCTTTTCCAAATCCGAATTGACACCTGCCATCAGATTTTGTACAGCCACCTTGTCCACCTTCTTCGCCGCAGAAAGCCAGTTTGCCTTGAACTGCTGCTCGTCCTTAGCAGTTTTTTTGTTCTTCTTTACGTTCCGCTTGACAATAGCCCAGTTTTTCTCAATTGGGCGGAGCTCTGGCGTGTTGGGAGGGTTCTTGTCCTTGGGAACCACCTACACGTTGTTGGCGGCGTACCACTCCATGGCCTTTTTACCGTAATGGCAAGATGCCAAATCCGGCCAAAACAGTACGGAACAACGGGTTTCTTCAGGAAAGGCAGCAGACGTTTATTCAAACACTCTTTCACGTAAATTTCTTAGTGACAGTCCAGGAAGCTATGAAAATGCTGCTTTTCAAGCCACAGGTACAGATGGCTTGCCAAACCAGATATTTCTTTGCGAACTTTGACAGTTTTATGTGCTTGAATATGGTACCTTTCCCCTTCCTTTTGCCGTATAAAACTCCTGTCCCGGAAGCTGCTTGTAGTCGGCTTTGACGTAGGTTTCGTCGTCCATTACCACGCAGTCAAACTTCGTCAGCATCGTCGTGTACAGCCTCCGGGATCGCGCTTTGGCCGTCGTATTTTGTTTATCATCGCGATTTGGAGTCACTACCTTCTTGTAAGTCGATAGTCCGGCTCGTTTTTAGGCTCGATGCACGGTTGTAGACGATACACCCAGCTTATTTGCGGCATCTCGGAGAGAGAGGTTAGGGTTTCGCTTGAAACTACCGGCAAATCTCTTCGTCGTCTCAGCGGCTTCCGGTTTTCGATTTCCCCCCGATCCAGACTTCCTGGCTGTCGACAAACGTTCCCCAAACACTTTAATTACATTTGTAACGGTTGATTTGGCAACTTTTAGCGATTTTGCCAGCTTTGCGTGCGAGTAGCTCGGATTTTCGCGATGCGCGAGCAAAATTTTGATACGCTGCTCTTCTTGCTTGGACGGCATTTTGACAACTGAAGAGTGAATTGGAAAATCATAATAGGAGCAACATTCTTCAAAATGAGGGTTGATCGGGTTTTTTAAATGCAAAATTGAAAGAAATACGTCAAGTTTATATTGACCAAATTTTGACCGTATCACCCTTTACGCTGAAGATTTTTAAATATTGTGACGGGGCTACTATATAGACTTAATTTAATTTATTGAACAAATTTGAAATCTAGAGCTGTTTTAGTTTCCTATGTTAAAAGCCAAGGTTTGTCGTTATGCAATTTGTGTATCTTGCCAAATAAGTAATTTTTATACCCTCCACCATAGGATGGGGGTATATTAACTTTGTCATTCCGTTTTTAACACATCGAAATATTGCTCTAAGACCCCATAAAGAATATATATTCTGGGTCGTGGTGAAATTCGGAGTCGATCTGAGCATGTCCGTCCGTCCGTCGGTTGAAATCACGCTAACTTCCGAACGAAACAAGCTATCGACTTGAAACTTGGCGCCAGTAGTTGTTATTGATGTAGGTCGGATGGTATTGCAAATGGACCATATCGGTCCACTTTTACGTATAGCCCCCATATAAACGAACCCCCAAATTTGGCTTGCCGATCCTCTAAGAGAAGCAAATTTCATCCGATCCGGCTGTAATTTGGTACATGGTGTTGGTATATGGTCTCTAACAACCATGCAAAAATTGGTCCACATCGGTCCATAATTATATATAGCCCCCATATAAACTGATCCCCCAATGTGGCTTGCGGAGCCTCTAAGAGAAGCAAATTTCATCCGATCCGGTTGAAATTTGGTACATGGTGTTGGTATATGGTCTCTAACAACCATGCAAAAATTGGTCCACATCGGTCCATAATTATATGTAGCCCCCATATAAACCGATCCCCAGATTTGGCTTGCGGAGCCTCTAAGAGTAGCAAATTTCATCCGATCCGGTTGAAATTTGGTACATGGTGTCAGCATATGAAATCTAACAACCATGCAGATTGCCAGATTTGACCTCCAGAGCCCCTTGGAAGAGCAAAATTCATCCGATTCGGTTGAAATTTGGTACGTGATGTTAGTATATAGTATCCAACAACGGTGCAGGAATTGGTTCATATCAGTCCATAATTATATATAGCCCCATATAAACCGATCCCGAGATTTGGATTTGGAGCCACTTGGAGGAGCAAATTTCATCCCAGTCACTTGAAATTTGGTACATTGTGCTAGTATATGGCCGTTAACCACCATGCCTAACTAGGTCCTAACTAGTTCATAATTGTATGTTGTATAGCCCACATATAAGCGACCCCCTTATTTTAATTCTGGCTCTCTATGTACCGTGCAAATGTCCATATCGATTCGTAATTATTTGTAGACTTTCCTATACATACCTTTTTTGTCTAATATATGCCAACTATGGACTAACTAACAAGTAGTTTATATATTAACAATCAATAGACTTATAGAAATTAAAATATCCTAAGACTATATTAGGATAATTATTGTTGTAACATTTTTATTTTGAATTGAGGCTTTCATATAATAAAGCGAGTTAATAAATCATGTAGTTTGAAGTGGCGCAATCTTCTAGGTTGATTGGAAGTTTGGAGTAAATTACGGTCTTCGCGATTTGTGATTTCCTCTTTGATCGTAGTCATTTCTAAGTCTCGGTGGAGGTCATTATTTCGGACATACCATGGAGCGTTTACTGCACTTTTTATCACTTTGTTTTGAAACCTTTGTATTTTTTCGATAGAACTGTTTGCCACACAGCCACAAGAGTTTAATATCTGTGGAGAGGACTGAATTGTTTCCAATTAACCATTTTACGTTGCGGTATTTAATATTTAGTTCTTCGCACTTTTTATCAATATGAATTTTCCAATTTAAATAAGAATCCAGTGTAAAACAAGATATTTTGTTGAGTTTGAAAAAGGCACTTGCTCATTGTCTATTTTTAGGAGTTTGTATCTTGAGGCAATTTTCGCAAAGCCAACATGAAAATATTTTCTACTGTTGAGCTTTAGACCCCAGTTTTTTGTCCATTGGGGAACCTTGTTTAAAGACGTCTTGAGGTTATGTACGGATACATCTGTATTTTTTCCAGTTGACATTAAAACTGTGTCGTCAGCAAATGTTCCAATGAAACAGTCTTCGATAATAGGCATATCGTGAGTGTAAAGTAGATACAGCATAGGTCCAAGTATACTGCCCTGCGGAACTCCTAAAGATATTGGATATAGATTAGTAACCAATTAACTACTTACTTAATTATTATTAGTTTGTTTTCTGGAATTTTCGTAGTAATGAAAAAGCCAATCAGGAATTTCAGATACGTCTGTTGGCCGGAGTCGAGGTTGATAAAAACTATCGAGCATAATTGACTCGACTCCACAGTCCTGCCCTCCACCATGAATTGCGTACAAAGTTCTACTAAAACTATCATCCATAAACGAGTTATTTAGGTTGGACCGATATGAACTCGCATCATACTTATAGGGCCAAAATTATTCCTCAATGAGGCTTTAAAATTCTAATTATAGACCGATATGGATAAAGGGCATATACAAACATCACGTACTAAATTTCAACCCGATTGCATGAAATTTGCTCTTCCACGAGGCTCCGGAATTCAAATATGAGGATCGATTTATATGGGGGCTATATAAAGGGTGTTTTTCTACACCGAAAAAAAGTAAACTGTTTTACAGGAAGAATAAACTAACTCGTACGAAAATTGAACTAAATTTACTACACATTTTGAGATTTCCCCAAAGGAAAATTTAATGCTCTGTTGTACTTTCTAACTACATTTCACGACATTACACCCTCTAATAGAAGAAAATATTAACTAAAAGTTAAGAAGAAAATCATTGGCGCCAAATCATGACCATTTCAACCCTACAGTAGTTCATTCTTACTATTTTTGGGAATCTTACGAAAGTTTTCATTTGCTTTACTTCATATTGATTTATGCGTACGGTCATCGAACTTTATACTCACGCTTAGTTCATAAAATATTTGAGACATATGTACTTAAAAAACGAAAATTTCACTTTTTCTCAGCCAAAACAAAAAAAAAAAAAAACAGTAAGGAAAGTCTAAAGTCGGGCGGGGCCGACTATATTATACCCTGCACCACTTTGTAGATCTAAATTTTCGATACAATATCACATCCGTCAAATTTGTTGGCGGCTATATATAAAGGTTTGTCCCAAATACATACATTTAAATATCACTCGATCTGGAAGAATTTGATAGACTTCTACAAAATCTATAGACTCAAAATTTAAGTCGGCTAATGCACTAGGGTGGAACACAATGTTAGTAAAAAAATATGGGAAACATTTAAATCTGGAGCAATTTTAATGAAACTTCGAAAAAGTTTATTTATGATTTATCGCTCGATATATATGTATTAGAAGTTTAGGAAAATTAGAGTCATTTTTACAACTTTTCGACTAAGCAGTGGCGATTTTACAAGGAAAATGTTGGTATTTTGACCATTTTTGTCGAAATCAGAAAAACATATATATGGGAGCTATATCTAAATCTGCACTGATTTCAACCAAATTTGGCACGCATAGCTACCATGCTAATTCTACTCCCTGTGCAAAATTTCAACTAAATCGGAGTTAAAAATTGGCCTCTGTGGTCATATGAGTGTAAATCGGGCGGAAGCTTTATATGGGAGATATATCCAAATCTGAACCGATTTCAAGCAAATTTGGCACGCATAGTTACAACGCTAATTCTACTCCCTATGCAAAATTTCAACTAAATCGGAGCAAAAAATTGGCCTCTGTGGGCAAATGAGTGTAAATCGGGCGAAAGCTATATCTGGGAGCTATATCTAAATCTGAACCGATTTTGCTGATATTTTGCAAATTTTTCGAGACTCATAAAATATTCGGATGTACGGAATTTGAGGAAGATCGGTTGATATACACGCGAATTATGACCAGATTTTGCTGATATTTTGCAAGTTTTTCGAAACTCATAAAATATTCGGATGTACGGAATTTGAGGAAGATCGGTTGATATACACGCCAATTATGACCAGATCGGTGAAAAATATATATGGCAGCTAAATCTAAATCTGAACCGATTTTTTCCAAAATCAATAGGGATCGTCTTTGAGCCGAAACAGGACCCTATACCAAATTTTAGGACAATCGGACTAAAACTGCGAGCTCTACTTTGCACACAAAAATACATCAACAGACAGACAGACAGACAGACGGACAGACAGACAGACGGACATCGCTAAATCGACTCAAAATTTAATTCTAAGCCGATCCGTATACTAAAAGGTTGGTCTATGATTACTCCTTCTTGGCGTTACATACAAATGCACAAACTTATTATACCCTGTACCACAGTAGTGGTGAAGGGTATAAAAAAAATAAGTTGTTCTAAATTTTAAAACACTTCCAAAAATATCCTCACTAAGAAGTTAATTATTTTATCTACACAGGAATTTTTAAATTAATTTTTCTATAACTCGTTTTTTTTCATATTTATACCCTTCACCACTACTGTGGTACAGGGTATAATAAGTTTGTGCATTTGTATGTAACGCCAAGAAGGAGTAATCATAGACCAACCTTTTAGTATACGGATCGGCTTAGCGATGTCCGTCTGCCTGTCTGTCTGTTGGTGTATTTTTGTGTGCAAAGTACAGCTCGCAGTTTTAGTCCGATTGTCCTAAAATTTGGTATAGGGCCCTGTTTCGGCTCAAAGACAATCCCTATTGATTTTGGAAAAAATCGGTTCAGATTTAGATATAGCTCCCATATATATCTTTATCCCGATATGGACTTATATGGCCCCAGAAGCCAGATTTTTGGCCGAATTTGGTTGAAATTTTGCACTAGGAGTACAATTAGTATTATAGTCAAGTGTGCAAAATTTGATTGAAATCGGTTTCGATTTATATATAGCTCCCATATATATCTTTCGCCCGATATGGACTAATATGGTCCTAAATGCCAGAGTTTTGGTCCAATTTGGTTGAAATTTTGCACAGGGTTTAGATTTAGCATTGTAGCTATGCGTGCCAAATTTGGTTGAAATCGATTCAGATTTAGATATAGCCCCCATATATATCATTCGCCCGATATGTACTTATATGGACCCAGAAGCCAGAGTTTTATCCCGATTAGCTAGAAAATTTGCACAAGGAGTACAATTAGTATTATAGTCATGTGTGCCAAATTTGATTGAAATCGGTTCAGATTTTGATATAGCTTCCATATATATTTTTCGCCCGATATGGACTTATGTGGCCCCAGAAGCCAGATTTTTGGCCGAATTTGGTTGAAATTTTGCACTAGGAGTACAATTAGTATTATAGTCAAGTCATGTGTGCCAAATTTGATTGAAAGCGGTTCAGATTTAGATATAGCCCACATATATATGTTTTTTCTGATTTCGACAAAAATGGTCAAAATACCAACATTTTCCTTGTTAAATCGCCACTGCTTAGTCGAAGAGTTGTAAAAATGACTCTAATTTTCCTAAGCTTCTAATACATATATATCGAGCGATAAATCATAAATAAACTTTAGCGAAGTTTCCTTAAAACTGCTTCAGATTTAAATGTTTCCCATATTTTTTTACTAGCATTGTGTTCCACCCTAGTGCATTAGCCGACTTAAATTTTGAGTCTATAGATTTTGTAGAAGTCTATCAAATTCTGTCCAGATCGAGTGATATTTAAATGTATGTATTTGGGACAAACCTTTATATATAGCCCCCAACACAGTTGACGGATGTGATATGGTATCGAAAATTTAGATCTACAAATTGGTGCAGGGTATACTATAGTCGGCCCCGCCCGACTTTAGACTTTCCTTACTTGTTATATTTATTATATTGAGCAAAACTTGCTAATCCAAATCCTTTAACATTATGATTTCAATTGCAAAACGATTTTGTTAATCGTCCGAGGAAAATGTGTGCAAGCTAATATCAATACAGCCACACCATGATCTTTAATCACAATGCTGGAGATAATGATAATCGTCTTAGGCTAGGGAAAACGACAACAATAAAATCACAAAACTTTAGCAGCTATAAACGAAAACAGTTAACAGAAATTTCACTTTCACGAAAGGTCTTCGTACTTATTGGCCCGAATGGGGCGGCTGCACAGCCGTAGCTTCTGTTGCTGCCTACCGATGCATTTGATTTCTAAATTGTCAGTATTTGGGAGACGGGAAGGAGGATGTCTGTCAGTAACATGCAACACGCCACAAATGCCAGCCAGGCGGGCGGGAAATCGGCAAAACCAGCCTTAGCTAAGCGCGGTAGTTGTAAAGTACTAAATTGGTACCAGCTATGGACAAGCCAGGCAGACAGTTACACAGTTAGGCAGACAAACGAGCCTCTTAACTCTTTTTGGTTTTACAATCAAAGGCTTCCCAAAGGCTATACAGGTGGCTAGTTTGGTTGAGTGGTGTGCTCAATGTTAGCCTGTTGGCGCAATGGTTCCGATATGTGTATGTTGAGTATTTCAACTGGTGGATGGAGCCATAAGCGTAGGAAGGCCTCTGGGGAGGGGGCTTAGACCCCCCCCAGAAAAAATGTAGCCTCCCCCAGAATTTGAAAACCTATTTACGATTTTACATATATATACAACCGCACAAAGTTCCGCTAAAGACTTTCATGCACAATCGAATTACTTGGGTTGTGGTAGCAGTTGCCGATGGCAATGTTTGAAGTCTGATATTTATGAAATAGAGCTGTGATTGAACTTATGGTTTAGTTGAATAACTAGCAGCCTGTTTCTGTATGTCGAACGAGTTCAATCGATCGACTGAAATGCATAGAAACAGCTGTTTTTATACCCTTCACCACTACTGTGGTACAGGGTATAATAAGTTTGTGCATTTGTATGTAACGCCAAGAAGGAAAAGTCTGAGACCCATCGTTTAGTATACCGATCGTCTTAGAATTAAATTCTGAGTCGATTTAGCGATGTCCGTCTGTCTGTCTGTCTGTCTGTCTGTCTGTCTGTCTGTCTGTCTGTCTGTCTGTCCGTCTGTCTGTCTGTCTGTTGATGTATTTTTGTGTGCAAAGTACAGCTCGCAGTTTTAGTCCGATTGTCCTAAAATTTGGTATAGGGTCCTGTTTCGGCTCAAAGACGATCCCTATTGATTTTGGAAAAATTCGGTTCAGATTTAGATATAGCTGCCATATATATTTTTCACCGATCTGGTCATAATTGGCGTGTATATCAACCGATCTTCCTCAAATTCCGTACATCCGAATATTTTATGAGAAACTTGCAAAATATCAGCCAAATCGGTTCAGATTTAGATACAGCTCCCATATATATAGGTTTCGCCCGATTACACTTTTTGCCCACAGAGGCCAATTTTTTGCTCCGATTTAGTTGAAATTTTGCACAGGGAGTAGAATTTGCATTATAGCTATGCGTGTCAAATTTGGTTGAAATCGGTTCAGATTTAGATATAGCTCCCATATATAGCTTTCGCCCGATTTACACTCAAATGACCACAGAGGCCAATTTTTAACTCCGATTTAGTTGAAATTTTGCACAGGGAGTAGAATTAGCATTGTAGCTATGCGTGCCAAATTTGGTTGAAATCGGTTCAGATTTAGATATAGCTCCCATATATAGCTTTCGCCCGATTTACACTCAAATGACCACAGAGGCCAATTTTTAACTCCGATTTAGTTGAAATTTTGCACCGGGAGTAGATTTAGCATTATAGCTATGCGTGCCAAATTTGGTTGAAATCGGTTCAGATTTAGGTATAGCTCCCATATATATGTTTTTCTGATTTCGACAAAAATGGTGAAAATACCAACATTTTCCTAGTAAAATCGCCACTGCTTAATCGAAAAGCTGTAAAAATTACTTTAATTTTCCTAAGCTTCTAATACATATATATCGAGCGATAAATCATAAATAAACTTTTGCCAAGTTTCCTTAAAATTGCTTCAGATTTAAATGTTTCCCATATTTTTTTACTAAAATTGTGTTCCACCCTAGTGCATTAGCCAACTTAAATTTTGAGTCTAAAGATTTTGTAAAAGTCTATCAAATTCTGTCCAAATCGAGTGGTATTTAAATGTATGTATTTGGGACAAACCCTTATATATAGCCCCCAACACATTTGACGGATGTGATATGGTATCGAAAATTTAGATCTACAAAGTGGTGCAGGGTATAATATAGTCGGCCACGTCCGACTTTAGACTTTCCTTACTTGTTTGGTTATAAATTCAGCTGTTTGTTTCCATTTTAGTCGATCGACATAGCTTATTCGACATACAGAAACAGGCTGTAAAGCTCCTTTATTATATTGTTTAGTCTGGTTTAGTCATCTTAATTAAAAAATAGTAATTGGTATTAAAACTATTTTTTCATAAATTAATATCTTAATAATGAAGCAAAAAAGCGTCGCCAAAAAAGAAGTGAAAATGTTCTTTTTGGGTCCGGAAGTGGTGCAAAATTGGCAAAGAAGCGATGAATGTAATAGAAACTCGTCATAAAACGAATGTCCAACGTTTCAACAGCCGCTGTAATAAATTTGCATCACTTCTTACGGTGTGATCCGAATTCAGAGTTTTGAATGTGAATTAAAAAATTGTGTGATATTTTCCCAAATAAATAATTTTTATTTATTCGTTTTTTATTTGATTTTTGATCGACCTTTTGTTAGAATTATATAAATATTTATAAAGACCTCGAGCTTCAAGAAACATTAATTTATAATAATTTTTATATTTTTTTATGATTTTTAATGCATTCTAACGCTTGTTTCAATATTTTCAAAAATTATCGATTTTTCTATAATGGATTTAGCATTTTTGTGGCAAAATTTGAATAATTTTTACCATTTTATTTATTCTTACTCTTTTTTTAAACTATTTGAAAAAAGAAAACAAAAATTACGCATTAAAATATGAAAAAACTGAAGTAAAAAACTTCCTGTGTAGTTAATATAATTAACTTCTTTGTGAGGACATTTTTGGAAGTGCTTTTAAAGTTGTGCCTTTAAAACAAATCCCAATTTTTTGCTGGGAAAAGTGTGGAACTACTTTTAGTTGCTTTATTATATATTATATGGATGTCTATTTTTTAATTCTTTTTTTATGAAATAAAACAATAATAGAACCTATAAGTTCAGTCTATAAATTTTTAGCTAGGGGGGCTATAGCCCCCCCTAGGAAAATTGTCTAGCTACGCTAATGGATGGAGCTTGTATGGGGTCTGCCAGCAATATTGTCTAAAAGCATAAAACCATCAGCCCCAATGAATTTAAACAAGTTTGAAAAATAAATATGCGACACCATAGAAACCACCTCCACCGCTTGCTCTGTTAGAGTAAAGGTGCGACATTGCTTATGGATTCCATCTATCCGGCTGTTTCGATTTTAAAGTGTCCACTCATACTTCCTCATTGGATTACTTGCTTCTCCAATGTTCTCTCTACTAGAAATGTATAAAAGAAAATGGAATGAACTTCCGATGGCCGGAATATATTTTAATTAAAACAAACATTAAAATTGTATGGAAATAAGTTAGCATGTATCCATCGGTTAGACAAACCTAATTGCATCCCCAGCAAGGGGTTACTTAATTGTTTATTAATTGAATTTAACATATTTCTCGCACCCTAGTAGCATAAGCTGGACAGGCCGGTTTAGACAGTATTGCCAGTATTGGGAGTTTCCCCAATTTGGGGATATTTTTTCGAGGATGGCGAAATGTCTGAGTAGAGGAATTGGGATTTGGTGTGGAATTTCCATAAATTTGGGGTTTTTCCAAATCGTTTTTCCAAACCATTGTATAGGTTTACAAGAAATCGTTTTATTTCTACGTTATTAAAGAAGAACCACATCGAATCGTCAAAATTTCAAGAAAAGAAAACTTTGCTCCTCTTTATTCCACGGCATATAAAATGGTGTAAAAGAGTATTTGGACTAGAAACGGACATAGAATTTTAATTTGAGGATCCAAGCGCTAATTTATAATTTTATTCAGCTTGGCTAATAAATTTTTCAAGAATTGGGAAATCATTTTTCTGTATTTCCCATAAATACGGAAGAGATGGAGATGTTCACCTTCATATTGATGTATTATTGGAATTTTAGAAGTACAAAGAACAAAAAATAATTTTATTTAATAAAAGAATACCAAGATCCAAATCAAATATTTATCAATTGTCCTGCAATAAACTTTTTCAACGATTCAACGTACAGAGTTATTAGTAAATTTTTAAGTTTAATATTGACAAAAAATCCACAATTTGATAAAAAAAAAACATTGTAAGCGGTGTAATGTACACGACTAATAATTCGTTGCTGATGCCTATTTTTAAGTCTTAAGATAGCATCGTGGAACTTGGAAAGAGGTAGGACTGCGGGAGCCTTTTATTCCGCTAGCAAACAGTCGTTGGGGGGTTCGTGTCCTGCTCTAGCCAAGCCTTGTTCCCAATACATATATTATTGTAGACTCCCTTTTTATTTACTAAATACGAAACTAAATTGGAGCGAAATTAATGGAAATAACTTGAAAAGAATTTGAACTTAATTTAACAAAAATAACAAAAGAAAAAGATTTCCAGCGGTTTAATATAAAAAAAGAAAGATTTGAAATTGAAGTGAAATGTTACTTGTATTATTTAGAAATCTAAATTCAAGGTATTTCTCTGGTGTCATGAGAAATTGCCTCGTAACCCTCGCCAACCATAATCCAATTCGGCCTATTTTATCGGATCCCAAAAGCTAATAATCACTCACATTTTACTTACACATCCCTTTTGTAGGGAAACGATGATAAAACTTTACCAACTCATATTAGAAGTCAAATATGTCAGTTTTTATATTATATTAAAATTCAGGAAAATTTATTAAAGAAATGTAAAAATTATTTATACTATTTTTATCATTAAGTACATATATGGTTATCAATACCTATTCATATTTATTGTTTTGTTTTCAAAACGATCACGTTGACTCTAATTTTTGGCTACCCCTAATGGGTTAATCAATCATTAATTTTGGATTAGAAATTATAATAAAGAAAAATCACGATAATCAAGAAAAAAATGAACACATATGAAAAGATACAAAATCAGATACTACAGAGACTAAAAAAGAAAGAAAGAGCACGTGTGAGTGATAATCAAAACAAACTAGAAAATTATATTAAATTATAGCAACTCGTAACAACAATTACACTGTGATAGAGTATAACTGAATATGATGATATATATAACTAAATATCATAGAGTATAACTGATAAGTCCCCGGTCTGACACATAGATGGCGTCGCTAGTATTAAATGCATATTATTTTTATATAGTACCAACCTTCAAATGATTCGTGTCAAAATTTGACGTCTGTAAGTCAATTAGTTTGTGAGATAGAGCGTCTTTTGTGAAGCAACTTTTGTTATTGTGAAAAAAAATGGAAAAAAAGGAATTTCGTGTTTTGATAAAATACTGTTTTCTGAAGGGCAAAATACGGTGGAAGCAAAAACTTGGCTTGATAATGAGTTTCCGGACTCTGCCCCAAGGAAATCAACAATAATTGATTGGTATGCAAAATTCAAGCGTGGTGAAATGAGCACGGAAGACGGTGAATGCAGTGGACGCCCGAAAGAAGTGGTTACCGACGAAAAAAAAATCCACAAAATGATTTTGAATGACCGTAAAATGCAGTTGATCGATATAGGAGAGGCCTTAAAGATATCAAAGGAACGTGTTGGTCATATCATTCACCAATATTGGATATGCGGAAGCTCTGTGCAAAATGGGTGTCGCGCGAGCTCACATTTGACCAAAAACAACAACGTTTTGATGATTCTGAGCGGTGTTTGCAGCTGTTAACTCGTAATACACCCGAGTTTTTCCGTCAATATGTGACAATGGGTGAAACATGGCTCCATCACTACACTCCTGAGTCCAATCGACAGTCGGCTGAGTGGACAGCGACCGGTGAACCGTCTCCGAAGCGTGGAAAGACTCAAAAGTCCGCTGGCAAAGTAATGGCCTCTGTTTTTGGGATGCGCATGGAATAATTTGTATCGATTATCTTGAGAAGGGAAAAACCATCAACAGTAACTATTATATGGTGTTATTGGAGCGTTTGAAGGTCGAAATCGCGGCGAAACGGCCTCATATGAAGAAGAAAAAGTGTTGTTCCACCAAGACAACGCACCGTGCCACAAGTCATTAAGAACAATGGCAAAAATTCATGAATTGGGCTTCGAATTGCTTCCCCACCCACCGTATTCTCCAGATCTGGCCCCAGCGACGTTTTCCTGTTCTCAGACCTCAAAAGGACGCTCGCAGGGAAAAAATGAAGAGGTGATCGCCGAAAGGCCGAAGGAGTACTATAATATATCGTATACCATTTTATTTGGTATTTGAGATTTTTTCGACACATATTTCAGAGAAAAGTGGTTTTCATCAATATGAAGATTCTTTCATCGCATTGACGAAAACTAGCATCATTGATACATCATGGAAATAAAACACTTAAAACTTTTGTCCAACTTATATTAAAATGTGGAATTCATGTAATGGGACTTCATATAAACGAAATTAATTTAAATTAAAATTTAATTTTGGTTAACTTTCCCTGAATCGGGAAGAAAATAATTTCGTCTCATTGACGAAACTAGATCGTCAATGTGACGAACTATGAAAAGAACAAAAATTAACTTTGATGATTGCTTTCGTCACGTACACTACCGAATTTCTCACATGGACGAAACTTTTCTTCGCATAGACGAAAACGCATTGATAAAACTCAATCGTCAATGTGACGAACGCTTTTTCATTCGGTGTATGTAAACAATATCGATAAGGAGCCAAAAATATACAAATCTGCCACTTTTATCCCTGGTTTTTCCGAAAGATTCAAAAACTCTGGAATTTATGACAAGGACAAGATTCAACTCGCTTTCAGAACGCACACTACAATGGACCAACTATATGGCAAAACAAAATCAAAAGTTAAAAAAGAGGACAAGTCAAATTGAGTATACCAAATAAAATGTAATGGAGACGGGTCGGACATATGCCAAAAGGTATATGTCGGTACGACAGGAACTAAATTAAAGACGAGAATTTCATCCCACAAATCTGACCACAAGGCTAGAGAGAAGATATTGGATCAAAAGACGGCACTCGCAACCCACTGTACACAAACTGGACACAGCCCGAATTTTGACGATGTAGATGTATTAGTGGAAGAGAGTAATCCATTCCGACGATATACCCATTAGCGTAGCTAGACAATTTTCCTAGGGGGGGCTATAGCCACCCTAGCTAAAAATTTATGGACTGAACTTATAGGTTCAATTAATGTTTTATTTCATAAAATTTAATAAAAAATTAGACATCAAAATAACTCGTCAATTAATTTATAATAAAGCAACTAAAAGTAGTTCCACACTTTTCCCAGCAAAAAAATTGTGAGTTGTTCTAAAGTACTTCCAAAAATGTCCTCAATTATTTTAACTACACAGGAAGTTTTTTTACATGATTTTTTTCATATTTTAATGTGTAATTTTTTGTTTTCTTTTTTTTCAAATAGTTTAAAGAAAGAGTAAGAATAAATAAATTGGTACAAATTATTCAAATTTTGCCACAAAACTGCTAAATCCATTATAGAAAAATCGATAATTTTGGAAATTGTTCGACGAAAAACGTTTCAAACAAGCGTCAGAATGCATTAAAATCATAAAAACAATGTAAAAATTATTTATTTAGGAAAATATCACAAAATTTTTTAATTCACATTCAAAACACTGAATTCGGATCTCACATTAAGAAGTGATGCAAATTCATTGCAACGGCTGTTGAAACGGTGGACATTTGTCCCATGACAAGCTCATATTACATTCATTGCTTCTCCGCCAATTTTGCACCACTTCTAGACCAAAAAGAACATTTTCACTACTTTTTTGGCGACGCTTTTTCGCAGCATTATTAAGATATTAATTTATGAAAAAATAGTTTTAATATCAATTACTATTTGTTTAATTAAATTGACTAAACTAAATCAATCATAAGTTCAACCACAGCTTTATTTCATAAATATCTGACTTGAAACATTGCCATCGGCAACTGCTACCACAACCCAAGTAATTCGATTGTTCATGAAAGTCTTTAGCGGAACTTTGTGCGATTGTATATACTTGTTTAATTTTTATAAAAATTAAAAAAAAAAAAACTATTGACATTTATTGAAAAATGGAAAATCATAAATAGAGTTTCAAATTCTGGGGGGGGCTAAAATTTTTCTGGGGGGGTCTAAGCCCCCTCCCCAGAGGCCTTCCTACGCTTATGGATATACCTTAGAGATGCTTTATATCACCGACGTTCCCAGCGAGAAGAGATTAAACTTTAAAACAGATACAGATAAATGTTCCCAAATGTATCGATACATCATAAAAAAACACGGACGCAGGCATATTTAGTTGGCAATTAACTTTCATAAAAAGCGGACGTACATTCCTTCTACAATTTTTTGATTATTTCTTAAAAATACTTTAATGTAAATATAAATTGTTTGTGTTACTCGTACATTGTGTACTAATAATTATTATTTAGGAAGAAAATTAACGATGTTAGTCGAAATATTGAATAATAAATTTAACAAGTAATCAAAAATCGTAAAAAGGATTTTTTTATTAAAAGGACCTCAAGCCGAAATAATAATAGAATAATTTTTTTCGTCGTCGAAAAAAGGATGCCACTTGGGAAAAGAAAACAAAAAATAAACTTTATTTATTTGTTTATTAACTAATTCCTTGTCTATTTGTGTTTATAATGTCGTGCAAGCAAACATCACATTTTTGGTATAAACTCTATTTTGGTTCAATTTCAACAATAAGTAGACAATCCATATTTACGCCGTGTCACTCAAATGTACAAACTCAGGCATTATCTACACGCTGAGAAGAAATATGATAACCTCAAACTTGTTTTTGGATGGTGACCATGGTGTCGCAGAAATGTTGTTTTCTCGCTGAACATAACTTGCTGGCCGAAATCAGATACATAATTTCCGAGAATATAACATGCTTGCGACTAACATGTCACTTCTTCACTATCCAAAAATAACATTTTGCTCTTGAAACATGTTTGAGTTGATCATATTCCTTCTCTGAGTGTAACTGAAAATAAAAATAAATGCTGCAATATGGAAACAATTCTGATCAAAAAACCAAACACATTTTTAATTACACTTTCCTTCTTTTATGCTCACATAAAACTACGTGCCATTTGTGAATAAATAAATTAACACAGTAATTCCGTATTCTTCGTCCATTCCAAGCAACAATCAACACTCGACTGACGAGCAAATTGAAAATCTTGTGTACAGGCTCAAAGTTGTTTATAAAATTGTTTTCGCTGCAAAAAAGTTAAAAAAATAAATGGTCACGAAAAAAATTTACATGATCTTTATGACCATGTCTAATGTTTTTACGGCATTTGAGAACCATTTAAATTCTTATTGCTAGCAACCCCTGTAGGAAATTGAGGTGACTTTAAGTTAATAAATTCTTAGTCATAACTGAGTCACAGGTGACTCAAATCCTAACTCATTTCCCATGTAAAATCCTATTCAGTTTTAACACGTGTTGTCATTGGAAGGAGTCAGTCCTCACTCAAACCTGCATAAGCTTCAGCTAACCAAAAGTTAGCTCAAAGTGAGTTAGCTTTAGGCTGATAATATCATTAGCGTAGCTAGACAATTTTTCTAGGGGGGGGGGCTATAGCCCCCCTAACTAAAACTTTATAGACTGAACTTATAGGTTCAACTAATGTTTTATTTCATAAAATTGAATAAAAAATAGACATCAAAATAACTCGACAATCAATTTATAATAAAGCAACTAAAAGTACCCTACGGGAAATTGGTGCAAATTGCCACTGACGGACCTATCACAGAACTGATACCTGTGCTCCAGTTAGTTGCAATTTTCACATTTAGTGAAATAAAATTATCAAATAACCTTTTGTTCGACATATTTCAAAAGTTTTTTTTTCATTTCGGGTTCGATTAGGAGCCCAAATTGAAAGAGATTTCTAAGGGTTTGTCCGAGACTGGTTCCTGAGGACCTGTTTATGGGTTGCTCCTGCTAAATTGTCCCAGGACGTGTCCTTTGGGATGAGTCCAAGACGCGTCCTAAAATGTAAGTTTACTCCGTTAATGACAAACCCATGTTAAAGTGGACGGTCCCTTCCATACGTTTTGATCAGAACTGGGACTGGTCCATACACACCAGGGACTAGTCCTGTACCAGTTCTGTGGTTGATCCATTTCCCGTAGGGTAGTTCCACACTTTTCCCAGCAAAAAATTGGGAGTTGTTCTAAAGGCACAACTTTAAAAGCACTTCCAAAAATGTCCTCACAAAGAAGTTAACTATTTTAACTACACAGGAAGTTTTTTAGTTCATTTTTTTATATTTTAATGCGTAATTTTTTTTTGTTTTATTTTTTCAAATAGTTTAAAAAAAGAGTAAGAATAAATAAAATGGTACAAATTATTAAAATTTTGCCACATAAATGCTAATCCATTATATAAAAATCGATAATATTTGAAAAAACGTTTCAAACAAGCGTTAGAATGCATTAAAAATCATAAAAAAGTGTAAACATTATTTATTTGGGAAAATATTCAGATCACACCTTAAGAAGTGATGCAAATTCATTGCAACGGTTGTTGAATCGGTGGACATTCGTTCTATGACAAGTTCATATTACATTCATCCCTTCTCCGCCAATTTTGTACCACTTCCAGACCCAAGAAGAACATTTTCACTTCTTTTTTGGCGACGCTTTTTTGCAGCATTATTAAGATATTAATTTATGAAAGAATAGTTTTAATATCAATTACTATTTTATATTCAACTAAATCATAAGTTCAACCACAGCTTTATTTCATAAATATCAGACTTCTACCACAACCCAAGTAATTCGATTGTGCATGAAAGTCTTTAGTGAAACTTTGTGCGTTGTACGAGTATATACTTGTTTAATTTTTATAAAAATGTAAAATCGTAAATAGGTTTTCAAATTCTGGGGGGGCTAAAATTTTTCTGGGGGGGTCTAAGCCCCCTCCCCAGAGGCCTTCCTACGCTTATGGATAATATATGAGCATACTATGAGTTAGCTCTTAACTGATTAGTTTATGGTGAGCTCTTTGTGGATAATAAAATATTTTGTTTTTGTTTTATTAATTTTGATTCATTTTATTTTGAATTAATTAAAAAATAATAACAATTCAGTTTTTTTTAAAATTATTTTACAATAAATAAAATATAACGTATGTAAAAATTCGGATAATATTAGTTGAGTTCATCTTGTCTTGAGTTTGAGTTTTGTGTTAATTTTCTCGTTTAACTCAGAGGGAGTTGTACCTACTTTTGTAATGACGCACACTGAATGGAAGTGGCATTCGTCAGGGAATTCCAAAAGGCTTAAGTGTATTTACGAATATCTTCGTCCTCAAACAGCCATTTAACACTTTTATTCGAAGTTTCCATTTATTCCTTAACTGATAATGATGGGTTCTAGTGGAAATAAGGAAAGTTTAATTATTAAATTGCGTTTGAATTATGTATTTCTATGCTACTTACCGCTAACCGTGACAAAAAATTACAAAAGTTCTCTGAAAATAAAAGCTAAATTGAAACAAATATAAAAAGCCAAATCCAAATTGACAGTTATAAGAGCCAATACATATTTTTTGTTTGTTTATTTGAATTGTTTCCATGACTTTACTTCACTTAAATATGCATCAGCTTAGAGTGAGTAAAAAGGTAACTCATTGCTGATCGAGAAAAAGTGAGTTTGGGAAAAATTCAACTGACTCAAGACTGCATAAATAATGAGATAGCTTAAAGTCGCCTCAAATTAGTTAGTAAAAAGTTAGTTTGATTTTGAGTGAGTTTGAGACATTCCTACAGGGACATTTTTCTCGGCTAGAAAATTTATTTCACAAAGACAAAATACATGGGTGCGGTACCCATCTCCAAACATGTGTTTTCTGTGCGTGTGGGTACCCCTCTAATGACTGATACTTTAGGGTATGTTTGGACTAATTATCTTACTATATGACCCTAAAGTACCAGACTGTCATTAAAACCCATGCTGACTATATTTTCATTTGTGCATTTTGAGATAATATTGCAGAGTTTCTTAATGCAGAATACAAAAACTACCAACTGAAACCTTGCCGCCACAAATTGTTGTCGTGCTTTTTTTCTTTTGTACATTTTTCTTGAACGAAAAAGACAAAAAGCAACCTAAAGTGTTAATATCATCATTCATTGTTATTATTGATAAACAAATTGTAACAAATTTGAGAGGTAGGGCCAGTCAAGTACAGACCATGGTCTAATTCGCGTAACAATCAAATAACATACAAAGCAACAAAATTCAAATTGATTTTCAGTTGCTTTCATACATTTACATTGCATCCAGTAAGGTAATAAAAAGTTACGGCCACACTGGTCGCAAACTGAACGTCAGTCTACTATGCAACCAATAAAAGTGTTCAACCATGAAGTTGTAAAGGAAAGCATGTTAGATATAATTTATACTTGATTTTATTTTTTGAATGTTTCCATTTTGAACATTGCCTATTTCTTATCGTCTTAATTGTGCTAACCATCACTTTAGCTGATTATCGTTATGAGCTGGCAAGTGTACAAGAGATTGTTAAGTTTAATATAAGCACGCCTCGCTTTAATATCAATTTCGGTAAAGTAACGGATATAAGCACATCTCATATAAGAAAAGAAAACGCATATAAGCAAGATTACCGAAATTCCATGTTTTTTTTAGAAAAATAGGTTTCGTATAAGAAAAATATTATAAAAACTGCTAAAAAGAACAATTTGACATTCGCGCCAGATGACAATTCTATTAAAAATATGACTAATATATGGTACGAAAACACCAGAATGAGTTTCTATAAACGTTTGGTAATAAGTGAAATACAAGAACTGAAAGAAGAGGAATTTTAGGTACACAACAAAACCAGGAAGGAAATTTTTGCGTAATTTTAGAAAATTTATGTTGTTTTTAGAAAATTACCACTGTGCACTAGATAGAGCCACGAAAAAAAAGTTGATGCGGTCACACCCCAGTTCTGTAGCATATTCGAAGACAATTTCAGAACACCAAAACTTTTTTCCGTGCACCCTACGACCCCCCGAAATACTATTTATTGTGCTATGTCGTCATTTGAAATCCGATCGAAAAGAAACGCATATCGTTGTTCGTGGTTGATCAGGGGCTATAACATATTTCGTGCATTGGTCATTTTTGACTCCGACGTCAAATTTGATTTTTAATTTTTTTATTTCGCTTCGTATACCCCTATGATGCCCATTTCTGATAACCTAAAGATCTTAATAAAATATGAAATTTTGCTTTTGAAGTATTTACTCATATTCATAAACAAACAAGTAAGGAAAGTCTAAAGTCGGGCGGGGCCGACTATATTATACCCTGCACCACTTTGTACATCTAAATTTTCGATACCATATCACATCCGTCAAATGTGTTGGGGCTATATATAAAGGTTTGTCCCAAATACATACATTTAAATATCACTCGATCTGGACAGAATTTGATAGACTTCTACAAAATCTATAGACTCAAAATTTAAGTCGGCTAATGCACTAGGGTGGAACACAATGTTAGTAAAAAACCAGATCGGTGAAAAATATATATGGCAGCTATATCTAAATCTGAACCGATTTTTTCCAAAATCAATAGGGATCGTCTTTGAGCCGAAACAGGACCCTATACCAAATTTTAGGACAATCGGACTAAAACTGCGAGCTGTACTTTGCACACAAAAATACATCAACAGACAGACAGACAGACAGACAGACGGACATCGCTAAATCGACTCAGAATTTAATTCTAAGACGATCGGTATACTAAACGATGGGTCTCAGACTTTTCCTTCTTGGCGTTACATACAAATGCACAAACTTATTATACCCTGTACCACAGTAGTGGTGAAGGGTATAAATATGGGAAACATTTAAATCTGAAGCATTTTTAAGGAAACTTCGCAAAAATTTATTTATGATTTATCGCTCGATATATATGTATTAGAAGTTTAGGAAAATTAGAGTCGTTTTTACAACTTTTCGACTAAACAGTGGCGATTTTACAAGGAAAATGTTGGTATTTTGACCATTTTTGTCGAAATCAGAAAAAAACTTATATATGGGAGCTATATCTAAATCTGAACCGATGTCAACCAAATTTCATTTCATTTCATTTCATTTCATTTATTTATTTATGTCTATGGATTGCATAACCCTTACAGACTACGCATAACATTTCATTAAAATTAAAAAGTAAAGTAAATAATAAAAAATGTAAATACAATAACCTTTAATGTACTACACCGAAAGAATTCCCTTCGTAGATTTAACGAACAATTCTTCATTGACTATTCTTCATAAATTCTTCATTAAAAGAACGAAATTTTCATTCATTTTCGTAATTTTTGTGAAGAACATTTTACGAAATTACGAATTTTTTACGAAAACTTCTACATTAACAATTCTTCATATATTCTTCATTGAAACTACGAAATTTTCATTCGTTTTCGTATTTTTTGTGAAGAACTTTTTACGAATCTACGATATTTTTTCATTAAAAGTTCTTCATATATATTTCGTTATTTTAACGAAATTTTCTTTATAATTCATAATTTTTGTGGATATAAATTTTACGAGTTTATGTATATTTTACGAAATATTGCAAAAGCAATCGTAATTTTAAACATGATTAAAATTTTTAGAAATATTGCATCAGATTTACTGAAAATGATTCCGTAGTTTCTTCATACATTGATGGTTTTAAGCTGAAATCAAAACAATAATGATGAAAATATTTATAATTATAAATATATTATTATAGACTATTTCTGCATTCGAACCAATATGGGTAATATTTTCCCAATTTGATGGTACAACATTTGGAAAAGTTCGTTTAACCAATTTAAACAACATGACCATATTTATTGACAGCGAGCGGTTCTAAAGAATCAATTGATAACAAAAAGAAATAAAACAAAAACATTTCGCAAAGAAGTTTCATAACAATAGTGACCTAACTCAATTCATCCAAAATGTTCTTTGCACATATGCATTGCAGAAACTTTTCCTTATTCCATCAAACTAATTTAAACTTTACAGCTATTAATTAGTAATCCTTGACTAGTACATCAATTTAAAATTTTCCCAAAGCTACAAATGTGCGAAATTAAACATATATATATCATATATTTTCTAATTTGAAATAAACAATGTGTCGTTAAGCTACTTCTGCGTTAAACTTAAATTGTGAAATTCGAGAATGAGGCAGAGAAGAAATCTTTTATTTTCTCTTTAACTCTCTTTTCATTTGCCTACTTATTCTGAGAGTATACAACAAAGTGTTAGTAGCAAATGCAACATAACGGTTCTCACATATTTTGTGCTCGGCTAAGTTGATTTTATATAGAGTGTGTTCGCGTACTTTTCCAATAAAATGTAGTTGTACAATAAACGTTGAATAGAGTTTTGTATTTTGAAAATAATTTATTAAAAAAAGCAAGTAGCAAATTAGGTTTCATTTAAAAAATAACCATAAAAATGAACTGAAAACTGAAGTTAACTTTCGCGGTTATTTTTTTAAATGAATAAATTATTTTCAAAAGGCAAAATGTTATGTACCCATTGAGTTCGATGTTTTTTATCGAAGTTTCAACAACCTTTCTTAATAAATATAATTGTCTTAATATACGCTGAAAAAAATATGTACGTAATATTTAAGATTACGCAACCTAAATTTTAAGAAGCGAAATGTACAAAATATTAAGGACAAATTTCTTTAAATAATGAAATTTTAAGTAAATGAAAGTTTATAATCTTTGCTTCAATTTTTTTTCATTAAATTTAGGACACACATTTTGTAAATTTGCTTCCCTACGTCAAAGTCGCATGTCTGTGAACTAAAGCTAATATTCCTTAAAGTGAAGAAAAACATTTTTGATTTAAAGAAATTGTCCTTAAATTAACTGAAATATTGAAACTTTAGATGTAAGATAAAATCGCTTCAAATATAGGCTTATTTGAGGATTTAGCGTCTTTGATTACATTTTTTTTAATTAAGAAAGCATTTTTTACTTTGAATTATATAATTTGGATTTTTACCGGCATTTGTTTGAACGTGCACAGAAAAAAATTTCACGAAAATGTTTCCAAATAAACTTTTAATTCAGTTTTAAAAAATATTCAATTAAAAATTTAATTGATTCAGAAAATTTGTTTAATTGAAACAAAAATCAATCAATAAAATTAATAGTATCACTTAATTTTTTAATTGACCTTCAATTAATTTTTTAATTGAAATCATTTCTGTGATTGAAGACATTTCAATTACAAAATTAATTGCACCAATTGCTTTCGTGATTGAATCAGAAAAAAATTTTGTGTGTAAGTATATATATTAATAAAGCCCGAAAAGAGAATGAGAATTTGATAAATGAGATCTGTACCTAATTTTAATCTTATTGGTCCTAGATTTAAAGCCGGATTGGTCGCTAAATAATTTCTTTATTTTAAAAAAGCTCGGAATCAATACAAAAATTCTTAAGGGAAGGTCAAAATAGTTGGTCCAAGTAAAATTTTTTTGAGTGTATATTTATGCACATTTATTTTGAATATTTTTGGAAACTCCTACATTAAATATTGACTAAATGAAAACGACAATGTACATCAATTAAGTAAAATTATCTGCTTAAAGTTAATTATTTTATCAACGTTAATGCAAGAACTTCAATTCGTAAATCTAAAAAAGTAGTCACTTGAATTCTAATCAGATTGGGTTTTTATTTTTTCGAAATTTCGTTTTAATTAGATTTGTATACATTTTCCTTAGCTTTAAATACGAATGAAAGCTTTCGTAACACTCAAAAAAGTGAACCCTCTATTTTACTAAAACCAAGATAACCTTATTTTAGTTCGTGGAACTGTTATGATTGGAGAAACTTTCTTTTACTCTAATAATTGTTTGCGTACGTTAGTTAAATAAACTAAAGGACGAGAAAAAATTATACACAAATTAAGCACAAAGATTTATTGAATTCGTATTTCTCACAAATTGTTCATTATTTCTTTAAATTCGTAAATTCCACTACAAATGCGTCCATAATGAACTTTTTGTGTTACTAAGAATCTTCCAAAAATTAACCAAAAGTTTTGTTCCTGATGGGTTCATTGTTGTTTCAGTGAATATTTTAAATTTTTACACTATTTACAAGGTCGTTTTTAATAAATATATGGAAACCATTCTTTTCTTTATTTGATAAATATAATTGTTAAAACTATCATTATGTGTTGTGCCTATGATTTGTTCACTATCAAAAAATGGCAATGATGTGTACCATTGCAACGACTTTCAATAAATAATATTAAACATTATTATAAGCACGAACACAGCTATAGTTTGCCGCAGCTGATGTTTCAACTTGCTGAAGTTGGCTGGTGTTGTTTGTAACACAAAGAAGATCATTCGTCGTCCGATTGTTGAAGCGTACGGTTGTGTGGTCGGTTGAGTGTTTTTTTTTTGCCTTCAAGTTGAGTGTTTTTTTGCTCTCCAAGTTGAGTGTGTGTGGTAAGAATGAAATGTTTTAAGTGCAACGAAGAAGTGTGTGAACACTTATATATAACAAAATCATTTAAAAACTGTTCATTTTCTTAAAAGTGATCATAATTTTATTTGTTGTGAACAAATTTATCGAAGTTCTGCAACCTTCCAAAGACATTTCAAGAAAAAACACAATAATATATGCGTGGATGGAAAAAATGAAACTAATGAAATAATTGTACGAGGCGAGAGTACCAATTATGGACAAGATTGTGGGAATGCCGACGACGCAGAAAATATTTTTAACAAACATGAAGTAGATTTAGATTGTGAAATGAACCAATTATTCAAGTCCTTTTTAAACTTCCGTTTAACCATGTACTCAAAGCCAAACTTTTCACGTAAAGATGTAAGTTTCATCACCAAAAATTTTAAAGATTTAATGTTTACACCCATAATGAATGTGGCAAATGTCTTTGGAAGTGTGCTAAACGACAATTTATTGTCAAAACTGTTTATGATTATGTCGAATTGTCTTAAATTTTTAGATAAACTTAATACGGAGTTTCAACTTGTCAAGCATTTAAAAAGCGCTAGTCTTGCATCAAATTTAAAGGAAACTATTGTCGAAAAAGAAGGGAATTTTTCACACCGTAAAGGTAAGTTGGAGCATATTAAAATTTTTACAAAATTATATATAATATAATATAAAATTTTGACAAAATTTTCTATAATATAAAATTTTTACAAAATTTTCTATAGAAATAAAATTTTGACAAAATTTTCTATAAAAATAAAATTTTGACAAAATTTTATCTGCAAATGTTATGGGATTCACATTACTTATTGTTTCCAACAGGAAGGTACATGAAAAAACTACGGCAGGAACGTCTGAAGTGCGTCGATATACCATAAACGATTCCCAGTTCTCTTTTATTCAGTTCGGGAACACAAAACAAGAACTTCTTGTTCATGTCGAATTTTTCAAAAACAAGATGGAAGATATTCAACCCTTTATTCTGGCCATTGGAACATTGATGGAGTTTTCTGAGTTATTTATACATACTATACCTGGATGAAATATTAATTTCATTCAAAAGTTTTATGTACATTTCCTTTTATATAGTTCTTCATCAGATTTATTATAGCATTTTGATTTCAAATGAAACTTTTCAAATCAAATGAAACCTTTTTAAAATCAAATGAATTCTTTTCCAAATCAAACGAAACCTTTTTTAAATTTTTAAAAGGTTTTATATGTTTTGGAAAATGCTTTATTTGATTTGAAAAAGAATTCAATTGTTTTGAAAAATGTCTCATTTCAAATGTAAAAGATTTCATTTGAAGTTCAAATGCTATATATAACAGCCATATATAATTTGAATGAAATAAGTTTTAGTTATTGACTACATTTATCTTTTCCTTTTTTAATAAAATGATACAGACTAATTATGTTCTTTTTTTATAAGCTGGCTAATTAAAAAAGTAAGTACTTAATTAAACTGTTTTGCACATTTTACAAATTAATTGCATATAAAGTATGCACAAATTTCTTAAAGAGTATGAAATAATTTCATAAGAAGTACGAAACAGTTTCATAAAAAGTATGAAACAATTTCATAAAAAGAATGAAACTTTTTCGTAAAAAGTACGAAATTGTTTCATAAAAAGTACGAAACTTTTTCATAAAAAGTACGAAAATTTTTCATAAAAAGTACGAAACCTTTTCATAAAAAGTACGAAGTTGTTTCATAAAAAGTACGAAACTTTTTCATAAAAAGTACGAAACTTTTTCATAAAAAGTACGAAACTTTTTCATAAAAAGTACGAAGTTGTTTCATAAAAAGTACGAAACATTTTCATAAAAAGTACGAAGTTGTTTCTTACAAACTACGAAAAATTTGTAAGAATATTCTTCGTAAAAAGAACGAAATATTTCGTACTTTTAATGAAAAGTTTCTTTGGTTGTAAAACAATGACAAACTTCGTACTTTTAACGAAATTTTTCGTTCTTTTTACGAAGAAAATTCTTTCGGTGTAGGGAGTATAGCAAATGTTTCAATTTATACATAGTAAAAGTAAGAACTCATTATAAGTGTTAAAAAGTCTCATTGCCTTAGTTAATGGCTCATTTGCAGCATAAGAAGTATAATGTGTATTTATATGAAAAGGGTAATAGTACCGAAGAGAACGAGGTGGCGTATTGAAATTAATAAGATGCAAAAGTTCTGGACAATCAATAGAAGAACTTACAATTCCTTGCAAGAATACCAACGAATCAATCTCTCTACGAGAGCGCAAAGACTGCAACGAAATCAATGCACATCTACTCACATACGATGGCATTGGACGTGAAAAATTAAGGGATTTCAAAGCAAATTTGACGAATTTCTTCTGTACACTTTCAATGCGATTAATATGCTTCAAAGCATTAGGGCTCCAATGCACGCATAGCTACAATGCTAATTCTACTCCCTGTGCAAAATTTCAACTAAATCGGAGCAAAAAATTGGCCTCTGTGGGCAAATGAGTGTAAATCGGGCGAAAGCTATATATGGGAGCCGTATCTAAATCTGGCCCGATTTCAACCAAATTTGACACGCATAGCTATAATACTAATTCTACTCCCTGTGCAAAATTTCAACTAAATCGGAGCAAAAAATAGGCCTCTGTGGTCATGTGAGTGTAAATCGGGCGAAAGCTATATATGGGAGCTATATCTAAATCTGAACCGATTTCAACCAAATTTGGCATACATAGCTACAATACTAATTTTACTCTCTGTGCAAAATTTCAACTAAATCGGAGTTAAAAATTGGCCTCTGTGGTCATATGAGTGTAAATCGGGCGAAAGCTATATATGGGAGATATATCGGGCGAAAGCTTTATAAGGGAGATATATCTAAATCTGAACCGATTTCAACCAAATTTGGCACGCACAGCTACAATGCTAATTATACTCCCTGTGCAAAATTTCAACTAAATCGGAGCAAAAATTGGCCTCTGTGGTCATTTGAGTGTAAATCGGGCGAAAGCTATATATGGGAGCTATATCTAAATCTGAACCGATTTGGCTGATATTTTGCAAGTTTTCGAGTTTCGAGACTCATAAAATATTTGGATGTACGGAATTTGAGGAAGATCGGTTACTATACACGTCAATTATGACCAGATCGGTGAAAGATATATATGGCAGCTATATCTAAATCTGAACCGATTTTTTCCAAAATCAATAGGGATAGTCCTTGAGCCGAAGCAGGACCCTATACCAAACCCTACACACCACCAAATAGTTTTTGCTGTGTTATCATGATGTCCGATCGAAACTAGAGGTGTGCACGTGACACGAAATTGTCATGACTCACGAAAATACGGGAAAAATTACTAAATTCGCATTTCTCATAAAATAGTTCATTATTTCTTTAAATTAAATTTGGGTCCATCATGAACTTCGTACGTCACCAAAGCCATTCTTGCAATTTTGAACTCCAATTTGTTTCTTCAAACTAGGGGTGTGCGCGTGAATTACGGGAGTCGTGAACAAAATCTGAAGCAACTCTCATAAATGTGCGTTAATGGGACTGAAACAGATATGTCGTACGTGAGAAATAAAATCGGTTAGTGAATGTGCGTGAATAAAATTTCTGCAAAATCACGCTCACAAAAAAAAAATCAAGATTTAATTCTTACTCGTATGTTACCTGAAATTAATTTAGCTGTTGAACTAATGTAATCCCTCGATTTACGTCGAGATTGGTTCCGGAATTTGAATTTAAACCGAATTTAAAATTGTTCATACTTATTACTAAGCCTATTTAATTATGTATGTACATTTAATTATGTGTGCACACAATAAAAAACTTCAAAACTAAAGATAATTCAGAATTTGACGAATTTTCGGTAAGAATTTCAAAAATAAATGTATCGATGTCATCATCGTTGGAACTTATTTCACTTATGGAAGACGTTTCTGATTAAGTTGGCAAAAATGGACGACGTAAATCGAAGTTGGATGGAACAACAAATTTGACGACTTAAATCGAAACAACGTAAACCGAGGCGACGTAAATCGAGGGTTTGCTGTATACTCTATTCATGAATTGTGTTACCTTTGCTCATTCCCGGTTGGAAAATATTGTGAGTCTATCGTGAATTTGTCGTGAGTTACGTGAATTGTCGTGACTCGTGCGTGAGTCTTTAAAAGTAGTTCGTGCGTGAGTACTGGTTTTCATTTCGTGAATGTGCGCGAGTGTGAGTTGCCACCACACGAATCGTGTGTGAGTGTGCGTGAATAAACATTTTACTTCGTGAATGTGCGTGAGTTTGAGCAAAATTTCACTCACGCGCACACCTCTACTTCAAACTACAAAATTGTCTTTAACTATTAAAAAAAATTTGTTATGTCTAAAAAATTTTCTTGAATTTGTAGAAAAATATTTACTTATTTTTATGATATCGGCGGGACGCCAGTGTTTGTAATACTGTTTAGTTAAAATTTCCTAAAAATAATCTAAATGTTCTAAAATTAAACAAAAATTTTCTTCTGGTTTCCACTGTTTTTTAGTGGATGAAGTTCTTTTGGACCAGTATTAGAAAACTCTCTATTTGGCGGTTTAAAGTTAAAATTTAAATTTTGGATAATTAAATTTCGCAAAAGAGAAAGAAAATTAAAAAACAAAAAAAAACAATAAAAATAAAAATAAAATTTAAAATTTCACCTCCGCAGGGATGTGAACCTGTGCCTGTTAACTTTTTCACTTTGATGGAAGTTCTTTTGAGAAGGTTTTGCAAATTACGAGAATTTTTTGTTATTGAGTTTAACACTTGTGCACTCCTTGTGTCAATTTGACCCAACATTGATTTTAAAACGTAATTTTTATTCCTTTATTTATTGGAAATTTTTTTGAAACCTTTATTTATCCATTAGAGGGACGAAATGTACACGCAAAGAAAAAAAAACGTTTGGAAAACGTGTACCGAAAACGTTTTTCTTTTGTTAGAGTTTTTTGAATTGCTTCGAAAATTTTAAACTTTTATCACCAAAAAAATTCGTTTGTTACAAAATTTTTATTTTTTCAATAAAAAAAGTTATTTTTGAATCAACAACACAGTCCATTTCGTTTATATCAAACACTGTTCTTTTCTGACTTTAGGTCTTTAATAAGACACATTTTACAGTTCAATATTTAATATACTACAATGTAATGTTGATCATTTTTTCGGAATCTTCCGAACATATCTGGAACATATTAAAAAAAAAAAAAAACTTTGGTCGAAGCAGGGATCGAACCCACGACCTTTGGCATGCAAGTCGGACGTAGCAACCACTGCTCTACGGTGCCAAACTAAATGTTTGTTTCTGTTAAATAAACTTTGTTTATTCGGTTCGTGGGCGCCGCAAGCTATGCTATATAAATATAACTTATATGGATATTCATCTATTGATGACCATAACAGGTACATAGCTCAGTGGTTAGTGTGTTGGCTTACAAAGTGCGTGGTCCGCGGTTCGATTCTCTGTCCAGGCGAAAGGTAACAAAATTTTAAAAATTTATAAAATCGTATAATTTCTTCTACATTGTTGGTATTACAGGAAAAGGTGTTAAGAACTAAAAACCTCGTGGATGTGAGAAAGATGTGAAAGAAAATGCAATTAGCAAGAAAACAATGTTTTTTTTAGTTTGTTTTTATGAAATTGTTTTTACATCCTGGAAAAAAATAAACGTTTATCACAAAAAGTATATACTTTTCTTCCAAATACACTTCCTTACAGCGAAAAACAAATGAGAAACAAACTTTGTTTGTCTAAAACTTCGTTTGGGAGGAAAGAATTATATTTTTGCGTGTATGTTTTTAGAAGATACAAATAAAAATAAAATATTTACATAATCCGATATAATAATCCGCACGTGGAAAGGGCACTTTTCCAAGGAGTGCACAAGGATTAAATGGAACAAGTTAAACGGCCGTAAGTTCGGTCAGGCCGAATCTTATGTACCCTCCACCAATGTGGTATCACAATGGACTGAATAGTCTAGGTGAGCCTGATACATCGGGCTGCCACCTAACCTAAACCTAAACCTACCCTCCACCATGGATTACGTCGAAACTTCTACTAAAGACTGTCATCCACAATCGAATTACTTGGGTTGCGGTAACACTTGCCGATGGCAAGGTATCTTAAAACTTCCTAACACCGTCTTCTAAATTGTAAGTTAGTCCATAGGTGGTATATATTAAACTAAAAAAAAGGTCGATTAAATATGTATATAATTCAGTTTGACAAAATTTTCTATACAAATAAAATTTGTAGAAATTTTCTATAGAAATAAAATTTTGACAAAATTTTTTATAGAAATAAAATTTTGGTAGATTATTTTTGGCTCGAGTGGCAACCATGATTATGAACCGATATGAACCAATTTATGTGTGAATGGGGATCGGCTATATATAACTATAGACCGATATGGACCAATTTTGGCATGGTTGTTAGCGGCCATATTCTAGCGCAATGTACCTAATATCAACTGAATCGGATGAATTTTGCTCCTCCAAGAGCTTCCGGAGGTCGGGTCTATATATAATTATGGAGGCTATATACGTACACGACGTACCAAATTTCAACCGGATCACATTAATTTTGCTTTTCCAAAGGCTTCGGTGTTAAAATTTCGGTATCGGTTTATATGCACGGATGATTTTCATATGTTTGGCTATAAACATTATATGTTTGGAACACAAATTTTTAAACACAATATTTTTGAGTGCAAGCATATAATGTTCATAAACTAGCATAACATGTTTGGGACATATATGTTAATATGTTAGAACATATTATGTTTGGGACATAAAATGTTTGTAAATATAATATGCTTGGATGCAAACATATATTAATTTAGAAATAGCCTATAAACATATATATGTTTAGTAGCTTGGAGCGCTATTTAACAGCGAGCGATATTGAATTAAGTTGGTGGTTTTTGCTTGTTATTACAAAATTAACATTTTATTTTTCCTTGGGCAATTGATCAGCTATTTCTTTGATCCTTACAAACTGTGCGGTCCGCTGTTCGAATCCCCGTCCGGCAAAAGGTAAAATTAAAATAAAAAAAATTATAAAATTGAATAATTTCTTCTACAATGTTTGTATTACAGAAAAAGGTGCTAAGAACTAAAAAATCTCGTGGAAGTGAGAAAGATGTCGGGGAATATACAATTGGGCAGAAACAAAATTTTGAGCATTCAGGTCGAAAACCTATGTTTTAGCACCTATATTACCTGTTTATTTTCATAATTCATTATGATTAGAAATATATAAATAAATAAATACAATTTTGAGCACAATATTGTTTGGGAGAATTTTTTTTTAAGCATATAATATTTTTGGGTGCAAAATGCTTCCAAACATATTATATGGTCACATAATAACATATTGTTTTTTGGAAGACAACATTATTGAATTTGGATGCAAAAATAAAAAATGGTTGGAACTTAGACTACCCAAACATATATTGTTTAGACCAATATGCTTTCAAACATATAATATATTGGCAGAGATCAAACATATAAATGTTTGGGCAATACCCAAAAATGTATATGTTTGAAGCAAAATATGTTTGGGAGTATATGTTACAGAAGCGATTTTTTGTGAGGGTGTGGGGGCTATATGTATTTATGGGCCGAAATGGACCAATTTTAGCATGGTTGTTAGGTTAGGTTAGGTTAGGTTGGGTGGCAGCCCGATGTATCAGGCTCACTTAGACTATTCAGTCCATTGTGATACCACATTGGTGAACTTCTCTCTTATCACTGAGTGCTGCCCGGTTCCATGTTAAGCTCAATGACAAGGGACCTCCTTTTTATAGCCGAGTCCGAACGGCGTTCCACATTGCAGTGAAACCACTTAGAGAAGCTTTGAAACCCTCAGAAATGTCACCAGCATTACTGAGGTGGAATAATCCACCGGTGAAAAACTTTTTGGTGTTCGGTCGAAGCAGGAATCGAACCCACGACCTTGTGTATGTAAGGCGGGCATGTTAACCATTGCACCACGGCGGCTCCGTGTTCAATGCTAACTAATGCAGAAGAAGTTTTTCGTACACTTCTCCAAAATACTCGTAGTAAGAATGAACTGGTGAAATTATGAGGCGACTTGAAACTTGGGACAAGTCGTTGTTACTAATAAACTGCGATCCAAAGATTTTACTTTTCTAGCATCTTGGTAGAAAAAATTTCATCCGTTTCGGTGAATTTTTATAGGTGTAGCCCCCATCTATAAAAATGGGCTGGTGGAATCATCGATCCTTATTTCGTTAAAAATGTGGAAGGACGACGCGTTATCGTGAATGGAAATCGATACAGAATCACAATCAATGAATTTTTGTTGCCAAAACTTCAAGATATGGATGTAAAAGAAATGTGGATGGTGCCACTTGTCATATGGCGGGCGAACAATGGACTTGAAAGAAAATTTCAACGACAGCATTATATCGAAAAATGGATCGGTGAATTGGCCTCCGCATTCGTTTGATTTGACGCCGCTCGATTATTTTTTGTGGCGATACCTGAAATCATTGGCTTACTGGATAAACCAACAACGATAGACGCTTTAGAAACCTATATTAAGCGTGTAATTGCTGAAATACGCCCTCAAATGTTTGAAAAGGTGGTCGAAAATTGACCTTCCAGAATATCCTTTGTGCAAAATAGTCGTGGTGGCCATATTCCCCAAATTATATTTAAATGTTATATGACAAGAAATTATCTACCAAATAAATAATTTTTTTACCATTTCTTAATTTGGCATGTGTTTTATTTAAATTTATTTATTGTTATAGCCCCCATATAAACTGATCCCCATATTTAACTTCTTGAGCCTCCATGAACAGCAAATTACATCCAATCCGGTAGAAATTTGGTGCGTGATGTCAGTACAATTACATAAACAGACCAATAACTCAATCTGTCTTGTTTTCTAACGTATGAGCTACCCAGCAAAAAAATTTGGCAGTTCTTCCAAAGGCACAACTTTAAAAGCACTTCCAGAAGATGTACTCCCAATGTTCTTTATTTTAACTACACAGGAAGTTCTTTTCATACAATTTTTTATATCATGCTTTTTTCATATTTTTAATGGGTAATTTTAACTTTTTTTGTTTCAAATTGGTTAAAAACAGTTTAGGAATTAATACAATGGTACAAATTGTTAAAATTTTGTCGAAACAAATGCTAAATCCAATCTGAAAAAAATTGTGAATTTTTGAAAATATTCGAGGTCAATCGTTTCAGACAAGCGTCTAACGCTTAAAAATTATAAAAATTATTTATTTGACAAAATATCACAGAATTTTTTAATTTACATCGAAAACATCGAATTCGGATCACATCTAAAAAAGTGATGCAAATTCAGTGCAACGGCTGTTGAAATAGATGACTTCCGTCCTATGACAAGCCCATGTTAAATTCATCGCTTCTGCGTCAATTTTGCACCACTTCCGGATCCAAAAAGAACGTTTTCATTACTTTTTTGGCAACGCTTTTTTTGCTGGGCTAACAACAATTTGGAAGTTCTTCCAAAGGCACAACTTTAAAAGCACTTCCAGAGGATGCACTCCCAATGACGTTCTTTATTTTAACTACCCAGGAAGTTATTTCCATTCAATTTTTTATAACATGCTTTTTTCATACTTTCAATGGGTAATTTTAACTTTTTTGTTTCAAATAGGTTAAAAACAGAGTAAGAATTCATAAAATGGTACAAATCATTTAAATTTCGTTGAAAAAAATTCTAAATGCAATCTAAAAAATTGTAAGCGTTAGAATCCATTAAAAATTATAAAAAATTATAAAAATTATTTATTTCACAGAATTTTTTAATTTACATCCAAAACATTGAATTCGGATCACACCTAAAGAAGTGATGCAAATTCAGTGCAACGGCTGTTGAAATGGAGGACTTCCGTCCTATGACAAGCCCGTGTTAAATTCATTCTGCGTCAATTATGCACCACTTCCGGATCCAAAAAGAACATTTTCATTACATTTTTGGCGTCGCTTTTTTTGCTGGGAGTTCTAAGATACATTGCCATCGCTACCACAACCTAAGAAATTACACTGTCTTTGGTAGTACTTTATGCACAACCCATGATGGGTATATAAGATTCGACGGAATTATACTTGTTTAATTTTCTTTCCAAATTTTTGTAAAATTTCTTCTATCCATTACATATAGGCTTAAAAGAAACTTTTTCTGACAATGACAACTACAAAAACTTTAAGTATCGAAATTAATCCAATCATATCCGAATAATTCGGGATTGCATTGCCTCCTGAAAATCTGCAATATTCACATCAGCTGAAATAGATTTTTGTGGTTTTCGATCCCTGATCTTCCAATACACATAAATTGAATGAGGTTAAATCCTGACAAATTCACATTAATAATTTTTGTTTGTTTTATGTTGCTCTATTGAATGTGATGAATTTTCTTGGCATCACACAGTACGAGTACTATGTAAAAAGTCAATGCTCCTCGCAACATATTCACCATGTTCGTATATACATCCTCGACATGAATCATGTCGATGGGTAAATATCATTTCTTTATGTTTTTGCACATGGCTTCACATGTTAGTTATTTGATTTTCTATGAGTGCGCATGCATTTAGTTTGAGTATGATCATAACAGCGCCATTGGTTGTGCATACGATATCTCAACATCACAAGGTAACGTCTATATGTGTGTATGGTGTTCGTGTGATTGTATGCGATCAGTGAACACTTGCACTTTTTCTCCTCATTTTTGTCGGAATTGACTAGGAATTCGAACAAGTATGTGCAATGATGCATTTGTGAATAACGACCGATGCATCGGTGTACATTTTTTGTGTCAGTCTGTCCTTGTGCTTCTCTGTCGGCCATTTCAACTTCAACATTACAGCAAAAATCATACTTTCTGTTGAATATTAATGTGCAATATTTGTTGTAGATGTTGTTCACTTTTTGTGTTGCGAACATTGTATATGGGTGCAACAACAGCAAGGTGGAAAAGACTTTCACTTGACCAGATTATGTTTTTGTTGTTGTTTTTTTCGCAAGCCAATTAATAAATTTTTATGATGTTGTTTTTTTTCTTTTTTGAATTAAAATTCTACATCTTTCAAATTAAATTTCACATTTAGGTTTTGTAACCGTTTGCCTTTTGCTTTTCGCTGTAAAAAGTTTGTTTGAAGTATTTTACAGTTATAAATACATATTACGTGAAAGCATTTTAAGTTCGAACTTTAGTAACTTAGTATCTCAGTGGACTACATGTCTGAGTATGCTGAAAGTACCAGGTTGCAATTACAACTCAATCCAACCTATAATACAGACATTCCTTGGGTTAAGGTTCCTCATAATATTCTTCTATATAAACTATTTAAAATTGGTTTCCATGGTGAGTTGCTTCGCTGGCTAGAAAATTATTTATCTTTCAGGACTTGTGTTGTATATTGTGATGGTTACTACTCCCAGAAATATATTCCTACATCTGGAATTCCTCAGGGAAGTGTTTTAGGCCCTTTGAATTTTAATATTTTTATTAACGATGTCGTTGACTGTTTCATTCACTCTAATTTTCTTCTATATGCTGATGACTTAAAAGTTTATATGCGTATACGGAATATAGTTGATGTTGAACTGTTACAAGATTATTTGGATATATTTTCATTCTGGACATTGACGAATGGTTTGCCAATAAATATTTCAAAATGTAAACAACTGACTTTTCATTGATGTCGAAATAATATTATTTCTCATTATTTTATTTCTAATCACAAACTTGATGTTGTAAAAGAAAGATTAGATTTGGGGGTGGTTTTTGATACTAAAGTAACGTTTACAGAACATTTCAATTACATTATTCCCAAAACCCCTTCTAGTATGTATTTCATCAAAAGAAATGCTTTCGAGTTTTCAGATCCATACACTAAGAAAATAATTTATTGTGCATATGTGCGTTCTAAACTTGAATACTGCTCTTTTGTCTGGAGTCCTATATATATACATATAGTTATACACATAGATCGTGTTGAGAAAGTTGAGAAAAAATTCGTAAAACAGGCTTTACCTTCGTTAAATTGTTCGCCTCCAATGCCATCATACAAAAGTAGATGTTCATTAATTTCGTTAAAATCTTTGAGTTCTAGAAGAGATATATATTCGTTAATTTGTATACCCTCCACCATAGGATGGGGGTATATTAACTTTGTCATTCCGTTTGTAACACATCGAAATATTGCTCTAAGACCCCATAAAGTATATATATTCTGGGTCGCTGTGAAATTCTGAGTCGATCTGAGCATGTCCGTCCGTCCGTCTGTTGAAATCACGCTAACTTCCGAACGAAACAAGCTATCGACTTGAAACTTGGCACAAGTAGTTGTTATTGATGTATATAGGTCGGATGGTATTGCAAATGGGTCATATCGGCCCACTTTTACGTATAGCCCCCATATAAACGGACCCCCAAATTTGGCTTGCGATTGCTCTAAGAGAAGCAAATTTCATTCGATCCGGCTGAAATTTGGTACATGGTGTCAGTATATGGTCTCTAACAACCATGCAGAAATTGGTTCACATCGGTCCATAATTACATATAGCTCCCATATAAACCGATCCCCCGATTTGGATTGCAAAGCCTCTAAGAACAGCAAATTTCATCCGATCCTGTTGAAATGTGATACATGGTGTTCGTATATGGTCTCTAATAACCATGTAAAAATTGGTCCACATCGGTCCATAATTATATATAGCCCCCACATAAACCGATCACCAGATTTGACCTCCGGAGCCTCGCAGAAGGCCAAAATTCATCTGGTTCAGTTGAAATTTGGTACGTGGTGTTAATATATGGCCTGAAACACCCACACCCTCACAAAAAATCGCTTCTGTAACATATACTCCCAAACATATTTTGCTTCAAGCATATACATTTTTGGGTATTGCCCAAACATTTATATGTTTGATCTCTTCCAATATATAATATGTTTGAAAGCATATTGGTCTAAACAATATATGTTTGGGTAGTCTAAGTTCCAAACATTTTGTACTTTTGCATCCAAATTCAATAATGTTGTCTTCCAAAAAACAATATGTTATTATGTGAACATATAATATGTTTGGAAGCATTTTGCACCCAAAAATATTATATGCTTAAAAAAATTCTCCCAAACAATATTGTGCTCAAAATTTTATATATTTATTTATATATTTACAATCATAATGATTTATGAAAATAAACAGGTAATATAGGTGCTAACAACATAGGTTTTCGACCTGAATGCTCAAAATTTTGTTTCTGCCTACTTGTATATTCCCTCACATCTTTCTCACTTCCACGAGATTTTTTAGTTCTTAGCACCTTTTTCTGTAATACAAACATTGTAGAAGAAATTATTCAATTTTATGATTTTTTTTATTTTAATTTTACCTTTTGCCGGACGGGAATTCGAACAGCGGACCACACAGTTTGTAAGGATCAAAGAAGTAGCTGATCAATTGCCCAAGGGAAAATAAAATGTTAATTTTGTAATTACAAGCAACAACCACCAACTTAATTCAATATCACTCCCTGTTAAATAGCGCTCCAAGCTACTAAACATATATATGTTTATAGGCTATTTCTAAATTAATATATGTTTGCATCCAAGCATATTATATTTACAAACATTTTATGTCCCAAACATAATATGTTCTAACATATTAACATATATGTCCCAAACATGTTATGCTAGTTTATGAACATTATATGCTTGCACTCAAAAATATTGTGTTTAAAAATTTGTGTTCTAAACATATAATGTTTATAGCCAAACATATGAAAAACAGTCTTTTTCATCCGTGCATGCAAAAATTCGTCGAAATCGGTCAGTAATTTGGAAGAGCAAAACTCATCCGATTCGGTTGAAATTTGGTACGTGGTGGTTGTATATGATATTTAACAACCATGCCAAAAGTGGTCCATATAAGTCCATAATCATATATAGCCCCCATATAAACCGATCCCGAGATTTGGTTTTGGAGCCTCTTGGAGGAGCAAATTTCATCCGAGTCAGTTGAAATTTGGTACATTGTGCTAGTATATGGCCGTTAACAACCATGCCTAACTAGGCCCATATCGGTCGATAGTTATGTACAGCCCTCAGATAAATCGATCCCCAATCACACAAAAAGTGGTCCATATCAAGTTCATAATTCAATATAGCCCCCATATAAGCGACCCCCATATTTCAACGAAAACGATGTTAAGAAGTTTTAAGATACCACAACCAAGTAATTTGATTGTGGGAGACAGTCTTTCGTAGAAGTTTCTTCGCAATCCATGGTGGAGGGTACATAAGAGTCGGCCTGGCCGAACTTACGGCCGTATACACACAAAAAAAATTCTGGTTCAATCACGAAATTAATAATAATCCAATTAATTTTTTAATTGAAATGTCTTCAATCACAGAAATGATAATATCAATTAAAAAATTTATTGAAGGTCAATTAAAAAATTAATTGATCCATTTAAAAAATTAATTGATACTATTAATTTTTGTGATTGATTTTTGTTTCAATTAAAAAATTTGTTGAATCAATAAAATTTTTAAACTCAATTAAAATTTTAATTGGAAAAATTTTCGTGAAATTTTTTTCTGTGTACACTTGTTTTACATGGTATTATCAACTCTTCGGTTGACTGCCCAGAATTGTTACACTGTGTTAAATTTAATGCACCGTCCCGCTCTCTACGTTATCACTATCCGTTTCATATTGATAGACATTTTTCTTCCTATGCTTCTAATGAACCAGTTACCAAAGCAACGAGGTTATATAATTCTTTATATGAATTTTTAGATTTTATTCTCTCTAAAGAGAAATTGAAGCAAATATTACATGGTATTGTGAATTAGTAGTGTATTGAATCAATATTAGCTGTTGTTACCAACACTCGTTTAAACATCTGACGCCCGTTTCGTGTTTTGTTTCAACGTTAAATATCTTCAGTTTGGTATTTAATTTAACCATAAATTGTCCTACAAACGGACAACGCCTGCAAATTATTAGATTTCTCTTGGAAAGTTGGACGAAGATTCAGAAACGAAGGTCATATTTGGCTCAATGGGTACGTACATACCACACTCCAGACAAATATTTCACTAAAGCCAATTTAACTTTTTTTTAGTTCATGGAAATATTACGTTTGGATAAGGTTTCCTTCACTCTAATATTTTTTTACGTACGTTAGTTAAATGGACTAAAACACGGGAAAAAATTAGATTCTAATGAAGCATAAAGATTTAGTAAGTCCGTACTTCTCACAAAATAGTTCGTCATTTCTTTAAATTTGTAAATTTTGCTATAAATGCGCACATCTTGAACTTCGTATCATTCTTGCAATTTTTTCCCTACAAAATTTTCTTTATCAAGTGAAAAAAAATTAATTTAACATAAAAAAAGCATGCCCGCTTCCAAAGATTTCGTCTTTAAAAATTTTGGTATTGATTCTAAGCCAAAGAAGCGGAGAATTAAAGTACACTAAAAAAAAAAAGTGAACCCTATATTTCACTATAGCTGATTTAATTCTCTTTTAGTTCATGGAATTATTACGTTTTAAGAAAGTTTCCATGCAAGGCCGTATTCAGGGGGGGATGAGGGGGATCAACCCCCCCCCCCCCCCACCGAAATGAATGAATATTTTTATATAAAGAAATATATATTTTTAGCACAAATCATAGACTACTAGTTGAAAAGCCCGTCAAACGACGGTCGAAAAAACAAATTGTTTTTGTTCTCGCACCACAAATTTCATTTTTGGAAAATGTATTTCTGCTTTTTATGTGTGTTTGTTGTTCTTTTTGTGAACATGACTCGCTTTGTTTGGCCATAGCAACAACAACGAAACAGCCAAACACACATGTGTAAATGAAATGGCGCAAAACCTGCGAAAAGAACCTGCCTAATTCAGCGATGGAAGTACTTGGAGAGTGCAATAAAGAGATATTTCCAAACGTGCATATTCTTTTAAAAATTTTGGTCACTTTGCCAGTTACTCAGGGATGGAAAATACAATTTTTAAGAAAGTACAAAAAATGTATTTTTTGAGCGGAAAGGTACTTTTTACTAAATTTCAACTAAAATTTCACTGGAAGATTATTGTCAAGAGACTGAATTCTAAAGAAAATAAAATTTTGACAAAATTTTCTACATAAATAAAATTTTGACAAAATTTTCTATATAAATAAAATTTTGCAAAAATTTTCTATAGAAATAAAATTTTGCAAAAAAATTCTATAGAAAAAAATTTTGCAAAATTTGTTCTATAGAAATAAAATTTTGCAAAATTTTCCTATAGAAATACAATTTTTACAAACTTTTCAATTAAAATAAAATTTTGACAAAATTCTATATTTCTATATAGAAATAAAATTTTGACAACATTTTCTACCGAAATAAAAAATCGATAATATAGAATCGCATTCTTTTTTCGACTAAAACATTCTTGAAGTTCAATAAAATCCTGTTTTTGACTATGTCTTTTACAAAATCGAGATTTTCTTCCCACATGAACATGTCTGTTTTGCCATATTTGTAAAAGATTATTAACAAATAAGATTGATAAAGACTTTCTCAAAATATTAAAATATTTTGTCAAAGCTATTGTACCATAAATCTGATATCGACTCAAAAATGTCTACACAAAAGGTACTAAATCATTCGCGGGGGTACTACGGTAATGACCGGGGTGAAAAAGTATTGAAAAAAGTACTTTCGTACTGCATTTTCCATCCCTGCAGTTACTACACACAAAAAAAAAATTCTGATTCAATCACGAAATTAATTGATCCAATTAATTTTTAATTGAAATGTCTTCAATCACAGAAATGATAGTATCAATTAAAAAATTAATTGAAGGTCAATTAAAAAGTTAATTGATCCAATTAAAAAATTAGTTGATACTATTATTTTTGTGATTGATTTTTGTTTCAATTAAAAAATTTGTTAAATCAATTAAATTTTTAATTGAATATTTTTTAAAACTCAATTAAAATTTTAATTGGAAAAATTTTCGTGAAATTTTTTTGTGTGTACGTGCTAATCCGAACGTTCATTTTCAACAATGAAGAGATTAAAGACGTATCTTAGAAATTCGACTAGCGAGAGTAGACTCAATGGATTGGCATTAATGTCGGTTCATCGCCGAATAAATGTGCCGACTGAAGAAGTAATTGATTTATTTGCTGCCCAAAAAGCACGTCGGCTCAATTTAATATTATAAAAATATTGTATACATTACCTATGCATAAATAAAATTTTCTACACATGAGATTATATGAAAATTTTTTTTTTAAATTGAACCCCACCCCCGAATTAAAATCCTGGCTACGGCCTTGTTTCCATGCCATTAACAATTTTTTACATACGTAAGTTAACTTAACTAAAGCAGAAGAAAACATTATACACAATTGATGTATAAAAATGAACTAAATTCGTGTCTCCCACAAAATAGTTCAGAATTCCTTAATATTTGTAAATTTTACCAATAATGCGTCCATCATGAACTTCGTATGGCACTAAAGACATTTTTGCAATTTTGAACTCCAATTTTTTCCTTCAAACTACGAAATTTTCTTTAATAAGTGAAAAATAATAATTTTGTCTAATAAATCTTCTTAAATTTGTCGAAAATTTTTTACTTGTTTTTGCGAAATCGGCGCGACATCTGCGTTTATAATACAGTTTAGTTACAATTTTCTACAATTAATCAAATTTTTCTACAATTAGCTAAAATTTTCTTTCCTGGTGGGTTCACTGTTTTTTCAGTGTAAGGATACCTTTAGGACACAATTCTCTTTTAAATTTGGGGTTTGTGTACTTGCTTCTCAGAAGCAAAATTTAATTTTTCGTTTTTCAGCTTTTTTCTCATATACACCCAGAAAAAAGTGCCTTCGAAACTAAAGGAAAAAATTTTCATCAATATAGTTTATCCATTTTATTTCCATCAAGGTAAATTTTTGTGAAAAATAATAAAATTTACTCGTTTCAGTAAAAAAATCCTAAACTGTAAGCAGTTAGGAATAGTTCATTAACTAGAATAAGGCATGGAATTTTACTCATACTATTTTCTTCGCTGGGTATAAGAATTTACTACTGAAAAAGAAAATTTTATTCACCGATAACAAAGCATTCGTAAAAATAAACAAAAACCGAACTAAAACCAAGTTTCCTCAAAATTAGTAAAATTTCTTATAAAATGATAATTGCGACTTCCTTTATAATAGAAAGTTTTTCATACATACGAACAACACTTGGCATAGAAAAATATTTTAGTTCATTCGTACTAAGAAGTATGCAATCCTTTATAAACTTAAGGAAACACGCTTGTTAGAATATAGGAAATTTTCCTAAATTTCTATTGCCTACCTGTAATCGATACCTGTCATCGTAATCGATGTGTTTGCGCGTGGGTGTAATCGATATGTTTGCGCGTCGGTTGTTTTTCTAGTTGGAATCGCGTTGTTTTGGTATACGGAGAGATTGTTAAAAAATAATATGGTAAAATAATATAATAAATAACAAATAAAATATATAAAATATTTGTTATTTTAAATTAGTGAGAAAAATTTTCGTTTTTTTTAAATAAATCTATCAATGTTCGTGATAGTGTATAAAGGAAGAAAACACCAGCAGAATAACAACCCTTTCATTTGTCTTCATTTTGGAATCTTCAATTATCAGGTAATATTCAGTGACGCTAACCTTTTGGAACAAAAATGTTTTATGATTTTTTATATTTGTAGGTATTGAAATTGTAAAAGGAGGACAAAATCGTTAGGCAGCAACTTATTAAAAGTGAAAAGTACAAGAAGAAGAAAAAGTGCGTTTTACAGTTGATAATATCACACGGAAATTGGAAATAGTGGAATAATAAACTAATATTTCAAAGAGATTCGATGCTGTTGATTCTTAATAAATATATTCAATATATTAATAAAACATGTCTTTTATTGAAGATAAAGTTGCTTATAGAAATTAATAAAATTGTATTTAAAAACGAAGGTAAGCAGTTCTAATTATGAAGTAAAATTTTTCCACAAATGTGTAAGATTTGTCCAAATGAATGAAAAAATTTCAATAAAATCATTCCATATATGAATTCAAATTAGTTAAATTTTTTCATTCTGTAGTATAGTGGTACATAAATATAGGAAAATGTTAACTAATATATGGAATACATTATTCCTAATTTCTACGAAAATCACATCGTTCAAACAAATAAAAATGGCTTTGGCGCTATACGAAGTTCAACTTTCTTCACAATGAGTTCATTTTAACTTACAGAAGGGGTCACTTTTTTCTGGGTGTACTATCAAAGCCCTTTAAAAACGAGTTAACGACAACTTTATTTTCCAAATTCAGACTCGACTTCCAGTAGAAATTATGCTATGTTTCAAGTAAAAAACCTATTTAAAATAAAGTGTTGAAAAACTTATCATATATATGATTTTTTGCTTTGTTGTCAGGATGCAAAAAGACAACAAATTTAAAGACAATTTCATTAATTTTAAAGAATTTTTCTGAATTATTAAAGTCAAGTTGACCTTAGCCCAAACATTTTTTCTTTCATGTCATGATACCCATTTTCAAGTCAAATCACTTAATTATAAGGACAATACGACTGCAGTGAAAAGGAAAAAAACTTTATATTAGAGAAATGCGTCTTCTATGCTAAGAAAAATTTGCATTCGAATTTTAAAGACATGAAATCTTTGACCTCACGACAATATGTTTTTTAGGTGTATGTAGGCTTGCCAGATGGCCGGGATTCGCCTGGATTGTCCCGGAATTTCGTCTCCAGGAAGTGTCCCGGATCTTTCACAAAATTTGCCAAAAATCCCGGAATTTCAATTAGTCATCGCATATCTTTTTTATTTCTCCCTATTTCTCTGAAAGAAAACCATTTGAAATCAAATCGCTTTCACAAAAATTTTGGTTTCGGATTCACATCCATTTTAAGTGCGCTTCTTTTTGTCCATCATTAGGTTTTGTACCATTCCCCTAAATCTCATCACAAACAAAAATCGATAAATTTACCATCGCTGGATTTTAATGCATTAGTTAGTTTTTGTACCATTCCATTTACTCACATCACAAACAAAAATCAATTTACCATCACTGTCATTCAAATGATCAGCTGTCAGTACTAAATTCATTTCAAATTTGCATTTTTCTATGAAATGTAGCTGTATAAACCATAATAATCAGTTCACGGTAAGTTTCCAATTCTATATATATAGTAATAGTAATTTTATTCTTTCACATGCAGTAAACGACGAATAATGAATGATTCTGAGCAACCAACTACATCAAAAAGAAAAAGACTTACTACATTTAATGATGGATGGTGCCAATTGCCTGAGTATAGCAAATGGTTAAGGAAAAAGAACGAAACTACGGCGGAATGCATTTGGTGTCTTACGGAAGTGTCCATTAAATACGAAGGGTGTCGATCGTTGAATAAGCATATGCAAACGCAGAGGCATATTCACATTCAAAATTCAAGGTCCATGTCCATGGCGATTTCCAAATTCACAGTTTCGAATGGCACTACAAAAGAAACAGCCATTGCCATCGCTGAGCTAATGTTGGTTTACCATAACGTTATGCACAGCTTAAGTTACAGCAGCCTGGATTGTCAAGTTAAATGGCTATCGAAAATATTTCCAGATAGTAATATGTCGGTAAATATCAGCTTGGGAAGAACTAAAGCAGCCGCCATAACAAGAAATATTATCGCTCCATTCGCCCAAAATCAATTAGTTTCTGAATTGAAAAACACTCCGTATTTTTCTATAAGCTGTGACGCTTCTACCGTTGGTAATGTTAAAACATATCCTTATGCTGTCCAATACTTTAATGAAGTAAATGGAATCGAGAAAAAGATTTTAGATTTTTATGAAGACTGCTCAGAAAAATCTGAGGATATATATTTGAAGCTAATGGATATCACAGCTAAAAATAATTTAAATATTAATCAAATATCTGCATATAGCGCAGATAATGCTTCAGTGATTTATGGCATCCACAACTCCGTGTACCAAAAATTAAAAACAACAAATAACAACATTATAAAGGCTAACTGCAACTGCCATGTTATAAACAATTCATTGAAAAAGGCATTAAATAAATTATCTGTCGATATTGAAAATATCGTAATAAAAACTTTCAATGAATTTAGTTCCTCTCCCAAAAGAAATGAAAGCCTGAATAAATGTTTCGAGTTCGCTGAATTAGAATACAAAACATTGCTACGACATGTGCCGACTAGGTGGCTGTCACTGTTACCTGCGATCGAAAGACTAATTTTATGTTGGCCAGCGGTTAAATACTATTTCTTACAAAAAGGAAAGGAAAATTGCCGGATTGAAATTTGGGAATTTATTTCTAGAGGAGTTTCGGATTCCGGATATTCTGAAGAAGAAGAAAGTACAGTGGAGAGCATATCGGAAACATACTTGTACTTTGTACAACATATTTTACAAGAGTTTCAGAAATCAATATTGGCTCTAGAAAATGACACATGTACTATTGTAGAAATATATCCTATAATGAGTACCTTGCGAAATAGCTTACAGTGTCGATTACATGACTCATTTTATGGTAGCAAAGCGATGTCTATAATGCAATATATTCCTTTGAAAGACAAAATTGTTTTTGAGAACGAAGCTTCAAACTTTTTAAAAACGGCAATTGTATATTTGACTTCCAAGAAACAGCTACATTTGCAAAAATATCGATGTTTGATATAAAAACATCGTTGCCATCTTGGGAGAAAGTTTTAGAGGCTTCAACATATTTAGGAATTTCCCAGACTGTAGACAATGATGGACTTTATAACGACTACTGTGTTTTACGTGGCGTTTATGCAAATTTACCAAAAGAAAGACTAAGTGATAAAATATGGGCAACTTTTTTCGAAAAATGCGGTAGGGAAAACCATGAAAATTTATTTAAATTGGTATCATTTGTATATTCAATACCCATAAGTAATGCTTATTGTGAAAGAGTTTTTAGTATTTTGAATAATTTATATACTAAGGAAAGAAATAAAATGTCTTTTGATCTCATAAAAGCAGAATTGGTTGTTAGACTAAATATTAATACAAATTGCCAACAATTCGAATCATTTTTAAAAACAGGCGAAGGAACTAAACTAGTCACTTCAGTAAAAAATAGTACAAAGTACATGTGGCAAAAATGAGTTAGACTGACTTTATATATAAAATATATATAACTAAATATATATAACTATATATTCTAAGGTTATTTTTTATGTTACAAATGTATGACATTTACATTGAATAAAAAATGAGACTGTTAAGTTTTTTGTTTTACCCAATAAATAAAATTTTATATGAAATTGAAACTGAAATTTGACTTTTTGCTTGTACCGACAAATCCCGCAATGTAAGGCGCAAAGTCCCGGATTCCGGCAACCATCTTCTGGCAACCCTAGGTGTATGTCCAAAAAATTTTCTTGAATTTGTCGAAAAATATTTACTTATTTTTGTTATATTGTCATGATGTCAACGTTTCTAATACAGTTTAGTTAAAATTTTCTAGAAATAATCTAAATTTTCTAAAATTAACCATAATTTTTCTTCCTGGTGGTTTCGCTGTTATTTCAGTGCAGGTATACCGATATGAAATGAACGAATTTTTCATATGGCACCCATTTTCCACACTTTTGGATCTTTCTTATATCTTTTAAACGGTTAGAAATTGTTTGTTGTGCAACATTTAACATTGCTGTCATTTGCTTTTGACTCAAAGTGTCATCTCCATTCAATTCGACGTCTTCAAACTTTTTTGGTGGTATTCCACGTTCTTAATTTCTCACATCAAAATCATTATTTCTGAACCATTGAAACCATCTTTTACATGTTGCTTCTGATAGAGCATGCCTCGGCAAGCATTCCATGCGACTCTGCAGCACTTTTCTACAAATGAAAACAAAAAATTAATGCTTTCCGCAAATCATCACTTTCTGGTACAAAATTCGACATTTTTAAAACTATGAAAAGATATGATGTTGTCTGTTTAATGACTTGATGTATATTAAATATTTTTCACAGATGTCATAGCAAACAAGCACATCATACCGGTTATCTGATACATAAGCAGAATTGTCGATTTTGGAGTGAAGATCAGCCAGAAGCATTGTGAAACATACCAATCCAAAATCCAAACCAAATGCCACAGTTTGCTGCGGTTTATGAACTGGTGGTCAAAGATGATGCTAATCTTGCGAAACAATGGAGTTATTGAATAGTTTAACGCCTTTAAACTATGTTTTGTGGGGTCTATGTTAAACCTCGTGTCTGCTTCAATTAACGCATTGGAGAACAATATTATTCGTAAGATACCAGCTGGAATAATCTTTAAATACTAAATTATATGGACCGTACTATCAATTCAAATTGAAAATAGGTCCCAGGGAAATAGGTCCCAGGAAAATGAGCCCCAAAACCCAAATGAAACAGAACGATGCTTTATAATGAATATGAGCATCAACATAATGTATCTAAAGCGGTGCTATAAACAACGGTCCTAGAAAAATAGGCCCCAAATTGGAAATGTAGCATGGTCCAAAATTTTTTCGTTATATATACAAACCCCATGAACATGGGCCCCAATTTTATGAATGATGAAAATTAAGATGGACCAAAAAAACATTTGGCCCATTTCCATAAAAATTATTTTGAGATTACGTAGATGAGCCCCAAAATTATGAAAGTGTTCCCCAAAATTAAAAATTTACCAACATAATTATTAAAGAGTTCGATTTAACGCCTTTAAACTATGTTTTGTGGGGTCTATGTTAAAACTCGTGCCTGCTTCAATTAACGCATTGGAGGAGAATATAATTCGTAAGATATCAGCAGCAATAATCTTTAAACACTAAATTATATGGACCGTACTATCAATTCAAATAAAGGGCGGTTTGAAAATAGGTCCCAGGAAAATGAGCCCTAAAACCCAAATGAAACAGGACGACGCTTCATAATGAATATGAGCACCAACATAATGTATCTAAAGCGGTGCTATAAACAACGGTCCCAGAAAAATAGGCCCCAAATGGGAAATGAAGAATGGTCCAAAATTTGGGGCCCTTTTTCGTATGAATACAAACCCCATGAACATGGGCCCCATTTTTATGAATGATGAAAATGAAGATGGACCAAAAAAAAATTTGGTCCATTTTCATAAAATTATTTTGAGTATACGAGCCCCAAAATTATGAAAGTATGCCCCAAAATTAAAAATTTACCAACATAATTATTAAAGATTTTATAGGTTGTTTTATAGATTTTTAAATACAGCATTTTAATACTCATAGCTACTTTTTGACTTTTATTAGCTCCGATAATTGTTGATAATTATAATTATTACAAATTGTTACTGGAAGTCGTTTGTTTATACCAAAAAGTCAGCAAAAAAAAAAAAGCCGGAGAGAGAATACAATAGACAGTTATTAGATAGAGAAATTGCAAATTTTTGATAGAGATTTTTTCCCAAGTAAAATCTTGGAAATCATAGCATACGTTGCCAGCTGGGTCTTGATTACAAACAAAGTACCAGTTCCAATGTACACGTTCCACAATTACAATTGGAATTTAAAAAATATGTTAGAAGCTGAAATTGTATAATATAATAATAAATACTCGATGTCGTTCTCGTACACGCAAAGAAAAAAAAAAGTTTGGAAAACGTGTACCGAAAACGTTTTTCTTTTGTTAGAGTTTTTTGAATTGCTTCGAAAATTTTAAACTTTTATCATCAAAAAAATTCGTTTGTTGCAAAATTTTTATTTTTTCAATAAAAAGGTTATTTTTGAAACAACAACACAGTCCATTTCGTTTATATCAAACTCTGTTCTTTTCTGACTTTATATCTTTAATAAGACACATTTTACAGTTCAAAATTTAATATAGTACAATGTAATGTTGAACATTTTTTCGGAATCTTCCGAACATATCTGGAATATATGTAAAAAAAACAAAAAAATCTTTGGTCGAAGCAGGGATCGAACCCACGACCCTTGGCATGCAAGTCGGACGTAGCAACCACTGCTCCACGGTGCCAAAATAAATATTTGTTTCTGTCAAATAAACTTTGTTTATTCGGTTCGTGGCCGCCGCAAGCTATGCTATATAAATATAACTTATATGGATAATTATCTATTGATGACCATAACAGGTACATAGCTCAGTGGTTAGTATGTTGGCTTACAAAGTGCATGGTCCGCGGTTCAATTCTCTGTCCAGGCGAAAGGTAAAAAAAAATTAAAAATTTATAAAATCGTATAATTTCTTCTACATTGATGGTATTACAGGAAAAAGTGTTAATAACTAAAAAACCTCGTGGATGTGAGGGAAAATGCAATTAGCAAGAAAACGATGTTTTTTTTTTAGTTAGTCTTTATGAAATTGTTTTTACATCCTGGAAAAGAATAAACGTTTATCACAAAAAGTATATACTTTTCTTCCAAATACACTTCCTTACAGCGAAAAGCAAATGAGAAACGAACTTTGTTTGTCTAAAATTTCGTTTGGGAGGAAAGATTTTTTTGCATGTACATTTCAGCAATTTTAAGCAAAGAGAGTAAAATGCACTCTTACTGCCTTGCTAGTTTTTACTGGATATTTGTTACTGGGAAAGTAAGCGAACAGACCTATTGATACCGTCGCATTCATCTGCTTTAGCCAAACGTGCATTAGTTACACGTGATCAGTACTAATTTGAGTGCTAATGAAAAACGCGCATTGTTGAATATGGAGTGTGATATTTTTACTTTGCGAAAAATTAATAATAAATTGTTGTATGTGTATGATCAAAAATTGATACATAAACAAGTAAGGAAAGTCATTTTTACAACTTTTCGACTAAGCAGTGGCGATTTTACAAGAAAAATTTTGGTATTTTTAAAAAGTAAAAGATTGGCCACTGTGGTGATATGAGTGTAAATCGGGCGAAAGATATATATGGGAGCTATATCTAACTCTGAACCGATTTCAATAAAATTTGGCACAATTGACTACACTACTCATTGTACTCCTAGTGCATAATTTCAACCAAATTGGCGGAAACTCTGGCTTCTAGGACCATATTAGTCCAAATCGGGCGAAATATATATATGGGAGTTATATCTACATCTGAACCGATTTCAATAAAATTTGGCACACTTGACTATAGTACTAATTGTTCTTCTTGTGCAAAATTTTAAGCAAATTAGGGTAAAACTCTGGCTTCTGGGGCCATATTAGTCGATATTGGGCGAAAGATATATATTGGAGCTATATCTAAAACTGAACCGATTTCAACCAAATTTGGCACGCATAGCTACACTGCTAAGTCTACTCCCTGAGCAAAATTTGATTTAAATCGGAGTGAAAGATTGGCCACTGTGGTCATATGAGTGTAAATATATATATATACACCCAGAAAACAAATTCGTTGCCTCAACCGAATTATTTGCCAACCGAAAGCAGGTGGTTCCATCAACTATCAATGATATCTGTCAGCACAACCAACATTTGGCAATTGTAACTGAATGGTAGTATGTTGGATCAACTTTGCATTGGTTGTCGCTATATCATATTAATTGGTTTGTTTGTTGGTGCAACCGCCCTCGATTTTCTTTATTATTATCCTAACCAAATTCCAATATTATATAAAAGGGCAGACTATATTGCGATTTTATTAATTTATTACAATATTTACAATCATAATAAACTACGAAAATAAATACAAAAGGTGCTAACAACAAAGGCTTTTGATCTACATATACGTGAGATCAATTTACATTACAATTTACAATATTTTGTAGATAATGTTTGTTTACCAATGACAGATGGTTATTAGGTTGCAATTATGTGGTCAAACTACAGAACCTAATTCAATATATACTTGCCAGAAATTTCTTCCTTAATCCTCTAGATATAAATACAGATCGACTTAGACTCGTCATGTATGCTCAATACAATAAAAAAAAGCTCGCTTGCCGTAAAAAGTATTTGTGTTTGTTGGTGTATGAATCCTGCAATTTTTATGGAAACTGTAATATTCCTTTTTTATAAATCGGTGCGATACTTACCTGAAAGCAACTTCTTTTCTATGGGATAAACTTTATTCAATGTATTGCGGACTATTATCAAGTAAATGCTGTTCCCCGTTTTGCAAATTTTGTAGCGTCATACCATTTACCATGTCGATGTTGATATAAATATTTATTTGTTGCAACAACAACCTTACGCCCATCCAATAAGTGAACTAAGATTCTATTAGTATACTAAACTTTTGGTTGTACCAACCATTTGTTGATTCCCATGATGTAGGTCTCTCTATGCTGGTGGTTAGCTCAACAATTTTATGCAGCATACAACCAAATTTATCGGCATTGGTTATTGTAACCAATTGAATGGTTATGGGAATTTCGTTTTGATCCTGTGAACTTTTTTATGGTCGTGTTGGATGTATAATGGGGAAAATAATCAAAACATTGTTCTTGTAACAAAAAATAAGTTACTGACATCATTTCCCCATTGTAATGATCGAATTGCAACCAACCATTTCTCTGGGTGTATGAAATATATATATATATATATATATATATATATATATATATATATATATATATATATATATATATATATATATATATATATATATATATATATATATATATATATATATATATATATATATATATATATATATATATATATATATATATATATATATATATATATATATATATATATATATATATATATATATATATATATATATATATATATATATATATATATACATATATACATATATGGGAGCTATATCTAAATCTGAACCGATTTCAATAAAATTTGGCACACTTTACTATAGTACAAATTGTACTCCTAGTGCCAAATTGGGGTAAAACACTGGCTTCTGGAACCGTATTAGTCCATATCGGGCGAAAGATATATATGGGACCTATATCTAAATCTGAACCGATTTCTATTAAATTTGGCACACTTGACTATAGTACTAATTGTTCTTTTTGTGCAAAATTTTAAGCAAATTAGGTTAAAATTCTGGCTTCTGGGGCCATATAAGTCCATATCGGGCGAAATATATATGGGAACTATATCTAAATCTGGACCGATTTCTTCCAAAATCACTAGGGTTCTATTCTGAGCCAAAACACATACTTGTGCCAAATTTGAAGTCGATTGGACTAAAACTGCGACCTAGACTTTGATTACAAAATGTGTCACGGACAGACGGACATGGCTATATCGACCCACCCTGAGCATTTTTGCCAAAGACACCATGTATCTATCTCGTCTCCTTCTGGGTGTTGCAAACATATGCACTAACTTATAATACCCTGTTCCACAGTGTGGCGCAGGGTATAAAAAATCGTCGTATAAAGACGTTATTAGTCTTTCTTATCCCATTGAATAAGAAGACATATACTGCATAGGTTAGTTTATTGAAATAAAGAAATGAAAAATATTCCAAATGGAACCGAATATATTCGTAACTGAGTGAGAATATGTAATGAGACGTTCAGTGACAAACCAATTTCCCAGTGTAAGCCTAGCCGGGTGCTGGTAAAACAATAAACTATTAAATAAACTCGGGCCATTTTTTCTGCCAATAAATTATTTTTTAAATGTCTACCACATAGTTCTATAAAGCTTTTCCCAACTCCTTGTGAGGCCCTATTTGCCCAACTTTTATATTGTACTTTTGTTAGTGGAAAGAAAAAATGAAAGCAAAATATATATTTTCCAAAAAAATCGCGCGTAAAGTATTGTGCTAGAGCGGAGTACCAGTGAGGAAGAAAAAAGACATTGTATTAAAGAAGCAATTATTACGGATGCTACACAATTCGAAAATTACTGCCATGAAATTTATTGAATGAATTGTCTTCGACTCTGTCCAAAAATGCGAACCTGGAAAGGACAGATGCGGAAACAGAATAAAGTGCTGATGAAAAACAGAAAGTGTACAACGAAAGTAACAGAAGCTGTGTTGTTTGCCATGTCAACAGTCCCAATACGGTCACCTAAATTTTGTCCACATTTGGGAGGTGTCCACTTATGGTTAATTATAATATGTTAATATAGCAAATGTCTCCACACAACTGACCATGTTGGGTAGATGTCCGTTTTTCAGAGTGTTCAAGTTTGAGAAGTTTCCCTGTAGCTTAAAGCTACTCGCGGATGCAATAGAAAGACATCAAGACGTAGTCCAGGATATATGCAAGTTTCGCTGAAAGCGTTTTCGTCATTTATGAATTTAATCAATTGTTTATATTTTTTTGATTATTACATTTGTACTTATCACAATAGAACGATAATATCTGACCGAACTCAGATTATTTTGATTTCCAACCCATTTTAAGTAAGTTCCAATGTTTAAAATTCAAGCAAGCGGAAACAGAACAGCTGAAGAGATAAAAATTGGCCCCATATCAATGAAAAACAGGCCCAAATAAATGTTAGGACCCATTTTTATTAGGAAATTTTAAGCGCCATGTTCATTATGCAGTAGAACCCCCAAAAAAATTGAAATTCGACCCCAAAAATGATCAACGTTTCGTGTTGTTGTATCGTATTGTTGTATCGCAAAAAATTATTGGGGTTAAATGTCTGTGTACAAAATGGGGCTCATTTTTATGGGGTCCATATTCATAGCGGCAAATTGAAGCATGAAAATCGACCCCAGAGCAGAATTGGGGCTCATTGTCACTTTTGATTTAAACGACTTTGTAAAAAATTAACCCTAACAAATGGAAAATGAAATATGTGTTACTTAGTATGAAAACAAAATTTACGTCAATAAATTAAATATTTTATTAAATTATTAAAATGGAACCACATAAGTCAGTTTATATTCGCTATAGCCCTGCCGAATTTCGATGATTTTAGGAAATAAAGTTTAATTTATTCTTTTTTTCCGTATTAGCTATCAAAGTTCTTTAAAACGACAACTTAAATTTCCAAATTCGGTCTCGACTAGAGGCGTAAATTATGCTTTGTTTCAAGTAAAAATTCTTTAAAATAAAGTGTTGAAAAATTCCTTTTTTTAATGATTTTTTGTTTTGCAGTCACACAGACAAAAAAAGTGTCTTGTAAATTTAAGGACCATTTTAACTTCGACATAGTTCAACACATCTACATCTACTAGCCACCGTGGTGCAATGGTTAGCATGCCCGCCTTGCATACACAAGGTCGTGGGTTCGATTCCTGCTACGACCGAACACCAAAAAGTTTTTCAGCGGTGGATTATCCCACCTCAGTAATGCTGGTGACATTTCTGAGGGTTACAAAGCTTCTCTAAGTGGTTTCACTGCAATGTGGAACGCCGTTCGGACTCGGCTATAAAAAGGAGGTCCCTTGTCATTGAGCTTAACATGGAATCGGGCAGCACTCAGTGATAAGAGAGAAGTTCACCACTGTGGTATCACAATGGACTGAATAGTCTAAGTGAGCCTGATACATCGGGCTGCCACATAACCTAACCTAACCTAACACATCTACTGTAATATAGTTAATTTTTCGTAACTAACGTGAAAATTAACTTAGCTAAAGGAAAACTTATAAAAATTCAGAAATGTTTTTTAGTTCACTAACTAGGAAATGGGAACGATTTTTCCTTAAATAAATTTCCAACAGAGTAGTTAATGCATCGTTGATGCTATTATAAAAATACATGGGTAATATAAAAATCTTACTACAAAATTTGGACAATTTACTAAGAAAAAATTTTATATGGAAAAAAATTTGTGTAATAAAAATTAACTTAACGACATTACCGATTCGTATGATGGCTACCTACAGATTATTTCCCTTTTTATTATAAGTTGGAGTGTTTTTCCTCACATTGAAAATTTTAGATAAAGTAGAATAAAAATTAGTTAATATAGTCCTTGACGGGTGTATATCATTTTTTTTATAGATTCCTCATAAATTTGGTACATATTTTACCTTAACTTATAGATAGAATTCCAACTAAGCAATAAACGTGGTACTGGAAAATGAAGTGAGAAATCATTGCATCATGTGAGGGAGTTTTTAGAGACATTTGGTGTATATCTCGTATTATTGGTTTTGTTTGTTATTGCGTCATTTATGCTGTTGTTGGTTGTTTTGATTCTAGAGACAATGGAATGTCCTTGTGTGTTGTTGGTATCTTTTGTGGCGAGAGTTGTTTTCTTGCAATAGCGAGATCAGAAAGGGATCGTGTGTGTGTGTGGAGTTGTTTTTCTTTACGGCAGGTATCCCTGCAAACATTTTCTCTCACTGAAGAATCTTCCTCAATTCGCCACGAGCAACGTTTCGTTCGCGGCGAACGTTCATCTGACATTCGAACTCGAATCCCCCGTCGCCAGTACTTGTGTCCGAATCGCAAATCTTCCAAAATGATAATATATCATTCGCTTGGAAGAATTTTAAATAAACTGAATGGACTTTCATAAAAGATTCTCCGGTAATTCCGCCCAAGCGTACGATCGTTCGTATAAACGTTCATCTTGCATTCTTCTTATATTCTTCCTTACACGGAATGCGACTCTTTTTAAATAAGCTAAAATAATTCGCTTACTGGAAGTTTGAAAGAAGTATATGGAAGTTTATTCCACAAATCTTCTTGAATATTCGTCTGTAATTCGAATTTTATTCTTCAAATACTCAATTAAAACCTATTAAAAGAAGTTCAAAAGATTCGCATGCCTGAAGTTTATAAACACGATTTTTTGTTTTGTTTTTTCTTTGATATTCAATACATTCATATTTTATTTAATTAATTAAGTAAATATAAAATTAGACGTATACAGTTTAATGTATTAAAATATTTTATATTAAACTAGTATAATAACGACTAGTATAAAAAACTCATTAGTTAAACAAACTTAAAAATTAAATAAAAAAAAAAAAATAATGTGTATCCTAAATTTATTTCTGCCGTTTTTCCACACGATCTTTTGCATGTGCAAAATGCTGCTGAACCACTTGGTTAATTTTTATATCCTCCGAGTGGTTGCATTTTTGGTGTACTATTTCTGTTTAAAACAAAAAAATTAGAATTTAAAAATAAAATACACTGAAAACTAAACTTACCTCTAATTATAGAAACGAAGAAAAAATTTTGGATGCACCCTTTTTCCTTGGTGCCTCTCCAGGTGAACTGCATCGCTAACTCATCTATCAGCACTCTTTTTATGGCTTGACGCACAAAGCCAGAAAATAACAATATAATAAAATATGATAAAAAACAATGCAAGGTAGAAACTTACCAAATCTCTAACTAGATCCTTGTTTTGTTTCAATTCAATATCAAAACGATTTAGATCCTCTGCATTTGAGAACGGAAGATTATTTAGGGTAGATTCATCGTCCGTTTGCAAAACTATGTTTCCTTTTTTTAGCTCCCGAATCTCATTTCGAAGTGTCAATACTTCTTGTGTTAATGTGCTTATAAGTGTTTTGTTGTTGTTGTCTCTTTCAATCAGTTCATTTATGTTTTTGCTATTAGCCTCGTCTCTCCTAATCAGTTCAGCTATCATGTCTCGAATTTCACTTAACGTATTTATATTTTCTGAATAATTTTTTGTCTGAATTTGCTCTGTAAAAATTAATAAAAAAAATATTTAGGATTAGAAGTAAAAACAATTAAATTAAAAATGAATTACCAGTGTTGAAAATTTTCATTCCTGAGTATGTTGAATTGGAGTTTGGAGGCATATAGTTTTCTTTCTCATGGTTAAAATCTGAAATATTAAAGCAAAAAATTATTGATGAAAATATTAAAAAAAAAACTTACCTCTTAGTATATATATTGGTGCATCCATTTTGCTTTAAATTAATGTATATATGTAGTAAAATATGTATCTTTCGTAGTACAGTTTTCCAAACAAATAATTTTTTTTTTCAATTGAATAGGAATAAAAATGTTTGACCTCTGCTTCTACGACTTGTTTGGTGTAGTATATACTAAATTTGTCAGAAGAAATGGGAAAAATAAAATATGGTTCCAGATTAGTTATTGTTATTCCTTCGAAAAAGGGCAAAAAGTGTTTTTGTGAAATTTTAGTTATTTTTATGACTTTGCCTTCAACCTTGCAGTAATTATCTGGGGCTTTCAAAGACATAAAGAAATGTTCAAGTTTAACATTACAAAATGAGTCGTTGAATGATTTCCCATATTCAAATTTGAAACGTTTAGTTTCCATGGGATTGTGAGCTTGACTCATTTCAACTTGCCGGTTGTACAATTGTGCAGCCACGTAATTACTTTTTCTTACACTTTTTTTGACTTGCTGAAGATGATTTTCGAACATAAACGCATTTAAATTTTGAAGAGATCCGTGCCACTTAGCATCTTCATGAATGTGTAGTAAACAGTGGAAATTAAACACCAAAAATGAACAATCATACAATTCAGGAATCTTTTCAACGAAACTTTTCAACAAATATTGGGCATAATCGTTGTTTCTTGTACAATCACTTCTATCAAGCAATATGCGAATACCTAACGAAAGACGTAAGAAATGCTCGTATCTTTCCGGAGATAAAATATTTTTTAACAAAAATGGACCTGTATATAAAAGTAGTTGTCTAAACTCTGTTGCTTTAAATCTCTCAAGTTCTTTCAAATGACGTGGTTTTCGACTGAACTCGACTGGTATGCAAGGTTTAAGTTCTAATAACTCCTTAGATAGTTGATTAATTTTCCAAGAGGGAAGCGAAAACTGTTCTCCCTTTTTCCTGGTCCACGAAATAAAAAGGGTTTTCACTACACCTAAGCATACCACATGCATATAATCGAGCGATATTTGCTTAACCATGTCTAGGTTGAGACTTTCTAGGGAAACCAATTTCATTTCATTGTGATGGGCTTCCTGCTCACGATTTCTGAATGACTCATTAGTTCTTTTTGTGGAATTTTGGTTAAGAGGAAAGGTTAATTTATTTTTCAATATTACACCTTTATGTGTACATCGTGTGCATGAAAAGTAGCCTGTGTGTCCCTTAATGCCAATGACAAAAGATCTTGCCGGAGCGTCCATTATAAAACATCTTGGTCTTACATAAAAAAAATTATTTTTAAATTGAATACCTTCTTCGATTAATGTTTTCATTTCGGAAATAAACTCTTCCAAGTATATATTAGCATTATTTGGCTTAGAGTTTCCTTCGAAAAGCCCGCATAACAAAACTTCGGAAGTATTAACTACACCGCATAATATTGGCCAAACTTATTTATTGGAGCTTTTCGTCAAAGGCAGACCGTCAATATTTACGTCCAACATTATGGTTTCTTTATTAAAGTTTGTTCTGCGCAAGAAATCAGTTAAGGGATCTTTTACACCGTAATGGACATATATACCGGAGTCCATTGGTCGGGAAACAATGTCTTTCGGAGTTTTTTTTTTAAGTTCGCACATCTTTTGGTAAATCTATTTTGAAATTACGTATTATTCCTAATAATTCATTAATTGCCGTATGGCTTATAGAGTGTTTAATAGACCACCAAATTAAATTGTTTTTCAAAGTTTCTAAATCATTAAAATCCTCTTCACTATCTTCACTCCCTGCATCACTCTCATTTTCATCCTCCACAAACACTTGTGGAATATCGTTTTCCAATTGAATGTTTACATCATTTGTACATACATTATCTAATGTTTCTTTTTTCTTTTCACACCGAATGTTTGTTTCACTAAAATTATTAATTTGGGGGATATTTTGAATATTTTCACTAATATTTACATTATTGGACGTTTTGTAAATACTATTTAATAATTTAGCCGCTTCTCTTCTGCTTTTTAAACGTAATGCTTTGTCAGACATAACTAAACACTTTTTGCAACAAGAAAACAAAAAAACACTTCTACTCACCTTCGCTACCGGCACTGAAATGAGGATATGATTATTGTTTACCGTGATTAAAAAAAATAAAGTATGACGAAAATTCTTCCAAACTTCGCCTGTAGACACTTTACAACATTTTGTTTCACCGTTATGAGAAGACAAGACAATTACCAAAGTTCTTCCAGACTTCTCTTGTATCCATTTTTTGTAATTTTCTACGCAAAGTCTTCATTGCTGTACAACAAAACTTCTTCCAAACTTCGCGTGTACCCACTTTATATAATTGTTTTCATTTTTCGCATAATATTCATCGTTTTTTGATTCAGGCGAATATTTTTGTGTACTTATTGTAGAGTATTTCAAATATGTCAAAATATGTTCTTCCAAAATTCGCATCAAACAGTAATGCGAATGTTACTCACAAATTTGCCAATCAGATGTTAAAAGCAATTGTAAGTTATTCGCTTGTGGTAAACTTCTAAAATTCGCTTTCATGTTTTATGAAACTCCACTTAGAAAACTTTTTCCAAACTTCGCATGTCTCCACGTTTGATAAATTCGTAGATTTATCGCCTTTTTCATGCGCCTATCAACATTCACGCAAATGTTACGAGAAAATTCGCCTATTAGGTGCTAAGAATAATTGTAAGTTATTCGCTTGTGGTATCAGCTCACTCATGTTCCTCAAAACTTTATGAAAAATAATTATTTATTATTCGCGAAGATGAAAGTTCTTCCGAAATACTTCAAATTGTTTGCAGGGATGTATCCTTTATGACTATTTATGTCTTTGAGTTTTATTGCTGCATTCAGTTCTGTTGATGTATTTATGAAGTGCACACGTGGATTTAATTTTGCAAAATTGTACGTGCGGTATTGGTGTTTATTAATGAAAATACATTTATTTCGAAAGATTTTAGAAACTGAGAAGTGAATGATGTGATGTTAGAGAAATCAAAAACGCTTTTTATTGACAAAAACAAATAACAGATTAAGGAACTGTATATTTCTGTTAATAGTTTAAAATTAGTGCGGATTTTTAATTGATTTACATAGGTTAGGTTAGGTGGCAGCACGATGTATCAGGCTCACTTAGACTATTCAGTCCATTGTGATACCACATTGGTGAACTTCTCTCTGTGATTGATTTACATAAAAAATATACAACATGAGTGGTAATAGGATGATCTATATTTATTCTACATCTGGATCACAGGTTGGAGATGCAACCAGTTTTTTGAATCTATATTTTTTATGTTACAGCAATTCCTACAGGTTAGTACCAAGTTCGAATTTAGCAGCTAAAATTAAAAATAAATCACTAAGAAAAGATACAAATTTAAATATAACTTGATGGAGAATAGCCCAAACCAAGTTTTTTATAAAGATTATTTTTTATAATAGATTATTAAAGAACACTTATCATGAAAATTGCGATTTTAGTCTCTAAACTCGAACTTAATATCCACCTTAAATACTAAATGCTATACTGATAAATGGAAATTATGTCAAATTTTAAAATATTTTTTTTTTTGTAATGGTAATTTTTTGGAATATTCTTACTGTTTAATGCTAACTAAGCTGATATCATTATTGGCTCTAGGAAATACTCTTGAAAACCGTAAGTTAAAAGTCAATATGAACAATAGAATTTGATAATATTTTTCTTATATTTTGTATAGCTTTGCAATTTCAGATGCTTATAAGACAAATCCGCCCAACAAAATTTAGCCAAAATCGATGAAATTGGACAACAATTCAATGAATATAGCAACTTGTGCCACATATATCTTTCATATGGATAGAAAACATGGAAATTTGAATTAATTAGTTTAGTCCTAATAACATACAATATTACTCTTATGAAGAAGCAATTACTAACTACCGATAAGTAACTGCATCCAACGTACGAATAAAAGTATTTCCTTTATTGTATATCATAAGCCATAATTTTGTGTAATATAAAATAATTTTTTGATATAAAATACTGGTGGTTATAGAAAATTTACTTGTTTTGTACGAAAAATTTCTTAGTTGTATACAGACTTGTTGTACCTTTGAATGAACTAAAACACGATGCAATACATGAACTAATTTATAAGAAAATCATAAACTTATCTAGATGAAAAAATCTTTGGCGCCAAATCATTCTTACTATGGGTTAGTTAATTTTTCATAAAAAATAGTAAACTTTTTTTTCGGTGCAAGATGGAAAAAGTCAACAAATTTAAAATCGATTTCATTAATCTTGAAGAATTTTTCAGAATTATTAAAGCCTAGCTGACCTTAGTCAAACAAAAATTGTGTTTTTCCTCATTTTAGGATACCCATTTTGAAGTCAAATTACATAAGTACAAGGACAAAACGACTTCATTGAAAAGTTTATTGACTTTTGGACAAGGAAAACAACTTTATATCAGAGAAATGCGTCATCTATGCTAAGCTAAATTCAGATGCGTATTATGAAGATATGAAATCTTTGACCTAACAACACAATTTTTTTCAGTGCATCATTCATTTTTCTGAATTTAATGTGTATTTTATTTATTTTATTATTATTTTTTGTTCTTTTTTCCAAAATATTTAAAAAAAGATCACCTTTATGAATTAAGAGATTTTTTTCCATAATATCGACTTGTTTCCTAATGTCCGGATATCTTGGCATTATCTTCCATGGTGTGTCGTTTAGCGTCGTTATTAACACTTGTTTGTTACAAAGATGCGGTGTCGCCAATGGTTTACGGTTGGGATTGTATGGCATTTCAGTATTTGTTTTCCCTTTCGGATGTTTTCATAAACGTTTTGTTTGTAATTAGCACCAATTAAAATAGACTCCTTTTACACCTCCATGGTATATCAACAAGATAGACAACGATCGAGTCGAAAAACATAAACCATTCCTAGCTTGACCTTGTATGCTCTGGAATCGTATATATGGCCAAGTGGCTGCTAACACTTGTTCTCTACATTTAGTGGCTTTGGTTTATTGTCATGCAGCAACTCGTAAACATAGCATCAGTTACACCACCAATACAAACTCATTACAATGAGAACTTGCAGACAAGTGCTAATTATTCCTAAATTGTTGGTTATTTTAAGGTTACCACTAAACTAAGATTTTGTCTAAGTGATGTTGTTCTTTTGTTAAGCTTGGTGGTTTGGTCGGTCGTGTTCACTCACCCAACAGAGTCATGACCTACCGACACGGTCATAATTCTAAACCTCGTGTTTTTTTTATATTTTGAATGGTTTTAACATAAATGCGCATGATATATGATCTAATTCGTTAATGTGTTTCACATAGGTTTCATAATTAGCCGTTGATTTATGTCGAAGAAAAATTTGTAATTTTTTGGTCTTTAACCCTTGCACTAGCCTTAGGGGGAACTTTAGTTTGTGAGATCAATATCCGTTTAGATGTGGATTTACCCCTAAATGACACACATAGCATAATTGGTAAAACCTCTAATTTGGGATAATTGTGAGTTAGATAGTTAAGCAAATCGATAGAGAGGTGTTGTAGCATAAACGTTTCGAGTTGGAATTCTTACAGCCGATAATGATAAAAAGGAATTATTGCAATAAATATTCTCTAATAGAGGGAGAGGCACTACTGAAGGCAATAGACTAAAGAAGATGAAAAATTGGCTTCTGCCTATTAAATGTTGCATTTGCTGTGTAAAGTGGTTTCAAATCGCTTTTTTGTTGGAAATAATTTTGCAATTTTTGAATGGATAAAGATATCAACATAAGTTTTTCTTTGTATGTAGGATGAGGAGTTTTCCTCTAACTTTGCAAGTTGTGAGTTCGTAGGTTCACGGACTGATATATAGACATTTAAAGTTGGTCACCTCGGGTGTATGAAATTTTGTTTTAGCTGCCAATTCCGCAATTATGAACCGATTTCAATGCGTTTTCTATACTGCGTAGATCTTTAAAGGCCCAATAAAAAGGTCGCGTGCTTATATATCGATTAGTTTGCGAGATATGTGCCTTACAATGTTTTTTTTTTTTTTTTTGTACAAAATTGTAATTTTAAGTCAATTTTTTCTTCACAAAACTGTACACATTTTAGAAGAAACAAGTATATACGGTCGTAAGTTCGGCCAGGCCGAATCTTAAAGGGTGATACGGTCAAAATTTGGTCAATATAAACTTGACGTATTTCTTTCAAATTTGCATTTAAAAAAACTTGAACACCCCTCATTTTGAAGGTGTGTGTGTCTAAAATGTTGCTCCTATTTTGATTTTGGAATACACTCTTCAGTTGTCAAAATGCCGTCCAAGCAAGAAGAGTCGCGCATCACGAAAATCCGAGCTACTCGCACGCAAAGCTGGCAAAATCGCTAAAAGTTGCCAAATCAACCGCTACAAATGTAATTCAAATGTTTGCGGAACGTTTGTCGACAGCCAGGAAGTTTGGATCGGGGGGAAATCGAAAACCGGAAGCCGCTGAGACGACAAAGAGAGTTGCCGGTAGTTTCAAGCGAAACCCTAACCTCTCTCTTCGAGATGTCGCAAATAAGCTGGGTGTATAGACTACAACCGTGCATCGAGACAAAAAACGAGCCGGACTATCGACTTACAAGAAGGTAGTGACTCCAAATCGCGATGATAAACAAAATACGACGGCCAAAGCGCGATCCCGGAGGCTGTACACGACGATGCTGACGAAGTTTGACTGCGTGGTAATGGACGACGAAACCTACGTCAAAGCCGACTACAAGCAGCTTCCGGGACATGAGTTTTATACGGCAAAAGGAAGGGGAAAGGTAGCAGATATTTTCAATCACATAAAACTGTCAAAGTTCGCAAAGAAATATCTGGTTTGGCAAGCCATCTGTACCTGTGGCTTGAAAAGCAGCATTTTCATAGCTTCCGGGACTGTCAACCAAGAAATTTACGTGAAAGAGTGTTTGAATAAACGTCTGCTGCCTTTCCTGAAGAAACACGGTTGTTCCGTACTGTTTTGGCCGGATTTGGCATCTTGCCATTACGTAAAAAGGCCATGGAGTGGTACGCCGCCAACAACGTGCAGGTGGTTCCCAAGGACAAGAACCCTCCCAACACGCCAGAGCTCCGCCCAATTGAGAAATACTGGGCTATTGTCAAGCGGAACCTAAAGAAGACCAAAAAAAAACAGCTAAGGACAAACAGCAGTTCAAGGCAAACTGGCTTTCTGCTGCGAAGAAGGTGGATAAGGTGGCTGTACAAAATCTGATGGCAGGTGTCAAGCGTGAGGCCCGGCAATTCGGATTTGGAAAAGCGAAAACCTAACTGAATATTTTTCCTGAATTTTATACTAATTGAACTTGAAAAAGAAATTTAATTTGATTTTTTAAATAAACGATTTCACCGATTTACACGCGTTTTCCCTTGACCAAATTTTGACCGTATCACCCTTTATGAACCCTCCACCATGAAATGCGTAGAAACTTTAACTAAGGACTGTTATCCACAATCGATTGTGGAAATACTTGCCGATGGAAAGGTATCTTAAAACTTTTTTAATATCGGCTTCTAAACTATAATTCGACACACAAAAAATTTGGCATCTTGCCATTACGTAAAAAGGCCATGGAGTGGTACGCCGCCAACAACGTGCAGGTGGTTCCCAAGGACAAGAACCATCCCAACACGCCAGAGCTCCGCCCAATTGAGAAATACTGTGCTATTGTCAAGCGGAACCTAAAGAAGACCAAAAAACTGCTAAGGACAAACAGCAGTTCAAGGCAAACTGGCTTTCTGCGGCGAAGAAGGTGGATAAGGTGGCTGTACAAAAGCTGATGGCAGGTGTCAAGCGTGAGGCCTGGCAATTCGGATTTGGAAAAGCGAAAGCCTAACTGAATATTTTTCCTGAATTTTATACTAATTGAACTTGAAAAAGAAATTTAATTTGATGTTTTAAATAAACGATTTCACCGATTTACACGCGTTTTCCCTTTATGAACCCTCCACCATGAAATGCGTAGAAACTTTAACTAAAGACTGTCATCCACAATCGATTGTGGAAATACTTGCCGATGGAAAGGTATCTTAAAACTTTTTTAATATCGGCGTCTAAACTATAATTCGACACACAAAAAAGAACTGCAAATAAATATTAACAACTTTATTTGTATGTAAAATCTGCTGATGCTCAACAAATTTGTCTATTGAATATGAGGCATTTGTTGTTCAAATGTGTTTGTAGTTGCTTGACAGAGGAAACAATAGAAATATTCTGAATTTTCAACAAATTGTTTTGTTGCGAAAATAGTTGACTGCTATCGATATGAAAACAAAAACAAAAATACAAGACTGGTTAAGCGCACATCGCTGAGAACATATACGAAACCAAGCAAAAAAATTTGGAAGTTCTTCCCAAGGCACAACTTTAAAAGCAGTTCCAGAAGATGCACTCCCAATGATGTTCTTTATTCTAGCTACCCAGGAAGTTCTTTTAATCCAATTTTTTATAACTTGGTTTTTTCATAGTTTTAATGGGTAATTTTAACTTTTTTTGTTTCAAATAGGTTAAAAACAGTGTAAGAATTCATAAAATGGTACAAATCATTTAAATTTTGTCGAAAAAGTGCTAAATCCAATCTGATAAAATTGTGAATATTTGAAAATATTTGAGGTCAAACGTTTCCGACAAGCGTTGGAATCCATTAAAAATTATAAAAAAATATAAAAATTATTTATTTGACAAAATATTACAGAATTTTTTAATTTACATCCAAAACATTGAATTCGGATCACACCTAACGAAGTGATACAAATTCAGTGCAACGGCTGTTGAAATGGAGGACTTCCGTCCTATGACAAGCCCATGTTAAATACATCGCTTCTGCGTCAAGTTTGCACCACTTCCGGATCCAAAAAGAACATTTTCATTACTTTTTTGGCGACGCTTTTTTGCTGGGAAGCTAAAAGAAGTATGCGAAGAATATCGTTGGGTCAAAATGAGTATGAGCACATGCACGTGTAGCAAGCAAAGAGCTCATTCATCAGAGAATACAGAAAAGCATTTATAAATGTCTGTGAAAAGTTTATATTTTTCAATTTGATACACAGAAAAAAATATCACCAAAATATTTCCGCAGCACACCCCTGGATCACCTTTATGTGGAGACAAAGATCATCCCTGTGCGAAGACACAACTACATGTTGTCAAAGCAGTATCTCCTGGGTTGTTATCGCAGTAATCATCCAAACCACCATCTTATGGATACACAACCACCACCCAGGAACGTAAGGGTTGATATACATAATCTAGAGCGCGATATCCAGCGCTATAAAAGAGAGCCTCTAGATCAAGCAGCGTACCAGGCAGGTTTGAACAGGATTCATGAGGATACTGTAGCTGAAGCGGTGAGAAGCTACAAGGTTAATCCTGTTCTTGGAGTCCGACCACCGCCCATAGCGCCGGAGGAAAGAGACCTCCCACGGCAGACTAGGGTAGTTTTGGCCCAATTAAGATCAGGCAAGTGCAGCCGCCTCAATTCCTACTTATCGGTGATTGATAGCAGCGTAGCTGACGTTTGTCCAATTTGCAACCAAGGGCCACACGACACGCGTCATCTTTTCTCTTGCCCAGCCAAACCAACCCGACTTACCACCAGATCACTCTGGACACACCCCACCTTAGTCGCAGAGTTCCTTGATCTGCCAACAAGTTGATGTACCAAGCGTATAACATGAAATGGATGAGATCACAATAAACTGTTACAACAACAACAACCAAAATATTTCCAGTTAAAAAGTTGATTAAAGTTAAAAATGGTTTCAATTAAGAAATTATTTGATACAATTAAGTCGATGATTGAAAATTTTAAAATTTTTAATTAAAAAATTAATTGATACAATTAACTTTTTAATCAAACTCGGAAGAGTTACTAAGTCAAAAGTGATGGACTTTTTTTAATTTTTAACTAAAAATTTATTTCAAAAAAATCAATCTTTTAATCAAAACACTAAAAACACTAAGTAAGTAAAACTCAATTAGTTTTTAATAAAAAACTAATTGGGTTTTGCAATCAACATCAATTAAATTTTTAATTGAATCAATTAAAAAATTAATTGAAATTTGGTAATGGAATCAATTAATTTTTTAATCAAGTATTTTTTTAATGTCCAATTAAAACTGTGATTGATACTATCATTTTCGTGATTGAAGACAATTCAATGAAAAAATTAATTGGATCAATTAATTTCGTGATTGAATCAGAAAAAAATTGTTGTGTGTGTAGTTTCTTAAATGTGTTTATTGTACGAGATAATTAATTAATAAAATTAATTAATTAATAAAACCATATTAATATCGCGATTATAATTATTACAATTCTATTAACTAGAATATATATCACTGGGCAAAAAGTTGTCAAAATGCTTGCTAGACCCTGGACTACTCAAATTTAAAATCGTCATACATTTAAAAAACTGAGTATAGGATTTTCGACACAAAAATGTTACATGTTCCCCGTCCAAAAATAGCATTTTGGTAATTTTCCTTCTCTGTGTGTACTTAACAAAATATCTCCAAAATTGTTCCGGCAATTTTGCAATTTTGGTGCAATAATTCTGTCAATTTCAACTTAATTTTTTGTCAATACACCAATAAATTTTTTACAGGTCATTGATGGACTCCAACAAACAACATACAATTTTTTTTCGTTCAAATTCAAAAATATTTGTTGAGGATTAAACGTTCAACAACAAATATTTTGTACTGTTGGAAGCTCAACAAATTACTTACAAATTATGTTATTGAGAACACAAATTATTTGTTGCCTTCTGATGGTAACGATTGCTAACAACTTTTTTTTTTGTAATTATGGTTATTAAAAGTACAAATTAGTTTGTTGCAGGAAAATTAACAAATTTTGTTATTGGTTTTCCAACAAAAGTTATTGGTTCTCAAACTAATTTTTATCTGTATAATTATGGGGTCATTACATACACTAATAGAAAAAAATTCGTTATATCAACGAAATCTGCTATTAAAAGTGAGTCAATAAAATAAATTCGTTAGTACTCCTACAACGAAATTGTTCGTTATTATGACGAATTTTCTGCTAAACATCGTAACGTTTCCTACTATTAACGAATATTTGCATTGTATTAATGAAAATGTTTCGTTATATCAATGAAAACAACATGCAGAAATTTTTTCACGTACGAAATTTCAACCGGATCGGATGAAATTTGCTTCTCTAAGAGGCTCCGCAAGCCAAATCTGGGGTTCGATTTATAACAACTACTTGTGTCAAATCAATAACAACTACTTGTGTAATTTTAAGTTAATTAAGCTTGTTTCGTTCGGAAGTTAACGTGATTTCAACAGACGGACGGACCAATGTTTCCACACATCGAATATTGCTCTCAGACCTCATAAATTATATATATTCGTAGGCAGGCCTCTGGGGAAGGGGTCTAGACCCTTCCCCCAGAAAAATTTTAGCCCCCTGCAAAATGGAATTATAGTAGCAGAAGCAATGGCAATATATATTGTCTTCTAAATTGTAAGTTAGTTTCTTTAGTATATGTTAATGTTTAAAATCTGATATTTATGAAATAAAACTGTGGTTGAACTTATGATTTAAGTTCCTAAATTTATGTTTAGTTTAGTAACTAAAATTTTCCTTTTGGGTCCGGAAGTACACACAAAATTTTTTTTTTATATCAATCACGAAAATTGCGGATTCAATCATTTCTTCAATTGAAATGTCTTCAATCACGAAAATGATAGTATCCCATTTTAATTGAAAACCTGCACGATTTTCAATTAAAAATTTAATTGAATTTTGTCATGGAATGTGATTGAATCAATTAAAAACGTGATTGGGTTTTGATCATAAAATTCAATCACAGTTTTAATTAAATCAATTAAAATTTTAATTAATTTCGCGACAAAAATCAATCAACTTTTTAATTGATTCAATTAAATTAATAATTGATATTGGCAATAAAATTCAATCAAAAAATATATATGTTGCGCCCGAAAAGCTTATTTAGTTTTATTTGAAATAAAAGAAAATATGCGTTTCTTATAAAACATCGTCAATATTTTATCTTTCTGAATTATGCTATAGATTAAAGAATTTGGTTTTTGTTATTTGTGTGTTTTGTTCTATAATAACTTAGACATACAATTATGATCAATAACAACTAAAGGGTTAAAAAATAAACTATATAAATCATTATTTTCCTTATCATAATAACCATGTCAGCATCTTCTTTCTAATATGTAGATGCGCCTAAAATTCCAATAAATCAGCAGCCTGTTAACTCAATTAGTTTTTCTGAAAGAAAACAGAATAATTCGAATTTAATTTTGTTCAATTGAAAGTTAATTTTGCTAGACATTACCTGCATAGGATATTAAGCTCAAATCTTAGTTGACGTTATATTGATTATACTTTTTCAAATTCTGGAAATAGAAAAAAATATAAATGGAAAATACATATTTTTATTATTTTCTGATATATATATTTTTTTAACTTATACCTCCAATCGTTCGTTGCGAGTTACTTCCACAGACTGATTCCTCCATCATACATTGTTGAATAAATACCAATTCTTTTGTTCTCTTTTCGCTCTTTCCATTGCTCGAAATTATTCAAATTCAATCACAAAGGTAATTGGATCAATCACATGTGTAATTGGAAACGGAAAATTTTTCGATCAGGTTTGTAATTGAAAAAAAGTAAGGAAATTCTAAAGTCGGACGGGGCCGACTATATTATACCCTGCACCACTTTATGATTTATCGGTCGATAGATATGTATTAGAAGTATAGGAAAATTGGAGTAATTTTTACAAGTTTTCGTTTTTACAAGGAAAATGTGGGTATTTTGGCCAATTTTGCCGAAATCAGAAAAAGATATATATTTATTGGAAGCTATATCTAAATCTGAACCGATTTCAACCAAATTTGGCATGCATAGCTAGAATATTAATTCTACTCCCTGTGCAAAATTTAAAGCAAATTAGGGCAAAACGCTAGCTTCTAAGTTCATATCGGGAGAAAGGTATATATGGGAGCTATATCTGAAACTGAACCGATTTCTTCCAAAATCAATAGGGTTCTATTCTGATTCAAAACACATGTTTGTGCCACATTTGAAGTCGATTAGACTTAAATTGCGACCTAGACTTTGATCATAAAAATGTGTTCACAGACAGACGGACATGGCTAGATCGACTCAGGGGCCGATCCTGAACAATATTGCCAAAGACACCATATGTCTATCTCGTCTCCTTCTGGGTGTTGCAAACATATGCACTAACTTATAATACCCTGTTCCACAGTGTGGCGCAGGGTATAATTATTTCCGAATTGATTAACAAATTGATTGAATCAATTAATATTTTAATTGGTAACGTAACAAATATCAATCATTTTTTACTTAGTTTTTATTCGGATTTGATTAAATAATTAATTGAATCCGTTTCCAAATTCAATTAAGTGTTTAATTGAAAAAACGTCGGTGATAATTTTTTGTGTGTGGTGCAAAATTGGCGAAGAATCAATGAATTTAACATGGGTTAGGTAGGACGGATGTCCACCATTTCAACAGCCGTTGCATTGAATTTGCATCACTTCGTAAGGGGTGATCCGAATAAAGTGTTTGAATGTGAACTAAAATAAATTCTAAATTCTAAAATACCTTTCTAACTATATGGTACATATACCCTCTCTAAGTTAAATGCGCCAAAATTGTGCAGTAAAACACACTGGCCCTGAAAAGCAAAAAAGTCTTCCAACAGTTTTGCATTATTGGTTAACGTATTTTCATCTTAAAGAAATCATAAAATGCTTTGAAGTTTTTGTAACGTATTCGACATCGTACCAATACCAAGAGACTCCCACAAATACCAACGCTTAACTACTCTCACTATGGCAGTGGATATAACTGCACCACACCAATGCCTTATTTCCAAAGTATCTTAAGTCGTAAATAGTCGATTGTCTTTTGGTTCAAATAGGTTAGGTATCAGAACAGTTTTACTTTATAATTCAAATGGAAAACACGGAATTTGTTTTCTCTAAAAATTTGTGATTCCATTGGGCAATTGGCATCCTTGGCGAACCTTTTTTATCCTCTAAAATTGATACATATTAGGTCGACTTAGCACGGAATCAATCAATATGTTAAAAAGTTATTCAATGAATTTTACAGGCCATGACACACCTTACATGACGCCCATATTGAATTGAATGAATTTAAATAAACGTCAAAACAACACCACAAATGCCTTAAGTGTTTGAGGCATGTCAGTGCTCATTGGTGGTGGCTGGTTGGAGATGTTTCTACCAAACCTAGAATATAAACTGTGGAGCATCAATGGGACTGACTGCTTGACAATGTAACCTTCTCATGTGTCATTAGTTAATTGTTGCATTAATGCTAAATCGAAAATACAAAATAATTTATTACGATTGCAATTTCAAGTCAACTTATAGATGATGCCATTTTTGTTTCTTTTTGTTTGCACGAACATTAAACACCATAAAAATGTCAATACTAATTTCGTTCTTTGAAATTGTGATATGCCTTCACTTTTCTGGCATTTTTTGAATTAGTCATTTAAAATGTAAAAATAGATGGCACAAACTTAATGCGAATGTTTATACTAAATGCTAAAGGAATTCAATGAATGATTGCGAACAGATGGTGAAACATTAGCTATCGTTAAAGTTTATTTGAAGTTTGTCCTCCAAAAAGAGTCCATGTAATATTAATACATTAGACTTCTGTGTTTTGCAGTTCTCTGATATGTTCCTGTGGCCAGATACCGCTCAGACATCTCGTTGAGAGATTTTCGGTAGTCTATGACCGCTTCTGACTTTAAAAACACGGAGTCTGGGAAGTTTCTCCTGGCTGTGGGTGCCACACTATCAATGTTTGCCTCCACTTCTACCATTTTTTTTTGAGTAGAATACAACATTGTTTATAGCAAAATACAAAGGTTATAGAACTACGCTCATAGAAACAAAATTTTCTGTCCACACGCAGAGAAGGAATATGATCACCCCAAACATGATTCAAGAACACCATATTACTTTTTCACGGGGAACATGCAACATACTTTGGGATGATCATTTTATTTTTTCCGGGTACAATCACAATGAATTGTTCACATTATTTTTGTTTTATTTCAATTGCTTCAAACATGAACTTGGCAATATCAATCATTAATCCTATGTACCCTCCATCAAGTATTGCCCACAAAGATCCACTGAAGACTGTCATCTAAAATCGAATTACTTGGGTTGTGGTTACAGTTGCATATGGCAAGGTATCTTAAGCTTTTTTTTTTAATTTTCTACTAAATTGTAACCTTTGTTCAATAAAAAAGTAGATTAATTACCAATATGAGCCATTGATCGGTTTATATACACCCTCAAAAAAATCGCTTCTGTAACATATACTCCCAAACATATTTTGCTTCAAGCATATACATTTTTGGGTATTGCCCAAACATTTATATGTTTGATTTCTTCCAATATATAATATGTTTGAAAGCATATTGGTCTAAACAATATAATATGTTTGGGTAGTCTAAGTTCCAAACATTTTGTATTTTTCCATCCAAATTCAATAATGTTGTCTTCCAAAAAACTATATGTTCTTATGTGAACATATAATATGTTTGGAAACATTTTGAACCCAAAAATATTATATGCTTAGAAGAATTTTCTCCCAAAGAAGATTGTGCTCAAATTTTTTTTCTGCCTAATTGTATATTCCCTCACATTTTTTTCACTTTTTCTGTAATACAAACATTTTAGAAGAAATTATTATATTTTATAATTTTTTTTAATTTTACCTTTTGCCGGACGGGGATTCGAACAGCGGACCATACAGTTTGTAAGCCAGCACACTAACCACTGGCCTACGTAGCTGTTATGGTCATCAAGAGATAATTATCGTTATAAGTTATATTTATATAGCATAGCTTGCGGCGCCCACGAGCCGATGCAAACATAACATTGCTAAACATACATTTTTTGGCAGCGTGGAGCAGTGGTTGGTCGTCCGCCTTGCGTGACAGGGGACCTGTGTTCGATCCCTGCTTCGACCCCTGCTTCGACCAACACCATTTTTTTATACCCACCACCATAGAATGGTGATGGGGGTATAATAAGTTTGTCATTCCGTTTGTAACACATCGAAATATCGATTTCCGACTATATAAAGTATATATATTCTTGATCAGGGAGAAATTCTAAGACGATATAACGATGTCCGTCTGTCCGTCTGTCTGTCTGTCTGTCTGTCTGTCTGTTGTAATCATGCTACAGTCTTCAATAATGAAGCAATCGTGCTGAAATTTTGCACAAACTCGTCTTTTGTCTGCAGGCAGGTCAAGTTCGAAGATGGGCTATATCGGTCCAGGTTTTGATATAGTCCCCATATAAACCGACCTCCCGATTTGGGGTCTTGGGCTTATAGAAATCGTAGTTTTTATCCAATTTGCCTGAAATTGGAAATCTAGAGGTATTGTAGGACCACAAATACGTGTGCCAAAAATTGTGAGTATCGATCCATATTTCGGTATAGCCCCCATATAGACCGATCTCCCGATTTTACTTCTTGGGCTTATAGAAACTGCAGTTTTTATCCAATTTGCCTGAAATTTGAAATCTAGAAGTATTTTATGACCATAAAGAGGTGTGCCAAAAATGGTGAGTATCGGTCCATGTTTTGGTATAGCCCCCATATAGACCGATCTCCCGATTTTACTTCTTGGGCTTATAGAAACCGCAGTTTTTATCCAATTTATCTGAAATTGGAAATCTAGAGGTATTGTAAGACCATAAATACGTGTGCCAAAAATTGTGAGTATCGATCCATTTTTTGGTATAGCCCACATATAGACCGATCTCCCGATTTTACTTCTTGGGCTTATAGAAATCGTAGTTTTTATCCAATTTTCCTGAAATATTAAATCTAGAGGTATATTATGACCGTAAAAAGGTGTGCCAAAAATGGTGAGTATCGGTCATTATTTTGGTATAGCCCCCATATAGACCATCTCCAGATTTTACTTCTTGGGCTTATAGAAACCGCAGTTTTTATCCAATTTATCTGAATTTGAAAATCAAAAGGTACTTTAGAACCGTAAAGAGGTGTGCCAAAAATGGTGAGCATCGGTCCATGTTTTGGTATGGTGCCCGTATAAACCGACCTCCCGATTTGGGGTCTTGGGCTTATAGAAACCGTAGTTTTTATCCAATTTGCCTGAAATTGGAAATCTAGATGTATTTTAGGACCATAAATAGGTGTGCCGTAAATGATGAGTATCGGTCCATATTTTGGTATAGCCCCCATATAGACCGATTTCTCGATTTTACTTCTTGGGCTTCTAGAATCCAATGTTTTTATCCAATTTGCCTGAAATTGGAAATCTAGAGGTATTTTCGGGCCATAAAGAGGTGTGCCGAATACGGTGAGTATCGGTTCATATTTTAGTATAGCTCCCATAAGAACGATTTCCAGATTTAACTCCTTGGGTTTCTAGAAACCGTAGTTTTTATCTGATTTGCCTGAAATTCTAAATATTCTGGTATTTGAGACTCAGAAAAACGTGTATCGGAATAAGTTTTTATCGGTCCATTTGGTAATGCCTCCATATAGACCGACTTAACTTCTTGAGGGTGTAGAAGGCCAACTGATCATGAAAAGTGCTTAAAACTCAATGTAAAATTTCCAAATTTTACTTCTCGGGTGAAAATCTACAGATTTAAGATTTCAAATCAAGACGTTATTTTATAATTTTCTTGCACACTTACAAGAGGTGTTAATAATTCCTCTAAAACTCAAACAAAAATGGTTCTTATAAATCCAGAACCTGATATAGTCCTCATAGGTGAAATCTTTAAATTTATCTTCCGGAAGTGTCCTCAAGCCCTCCTGAAATTTCAAAGGAAACCCTAATATTTGGTTCATGGTGGTGGGTATTTAAGATTCGGCCCGGCCGAACTTACTGCTGTATATACTTGTTTTAAATATATTTTTTAAATATATTCCAGATACGTTCGGAAGTTCCCGAAAGGTGTTCATCATTACATACTATTATATTAAATTTTTACTACGAAATTGTAAAGTGTGTTTTATAAACGACTTAAAGTCAGAAAAGAAAAGTGCTTGATATAAACGAAATGGACTGAGTTCAAATCAAATATTATTTTTTTATTGCAACAATAAAAATTGTGTCACAAATAAAGGTTTTGGTATACAAGTTTAAAATTTTCGAAGAAATTCAAAAACTCTTACAAAAGAAGAACGTGAAGTCGAGTATATATAAACATTTTTCCATCGAATCCTAAGGTTAACGATAACCATTCAAAAGCACATTATATTTAAATTCTAAACAGTAATTTTAAAACAGCACATAAATTTATTTTGGTGTGAACAATTGTTTGCTAGCATGTAACACCATTAATTTAGAAATACAAATAAATATGAATTTTTATTAACGAATAATTTTGTACTTAATTTAATTCTTAAGGCCGGTATAAATTGGCATTATTACGTTTAAATGACCATGTTTACCCTTTTACTTTTCTTTAATAATTTCTTTTAAAGAAAATAAACTTATTCAATTGTTGCTTTGGATCTTTCCCCACCATGTTATAATACAATTTACCAGAAAAATTTGTAATGTTATTCTGGTTTTGCCGCTAAAATGAGAAATAATTTTAGCGACAAAACTCGAACTCAATGCCCACTTTTATTTTCGAAAAAATCCGTCAACTCCTCTTGGACTACTCATTAATAAAGAGGAACTAATCTTTGTTTTTATAGATCTTCAAAGGTCGATACTTTCAATGAAGTCGTGTTGTCGTTATAATTAAGTGATTTGACTTAAAAATGGGTATCATAACATGAAAGAACAAATTTTGGACTAAGGTCAACTTGACTTTAATAATTCAGAAAAATTCTTTAAAATTAATGAAACTGTCTTTAAATTTGTTGCATTTTTGCATCTTGACTATAAGGCAAAAATCATTTAAAAATAGGATATGTTTTTCAATAATTTATTTTAAAGACATTTTTTACTTGAAACATAGCATAATTTCTACTGGCATATGAAAAAAAGCGAAAAATTGAAATGTGCTTCGTAGAGTCAAGTACACAAAACCCCATTTAAAAGAGAATTGTGTCTTAAAAGCATCCTTACTTGTATTCTCCGCTTCTTTGGTTCGGAATCAATATCAAAATTGTTAAAGTGGAGACACAATCTTTGGAACCGGATATGCTTTTTGTTCAGTGTATAGTGCCCTTTTGTTAGTTTTTATGAAGATCCCTTAAATTACCTTTGTTTGAATATTTTGACTTACTCGTCCTACGTTCCGATTTGTTTTGACGAAACAAAAAAATTGTGCCCGTAATGCGAAAATGATAAACAAAACTCATGCTCTTTTTATACCATAAACCACATAGTGGTCAGGGTATAATAAGTTTGATCGGCCAACAAATATGCCTACCAGAAATATTGATTTTAGACCCCATAAAATATATACCGATCGACTCAGAATCACCTCCTGAGTCGATCTAGCGCTTGGTGTCCGTCCGTCCGTCCGTCCGTCCGTCCGTCCGTCTGTCCATGTATTTGTTGTTCACAGGATTCCGGTCGCAATTATTAACCGATTTTGATGAAATTTGGTACAGGGAGGTTTTTGGGCACAAGGACGAACGCTATTGAATTTGGAATAAATCGGATCAAATTTAGATATAGCTCCCATATATATGTATCGCCCGATTTCGACAAATGGGGTCACGTTGCGCTTTTTTTCAAACGGATCGTCACCTTCGCCCTTCAAGTCTGCAAAATTTCATTCAAATCGGTTCAGATTTAGATATAGCTCTCATATATATGTATCGCCCGATTTTCCCAAATTTGGCCACAAAACCTTTATTTGTCAACCGATCTTACTCAAAGTTGGCTAAATATAATCTTCTATAGCACTAACTATATGTGCAAAAAATCATCGAAATCGGTTCAGATTTAGCTATAGCTCCCATATATATGTACCGCCCGATTTTTTTTAAATTTGGCCATAAAACCCTTATTTATCTTCCGATCTTACTAAAGGTTGGCTAAATATAATCTTCTATAGCACTAACTATATGTGCAAAAAATCATCGAAATCGGTTCAGATTTAGATATAGCTCCCATATATATGTATAGCCCGATTTTCCCAAATTTGGCAACAGAACCCTTATTTATTAATTGATCTTACTAAAAGTTGGCTAGATCCAGTCCTCTATAGTACTAACTATATGTGCAAAATTTCATCGAAATCGGTTCAGATGTAGATATAGCTCCCATATATGTATCACCCGATTTTAAAAAATTCGCCCCTAATAACGTTATGTTTGACCATACAGGCCTCATTTATTAACTGATCTTACTCAAATCTTGCACAAGGTAACCTTTTGTGGTATTAATCAAACCCGCAAAATATTATGCAAATTGGTTCAGATTTAGATATAGCTTCCATATATATGTATCGCTCAATTTTCCCAAATTTGGCCATAGTACTCTTATTTATTAACCAATGTTACTCAAATTTCAAATGTTGATGTACTAGCCGATCGTACTTATACGTACTTGTAGCTCTTACATAAGAATATTGCTCGATTTTTACAAATTTGTATTTACTACCCACACTAGTTTAACGATTTTCCCTTTTTTATACCCACCACTATAGAATGGTGATGGGGGTATAATAAGTTTGTCATTCCGTTTGTAACACATCGAAATATCGATTTCCGACTATATAAAGTATATATATTCTTGATCAGGGAGAAATTCTAAGACGATATAACGATGTCCGTCTGTCCGTCTGTCTGTCTGTCTGTTGTAATCACGCTACAGTCTTCAATAATGAAGCAATCGTGCTGAAAATTTGCACAAACTCGTCTTTTGTCTGCAGGCAGGTCAAGTTCGAAGATGGGCTATATCGGTCCAGGTTTTGATATAGTCCCCATATAAACCGACCTCCCGATTTGGGGTCTTGGGCTTATAGAAATCGTAGTTTTTATCCAATTTGCCTGAAATTTGAAATCTAGAGGTATTTTATGACCATAAAGAGGTGTGCCAAAAATGGTGAGTATCGGTCCATGTTTTGGTATAGCCCCCATATAGACCGATCTCCCGATTTTATTTCTTGGGCTTATAGAAACCGCAGTTTTTATTCAATTTACTTGAAATTGGAAATCTAGAGGTATTGTTGGACCACAAATACGTGTGCCAAAAATTGTGAGTATCGGTCCATGTTTTGGTATAGCCCCCATATAAAACGTCCTCACGATTTTGGGTCTTGGGCTTATAGAAACCGTAGTTTCTATCCAATTTGTCTGAAATTGGATATCTAGACGTATTTTAGGACCATAAAGAGGTGTGCCGAAAATGGTGAGTATCGGTCCATATTTTGGTATAGCCCCCATATAGACCGATTTCCCGATTTTACTTCTTGGGCTTCTAGAATCCGAAGTTTTTATCCTATTTGCATGAAATTGGAAATCTAGAGGTATTTTCGGGTCATAAAGAGGTGTGCCGAAAACGGTGAGTATCGGTCCATATTTTAGTGTAGCCCCCATAAGAACGATCTCCCGATTTAACTCCTTGGGTTTCTAGAAACCGTAGTTTTTATCTGATTTGCCTGAATTTTTAAATATTCTGATATTTTAGGCTCACAAAAACGTGTATCGGATTAAATTTTTATGGGTCCATTTGATAATGCCTCCATATAGACCGACTTCACTTCTAAACGGTGTAGAAGGCGCATTGATCATGAAAATTGCTTGAAACTCAATGTAAAATTTTCAGATTTTACTTCCACAGATTTAAGATTTCAAATTAAGACGTTATTTTATAATTTTCTTTCACACTTACAAGAGATGTTAATGATTCCTCTAAAACTCAAACAAAAATGGTTCTTATAAATCCAGAATCTGATATAGTCCTCATAGGTGAAATCTTTAAATTTATCTTCGGGAAGTGTCCTCAAGCCCTCCTGAAATTTCAAAGGAAACTCTAATATTTGGTTCATGGTGGTGGGTATTTAAGATTCGGCCCGGCCGAACTTAGTGCTGTATATACTTGTTTAGTTATGGGCTCTATATTAGTGGCAATATCAACACAGCCAGTGTTGCTAGAAGTAGGGGAAATTCCCTATATGTAGGGTTTTTCTAATATTTAGCGTCTTGTAGGGACGTAGGGCCACAATGTAGGACATTTTCACTCAACACAATTTGTAATAATTTTTACATTTTGGTGGCTCTATAGGAGGAAATTAGAAGCCGGCAAGGCTTGATCTTTAACAATATGTGGTAAACTTTATACCTGTAGAAAATTTTGTCAACATTTTATTTCTATAGAACATTTTGTCAAAATTGTATTTCTATAGAAATTTGTTTCATAATATTATTTCTATAAAACATTTTCTCAAAATTTTATTTCTGTGTAATTTTTTCTCAAAATTTTATTTCTATAGAAAAATTTCTCACAAAAATTTGTTTATAAAACTTTTTCCCAAAATTTAATTTTTAGAGATTTAACAAAAAAGATTACTAATTTGGGTAGAATTCTACCAACTGTGGCAACCGTGGTGGTAATACAAATTTATATTCTAAGTTATATACGTTGCATATTCATGTTTTAAGATAATAAAGTACTTAAAACCATTTTTGTTTTGTAAATTTTTTTAAATTTAACGAAAAATTGTTTGGGAAAGTAGGGAACTTTTTTTGTCCTTATAGGGTAAACCGAACATTTTCCCTGGCAACATTGACTATGAGCAATAGTCAGATTGACACAAAGCACCCATAGACATGTACCCCTTAATTTTCTTAAGTATGCAACTGCGGTTTATCTCCCAGACCTATATGTTACCCCATAAAAGCTTATGATTACTAATTCTGTAATGGTGGTTTAGGGTATGATATAGTCGGCCCCGCCCGACTTTCTACTTTACTTACTTGTTTTCAAATATATTTTATCTTGGTTTCGAATGAATTTTCTCTCCGAATACTCATTTTAATATTTTACTTAAGCATATACAATTTTTGGCGAAGTATTATATCACAACATATATATTTTTACTCATAATATGTAAATTTATACTTGTTTATACTCACACATAGTATTTTTCCTATATTTAATGAAATTTTCTTTGTGTATATATATTTGTAATGCGCCAATTGGTTACTTTCATTATTTTACTTCCAGCATACACTTTGTCTCTCTTTGTAAACACATATATGTTTATGGGCTATTTCTAAATTAATATATGTTTGCATCCAAGCATTTTGTATTTACAAACATTTTATGTCCCAAACATAATATGTTCTAACATATTAACATATATGTCACAAACATATTATGCTAGTTTATGAACATTATATGTTTGCACTCAAAAATATTGTGTTTAAAAATTTGAGTTCCAAACATATAATGTTTATACCCAAACATATGAAAAATAGTCTTTTTCGTCCGTGTAGAGGAGTCTATAAATAATTATGAACCGATATGAACCAATTGTCGCATGAAAATTAGAAGGTCAAATTCGACGCGATCGGATGAAATTTGTTAATGTATGAGGCTCTCGAAGTAAGTTCTTGTGGACCAATTTTTTCCATGAATATTATATAACATTCTGCCATCACGCACCAAATTTCAATTTCGAATTAAAACGGGGGATCGGTTTATATGAGGGCTATATACATGTATAGACCGATTTGGAGCAATTTTTGTACGTTTGTTAAAAGGCACATACAGACATCACGTACCAAATTTTTGTCGGATCGGATATAATTTGATGTTCCAAGAGGTTCCGGTGTCCAAATCGGGGGAGCGGTTTATATGGGGGCTACATGTAACCTACGGGAAATGGATCAACCCTGGGACCATTGAACAGTTTTGGTGAAAACGTATTGCAGGGTCCAGTCACATTAATATGGGTTGTCATTGACGGGGCAAATGAACCAGTCTAGGACAAATTCTTAGTTATCTATCTCATCATGGGCATCCAAATCGCACCAGAAATGAAAAACTTTTGAAATATGTTGAACAATATGTTAAACGTATTTCACAAAATGTTTAGATCCAATAAGATTTTAATATCATGCGAGTATGGAATCAATAAATTATGACTATTTAAAAATTGCGACAAACTGGAGCACCGGTACCAATCCTGTGATAGGTCCGTCAGCACCAATTTCCCGTAGGGAACGTTACCACATTTCTACCAAACCCATCCAACTTCGATTTACGTTGCCATTCGATTTACGTCGTCGATTTTTTGTACTTTATCAGAAACGGCTTCCATAAGTGAAATAAGTACCAACGACGATGACATCGAAACATTTATTTCTGAATTTCGAGTTCGTCAAATTCTGATTGATATTGCATATATAACGAATTACTTGGGTTGCGGTAACACTTACCGATGGCAAGGTATCTTAAAACTTCTTAACATCGTTTTCTCAATTGTAAGTTAGTCCATAGGGGTATATATTAAACAAAAAAAGGCCGATTAAATATGTAAATAATTCAGTTTGACAAAATTTTCTATAGAGATAAAATTTTGACAAAATGTTCTATAGAAATAAAATTTTCAACCGGGTCGGATGAATTTTGCTCTTCCAATAGCTCTGGAGGTCAAATCTGGGGATCGGTTTAAATGGGGATTATATATAATTAAGACCGGGGTGGACCAATTTTTCCATGGTTGTTAGAGACCATATACTAACACCACGTACCAAATTTCATCGGATCGGATGAATTTTGCTCCTCCAAGAGGCTCCGCAAGCCAAATCTGAGCGTCGGTTTATATGGGGGCTATACGTAAAAGTGCTCCGATATGACCCATTTTCAATACCATCTGACCTACATCAATAACAACTACTTGTGCCAAGTTTCAAGTCGATAGCTTGTTTCGTTCGGAAGTTAGCGTGATTTCAACAGACGGACGGACGGACGGACATGCTTAGATCGACTCAGAATTTCACCACGACCCAGAACATATATACTTTATGGGGTCTTAGAGCAATATTTCGATGTGTTACAAACGGAATGACAAAGTTAATATACCCCCATCCTATGGTGGAGGGTATAATAACTGAACAAGTATATACGGCCGTAAGTTCGGTCAGGCCGAAGCTTATGTACCCTCCATCACGGATTGCGTAGAAACTCCTTCTAAACACTGCCATCCAGAATCGAATTACTTTTGTTGCGGTAACGCTTGCCGATGGCAAGGTATCTTAAAACCTCCTAACACCATCTTCTAAATTGTATGTAAGTCCATACGTGGTATATATTAAATCAAAAAAGATCGATCCAATACGTATATAATTCAGTTTGACAAAGTAGACATACAATTTTTACAAAATTTTCTACAGAAATAAAATTTAAAAAAATTTTTCTATAGAAATAAAATTTTCTATAGAAATAAAAATTTTGACAAAATTTTCTATAGAAAGAAAATTTTGACAAAAATTTCTACAGAAATAAAATTTTAACAAAATTTTCTATAGAAATAAACTTTTGACAAAATTTTCTATAGAAATAAAATCTTGGTAGATTATTTTTGGCTCGAGTGGCAACCATGATTATGAACCGAATAAAATTTGAACAAAATTTTCTATAGAAATAAAATTTTGACAAAATTTTTCTATAGAAATAAAATTTTGACAATGATGAAAATTTTATTATGAACCGAATAAAATTTTAACAAAATTTTCTCTAGAAATAAAATTTTGGTAGATTATTTTTGGCTCTAGTGGCAACCATGATTATGAACCGATATGGACCAATTTTTGTGTGATTGGACCAATTTTGGTATGGTTGTTAGCGACCATATACTAACACCACGTTCCTAATTTGAACCGGATCGGATGAATTTTGCTCCTCCAAGAGAACGTCAAATCTGGAGAACGTTTTATATGGGGGCTATATATAATTATGGACCGATATGGACCAATTCTGCCACGGTTGTTAAAGATCATATACTAAAACCATGTTCCAAATTACAACCGGATCGGACGCAATTTGCTTCTCTTTGAGGCTTCGCAAGCCAAATCTGGAGATAGGTTTATATGGGGTCTATATATAATTAAGGACCGATATGGACCAATTTTTGCATGGTTGTTAGAGACCATATACCAACATCATGTATCAGCCGGATCGGATGAAATTTTCTTCTCTTTGAGGCTCGGCAAGCCAAATCTGGGGATCGGTTTATATGGGGGCTATATATAATTATGGACCGATGTGAACCAATTTTTGCACGGTTGTTAGAGACTATATACCAACACCATGTACCAAATTTCAGCCGGATCGGATGAAATTTGCTTCTCTTTTAGGCTCCGCAAGCCAAATCTTGGGGATCGGTTTATATGGGGGCTATATATAATTATGGACCAATGTGGACCAATTTTTGCATGATTGTTAGGGTCCATATACCAACACCATGTACCAAATTTCAGCCGGATCGGATGAAATATGCTTCTCTTAGAGGCTTCACAAGCCAAATCTGGGGATCGGTTTTTATGGGGGCTATATATAATTAAGGACCGATATGGACCAATTTTTGCATGGTTGTTAGAGACTATATACCAACATCATGTACCAAATTTCAGCCGGATCGGATGAAATTTTCTTCTCTTTGAGGCTCGGCAAGCCAAATCTGAGGGTCCCTTTATATGGGGGCTATACGTAAAAGTGGACCAATATGGCCCATTTTCAATACCATCCGACCTACATCGATAACAACTACTTGTGCCAAGTTTCAAGTCGATAGCTTGTTTTGTTCGGAAGGTAGCGTGATTTCAACAGACGGACGGACGGACGGACGGATGGACGGACGGACATGCTTAGATCGACTCAGAATTTCACCACGACCCAGAATATATATACTTTATGGGGTCTTAGAGCAATATTTCGATGTGTTACAAACGGAATGACAAAGTTAATATACCCCCATCCTATGATGGAGGGTATAAAAAAAAAAACAAATAACATAATTGTGATGAAATATATTTTCTCTCTCTTTCCAAATGAATTTCTGAAGCAATGGGATCCGAACCACGTTAGTACACTGAAAATAAATATTGTGAGGCGAAAGATTTCGTGTCTCTAATATCCGAAATTTTTCTAAGCATAGAAAAAAAGAAAAGGCATTCTCTAAAATAAAGTTTTTTTCTTTGTCCAAAAGTGCATGAGTTTTTAATGAAGACGTTTTGCCCTTATAGTTAAGTGATTCGACTTGATAGGAAAGAAACTTCCGTTTGACTTTGGCGTCGCCAAAAAGTAATGAAAATGTTCCTTTTTGATCCGGAAGTGGTGCAAAATTGACGCAGAAGCGATGAATTTAACATGGGCTTGTCATAGGACAGAAGTCCTCCATTTCAACAGCCGTTGTACTGAATGTGCATCACTTCTTTAGTTGTGATCCGAGTTTAGTGTTTTGGATGTAAATTAAAAAATTCTGTGATATTTTGTCAATATTTTTTATAATTTTTTATAATTTTTAATGGATTGTAACGCTTGTCGGAAACGTTTGACCTTAAATATATTCAAAAATTCAAAATTTTTTCAGACTGGATTTAGCATTTTTTCGACAAAATTTAAATGATTTGTACCATTTTATGAATTCTTACTCTGTTTTTAACCTATTTGAAACAAAAAAAGTTAATATTACCCATTAAAAGTATGAAAAGACTAAGTTATAAAAAATTGAATTAAAGTAACTTCCTGGGTAGTTAAAATAAAGAACATCATTGGGAATGTATCTACTGGAAGTGCTTTTAAAGTTGTGCCTTTGGAAGAACTTCCATTTTTTTTGCTGGGTTACTAATGAAATTGTCTTTAGGTTTGTTAATGTTTTGTATCTTCACTACAAAGTAGAAAAGCGTTCAAAACTAGGAGATGTTTTTCAACACTTTATTTTAAAGACGTTTTTACTTGAAGCCTAGCATAATTTGCAGTAGAGTCTGAATTTGGAAATGTAAGTTGTCAGTGACACGTTTTTAAGGACTTTAATAGGACATGAAGAAAAATATGATAAAACGAATAAATTAAAATTTGTTTCCTAGAATCAAGTACGCAAAACTCAAATTTAACAGAGAATTGTGTCTTAAATATATCCTTCCTTGAATTCTCCTCTTCATTGGCTCGGAATCAATACAAACATTTTTAGTGTCAGGACAAAATGACGGTTTTTTCAGTGTAGGTTTGCTGAGGTAATATTATATGGTTCGGAAACGGGTTCTGCAATATTTTGTTCCAATTTCCAACATTCTTCAAAAAAAAAAAATTATTCATTCTTCAAAAAAACATGAACGGCGTGATCATTTCAAAACGATCCCTTCATGAAAGTGATCAACACACATGTGGTGTCAAACGGAGAACAGACGATGTCAGAAAACGATAAAATGACACCATACGTTGTCAAAACAACAACCAAATTTATAAAAAAAAATCCGTTACCGCTGCTCGAACATTGATTGCCTTCGCCATATGCGGTAACAGTCGCGTTAGCCAATTAGCCACCGACGGAGTTGCCATAAGAACTCCCTTCATGAAATCGTGAACGACGGTGCACACAAAAAATTTTTTTCTGATTCAATCACTAAATTTTTAATTGAAATGTCTTCAATCACGAAAATAATAATATCATTCACAGTTTTAATTGGGCATAGAAAAATTCTTGATTTTTTTTCAGCAATTAATTTGTTAATTGATTCAATTAAAAATTTAATTGATGTTGATTGCAAAACTCAATTAATTTATTAATTAAAAAAGGTAACTATTTTTATTACTTTCTGAATTGGCTTAGAGTTTTTATTTGGATTAACAAATGATTGTTTGAAAAACATTTTTAATTTAAAATTAAAAAAATTTTTTTAACTAAATTATTCTTCCGAATTTGATTAAAAAGTTAATTGTATCAATTAATTTATTAATTGAACAAATTTTCAACTTCAATTAACTTTTTAATTGGAAATATTTTGGTGATATTTTTTTCTGTGTGGACGAAACCGTGAACATTCCATTTTGATTTTTCACAAACGCTTCCGTTTCATTTTGTTAGTGCCCGTTCACGATTTCGGAAAGTAATTTTTTCTATTAGTGTATTTTCATTGGAAATGTAGCCTATACTAAGAAACCTAACATACCTAATTCAACTACTAAATGTACTATAATTCTATGTATAAATTTCAGGGTGTAATTATTTCAAAACTTGGCTCAGAGTCACGTTGTGTTTTTAATATGAAGACCATTATCTTTATTGCAATGCAACAAGCCTTTGGCTTGAAATCGATACCTAAATCTTATGCGAAGATGAAAATCATTGAATTTAAGTAAGTGAGTGCAAAACACTTTGCGACAGACGTACTAAAATTGTAAACACCAAACTCTAGTCAACTCCAGAAGCCCATGAAAAAAAAAAATCAGTCTTATGTTTTTCCTAATCGCCAAAGAAATGAGATATACGTATGTGGAAAATCAACCTGGCTGCATTGATGGTATTTGCTAATTTAGTGAGTATTAGTTTGGTGGCTTTAACACCACCATCACCACCACAAAAAAACGACTCTAAAGCCATTATTTGATAATAAAAAACAAAAATTGGCTAGCTTACAAGTTTTGCTAGGAAACTATAAACGTCTACTTGGTTAACGGCCATTCGACCATGTCAGTCTGTCAGTTGTTGTTGATGGGTCTGGTGGAAAGTGCGTATGAAATTTGTTTTGGAGACATTTCACCATTAGGTGCTACATGCTTGCTTTGGCTATCACCTTGCCTGTGCACTAAGTCTAAGATTTTCGCCTCCAACCACGACGGGTGGAGGTACTGGTGCTATAGGCCAACACTACCATAGGATTTGGTTCATTTTGTTTACATAAAACGTTTTGGCATCATGCAGTTCTTGCCAACAGTCTTGTCTACAATTTTTGGTATGCAACGATTTTCTCTCTCCTTGTTGTTTTTTTCTACACAGTAGTGGTATTGCTTTTCTTTGGCCTAAACTCTTTTAGTTATATTAGGCTTTGGCCACCAATAAGTGCCCGCAGACGTGTAGTTATGAATGGTTATGTGTTTGGAATAAATTAAAACTACTGACCAAGAGGGCCCTATTCCCTAGAAATTACATTTGATTTGGGCTTTCTGAGTGTGTTGGACTAGTACGCGAGTATCTACTTCAAGTCGTATGTGAAGTACTACCTGTTGGCATGTGTGGAGAGCTAATAGAAATCAAAGGTTAATAACTTTGAGTAGTCTTCGGACTTGGAGAAATTGTAAATCTAGGTCTTTGACCCCATTGTCATAAATAGCAGGAAATTACTATTAAATTGGTAATTCTTTGAGAATATGAATAAATAAAAATAGTTCTTTGTCCATATTTATCGTTTGTCATCGTTATCGTCCATCACAGTTTGCTTTCACTCATACGTGTAAGGTGGAATACTCGTACTTGGTGAGGTTGGAAAACTTAATACTTACATGTGTGTTTAAAACTAAAACAGAATTATTTATGCTTACTACAAATTTTCGATTTTACTTAGAAATTGTCTTTAAATTTTGTGGAAATGTTCTAGTCGATAAGTAAAATTCGAATAAACCCCAAGTCATGGTCTTACTTTCTGGGCTCTAAACAGATCATAAGCCGAACTCAAAAAAAAGATTTCCAGGCGCATCGGTATTGTATGCTTATTCTATAGTTTTGAATACTATGTTTCAAGTATTTTCTTTCGCCTCATCTTTCTATCGGATCCTTGGTGAGTGATAATAAATACCAACAACGGTTATGATAAGCTTTAACATATTCACCAAATAAGAGCTTCTCCAATTTGTGATCCGGAAGTAGAGCAAATTGGGACCATCTCCAATACATTTTACATGGACTTGCCATTGGATGGAAGGATGGTTGGTTGGGCTTATGTCCTGCGCAGAGAGGACAATGTTAAGATCTTGACCGGTTGCCAGAGGCAACAAAGGACTTATTTTTAGGGCTGGATGTTTGTTGGCCAACTTATGTTGGCAGCGGTAACATGCTCCTTCACACCCCCGCGACAAGCTACAGATTTCCCCGGTATGGGAGGATACCAACGACATGCAGGCAAATGACCGAAATCTCACGCATAAAATCAATTTTTGAACTTGTGAAAATTAAATATTTGGTGGTACGAAAAAGTTGACAACACATTACCAAAAACAAATCCAAAATGGTAAAACAATTGTTATTGAATTTTTTTTCTTGAATTCATAGTTTAGCAAGGTGCTTTAGAGATTTTGCTGGTGAAAAAAAGTTTTTAAAGTTATAAACTTAATTTAAAATGCAAAATTTAAATCAAGATATGTACTTTTAGTAAAAATTAACAGCGATTGTAAATATTGTTTGGTTATTTAAGAAAAATGTATGAAAATAAGCATATTTTTTCTTTGCTAAATATAATGTATGTCCCATGTTGTCTGGAGTAGAACTTACTACACGCACAGAAAAACCATGTTTGGACATGGTTGCCGCATCCATTTAATGCTTATCTAGAGCATGTAATTGCCGCGAAAACCATGTATTTTGTCTTTGTAAAAATAGTTTTCGAGCGGAGAAAAATGTATGGTGGCAATAAGCATTTGAATGGTTCTCAAATACCGCAAACATGTTTTATCATTTAAATGATAGAATTTGAAACCATTAAATGGTCGGGAAAATCATGTTCCTGACCATTCCATTTTTTTACTTTTTTACAGGGAAAAAAGTATTTTTATAGGTTGAGTATAGACATGTCTAGAACCATTACATGGCCATAAAGACCATTTACATTTTTTTCGTGAACATTTAATTTTTTAACTTTTTTGCAGCGAAAAGAATTTTATAAAAACATTGACCAGGTACACACGATTTTCATTTTGCGCGTCAGTCGTGTGTTGATTGTTTCTTGGAATGGACGAAGAATACGGATTTTTTGTGTTTTGTGTTAATTTATTTAAGTGGCACGTGGTTTTATGTGACCACAAAAAAAGTAAAGTGTAATTGAAAAAATGTACCTGTTTTTTGTACTGCATTTTGCTATATGGTATCATTTATTTTTATTTGCAGTTATATGATGTCTGCGTTTATACATTTGATGAGCACGATGTAAATATGGAATAATTACTTATTGTTGAAATTGAAATAAAATAGAGTGTGTAAAAATATATGATGTTTGCTTGAACGGCATTATAAATACAAATAAACAATGAATTAGTTTATAAATAAATAAAAACCAATAAATAAAATTAATTTTGTGTGTTTCTTTTCTCAAGTGGCGTCCTTTTTTCGACGATGAAAAAAGTTTTTTCATAAAGATCAAAACATTTTAGGTTGTGACCATGTTCTTTTAACTAGGAGAAAAACATTTTTAATGAATACCATAACATTTTAAATTGTGACCATTGTCTTTTCATTCAAACAAAATTCTTTTTATCAATATAATAACATTTTAGATGAGGACAATTATATTTTTCTTAGAACCATGTTCACTGAGCCAACATGGTTGCAGGTTAAAATGTTACATGGTCGCCGCAAAAATAGCTCCTATCATATTATTTTGCTCTTCGAATATGATTGTGACAATCATGTTTCTTCTCTGCGTGTATATTGGAACGTATTGGTAGAGTTTTATACTGCGTTAGAAAGGTTGAGATGTTGTCTTTCTTGCAAACATAAATTTGTCTGCTTATAAGTGCTAATGAAGGTACTCCATTAAAGGGTGATACGGTCAAAATTTGGTCAATATAAACTTGACGTATTTCTTTCAATTCTGCATTTAAAAAACCTGAACACCCCTCATTTTGAAGGTGTGTGTGTGTAGAATGTTGCTCCTATTTTGATTTTGGAATTCACTCTTCAGTTGTCAAAATGCCATCCAAGCAAGAAGAGCAGCGTATCAAAATTTGGCTCGCGCACCGCGAAAATCCGAGCTACTCGCACGTAAAGCTGGCAAAATCGCTAAAAGTTGCCAAATCAACCGTTACAAATGTAATTAAAGTGTTTGGGGAACGTTTGTATGGATCGGGGAAAATCGAAAACCGGAAGCCGCTGAGACGACAAAGAGAGTTGCCGGTAATTTCAAGCGAAACCCTAACCTCTCTCTCCGAGATGCCGCAAATAAGCTGGGTGTATCATCTACAACCGTGCATCGAGCCAAAAAACGAGCCGGACTATCGACTTACAAGAAGGTAGTGACTCCAAATCGCGATGATAAACAAAATACGACGGCCAAAGTGCGATCACGGAGGATGTACACGACGATGCTGACGAAGTTTGACTGCGTGGTAATGGACGACGAAACCTACGTCAAAGCCGACTACAAGCAGCTTCCGGGACAGGAGTTTTATACGGCAAAAGGAAGGGGAAAGGTAGCAGATATTTTCAAGCACATAAAACTGTCAAAATTCGCAAAGAAATATCTGGTTTGGCAAGCCATCTGTACCTGTGGCTTGAAAAGCAGCATTTTCATAGCTTCCTGGACTGTCACCAAGAAATTTACGTGAAAGAGTGTTTGAATAAACGTCTGCTGCCTTTCCTGAAGAAACACGGTTGTTCCGTACTGTTTTGGCCGGATTTGGCATCTTGCCATTACGGTAAAAAGGCCATGGAGTGGTACGCCGCCAACAACGTGTAGGTGGTTCCCAAGGACAAGAAACCTCCCAACACTCCCAGAGCTCCGCCCAATTGAGAAAAACTGGGCTATTGTCAAGCGGAACCTAAAGAAGACCAAAAAAACTGCTAAGGACGAGCAGCAGTTCAAGGCAAACTGGCTTTCTGCGGCGAAGAAGGTGGACAAGGTGGCTGTACAAAATCTGATGGCAGGTGTCAAGCGTGAGGCCCGGCAATTCGGATTTGGAAAAGCGAAAGCCTAACAGAATATTTTGCCTGAATTTTATACTAAGTGAACTTGAAAAAAAAATTTAATTTGATTTTTGAAATAAACGATTTCACCGATTTACACGCATTTTCCCTTGACCAAATTTTGACCGTATCACCCTTTATGTTGTGGCTCTCTCACGCTAAGAGAATACCAGTATTTTTGATATACTAAGTAAAGTTTCATTAATTTTAACCTCTCAAACTTGGACACTCCGAAAACTAGACACTCACCTTCAGTGTTTCAGAGGTGTATATCGGTTTTGGTATAGTCCCCATATACCCCGATCTCCCGATTTTACTTCTTGGGTTTCTAGAAACCGTAGTTTTTATCCGATTTGTCTAAAATTGGAAATCTATAGGCATTTTAGGATCACAAATTGGTGTATATCAGTCCATGTTGTAGTATAGCCCCCATATAGACCGATCTCCTGATCTCCGCAATTTTTATCCGATGTACCTGAAATTAAAAATCTAGTGATATTTTTGGTCTACGCATAAGTACGCCGAATATGGTGTATATCGGTTCATGTTTTCGTATTTACCTCATATACACATCCCAATTTTTATGCGATTTGCCTGATGTTCAAAATCAAGGGGTATTTTGGGTTCGGTCGACTTTGATATACCCCCATAGAGATCAATCTACCGATTTGACTTCGATACACCGCAATTTTTATCCGATTTACGGAAAATTCAAAATTTAGTGGTATTTTCGGTCCGTAAATAAATGTAGCGAATATAGTGTGGATCGTTCCATGTTTTGTATAGCACCCATGTGTTAAGTCTCCCGACTTCTATGTTGGTCCATATTTGCTTGGCAGAGTATCTGTCATCAAATCTATATATGTATTTTCAAGTAACCTGACGAACAGTTTTCTAAAAAAACAATTATATTTTTTGATTAACGGTGGTGGGTATTTAAGATTCGGCCCTGCCGTTATTCTTGTTTCAGTTAATTTTGATCGGAGAGAATATATTAGTAAGCTTCTTTATGACAGTTAAACCCTAACTAATGTATAACCGTTAGTGGTTTAGTTTGTTTAAAAATGGTTTGTTTTAATAAAAATTTTAATTAAAAAAATAAATCAATCGTTTTTTACTGACTTGGTCCTCCGAGATGGATCAAAAAGTTAATTGTATCAATTAATAATTGAAATCATTTTCAGTTTCAATCACCGTTTTAATTGGAAATATTTTGGTGATATTCTTTTATGTGTGTTCTTGTAGTTTAATCAACGCATAGTTTTAAGAGTGACATGGCTGCCCAGTATGGGAGATACTGCACTCAAAAAAAAGTGAACTCTCTATTTCACTAAAGCCATATTAACTTTATATTAGTTCATAGAATCATTATGTTTGGAAAAAGTTTATTTTAGTCAAATAATTTTTTGCGTATGTTAGTTAAATGAACTAAAAAACGGGAAAAAGTTATACACAAATAAAGCATAAAGATTTCCTAATTTCGTATTTCTTACAAAATAGTTCATTATTTCTTTAAATTTGTAAATTTTACCAAAAATGTGTCCATCATGAACTTCGTATGTCACTAAAGACATTCTTGCAATTTTGAACTCCAAGATTTCTCTTAAAAGTACAAAATTTTCTTTAACTACTGAAAAAATGTAGTTATGTCTAATAAATTTTCTTGAATTTGTCGAAAAATTTTTACTTATTTTTGCCATATCGGAGTGATGCCAGCGCTTGTAATACCGTTTAGTTAAAATTTTCTAAAAAAGTTCCAAATTTTCTAAAATTAATCGAAAGTTATCTTTCCAGGTGGGTTCACTGTTTTTTCAGTGTGGGTATGCCTCCCGCACACCTCCCATCCGTCCAGACACTGGACAATTCGACAGTGTAGTCGAAATAATTATTATCGAGAATTATCGTGTTTTCGCCTATTTTTGTGTTCGAATAAAGGAAAATAGAGGTACAGCCGCATATTGAACGCTCGTAGTGTTATAGGTAGTGTAAAGGATTTATTATAAATACTGTTATATTGAGGCGTGTTTAATAACCCAATAATTAAAAAAAACAGTTCTTTTCAAATAACGACAATCTACAATTTATTTGTTTAACTGACAGGTTTCATTTATTTGCTCTACGATGTATACTGTATAAACTTTAGCTTACGACTGACTTGACAGCTCATTTTTTAACTTTTGTTTTATTTCCCATTTCTTTTAAATATCGTTATAATTATCATTCAAATAATTAAATAAAATACATTTTCTTAGCGATCTATGTCTTATCTAAGAATATAAATGTTCTCTCTTAAATGTTAACTGGTAGTCCAGCCCATTAAATAAATTAATCAATTGGGAGCAATCCAATAAAGTACTCTAACCCGAAAAAGGGAATAAAAAACGGGTCACAATTTTCTTTTTTTCTATGCTACTTAAAACTACTTAAAACTAGTAATGAAGGTATTTACATGAATAAAATAAACAAAATTAAAATAATATAAATTAAAATAAAAAAAATAAAATAAAATAAAATAAAATAAAATAAGATAAAATATTTCATATCCAAGTTAATTACTGGGTGATATCGTAGACGGGATCTGAAAATTCTAATCTGCCATATCTCCTGTGGTAGTACATGAGTCTGCCGTCATTGTCATAGAGCAACCCACTGTCCGCCATGTGTGGCAATGCTGTCGGGACTTGACAGCTCTCCGGTAGGGGTTTATATACCGAGATATGACGATTTCGAATGTTCTCGCTAATTGGCGATTTCGAATGTTCTCGCTAATTGGCCTACAACATTCTAGATTAATCTACTACAGGTGATATGGCACACATACTTTTAGGCTTATGCTCATTGTCTTGGCTAATAATCTAGTGTATTCTACTATCTGGTAGATGTCGTGCAGGCATAAGTGATTATGGTCATATTACTACAACTATAACAATAAGTAAAACAAAAGGCGTTACTTTTACAATGAACGGTTGGAAAACTAAGAACACAAAAGATGTTTAGGAAAGTACTAGAAAATAAAGAAATGACTCTAACAAGTTATGACGTAATTTTATCGTTACAATTTGAAATTTAAATTAACGGAAACTAATTTAAAAAAACTTAAATTTGGAAATATCACATTCGTAACAATACAATTAATGAAAATAAAAATTAGAGTTAAATATTATTATTTAATTTCATACATGGTGTACAGAGAATGAAGCCTATCCATTTTTGTCGGTGGCGGCTGACACTAAGTTTTTGCCCCCGGCGCCGGACAATTATCCATTATAAAATCAATTTGAAGTTATCCGAATGGCAATGAGATTTGTTGTACAACCAACCTTAACATCAAATATACATTTCATTCCAATTTTCTGAGCTAAAATTATTACAGCAATTTGATACTGATTGGTTGTGGGTTGAATGTTCAAGTTTTTGGCAGAAAATATAACGAATATTAATACATTTTTCTATAAATCAATATTTTCATTGCAATGGCGGCTAAATTTGAGTCGAGATGAGTCGACATAATCGACGGCGCAACTCCATATCGTAGAATATGTCGAGCGATCGCAGCGAGACTTCAAGAAACTGAAAATTGATATAGAAAATGTTTATTATTATTGAAAGAGATTATTAAAAATTAAACTAGCTATATACATGAGATAGTTATTTCACCAAAATTACGAAAATTATCCACATTTCAATAGAAAATTGAAATATTTTATAACAAAATACAAAAAGTCACTAGATTGATTGATTCCGCGAAAACGCTTAAAAATTTTAAATCTTTCTAATTTAATCGAAATATTTGCTAAAAATTCTATTTTAAATTTAATCGCCGCGAATTTGGGAAACGGAAAGAAAAACTTAATTAATTTCATAAAATATTCATCATTGTTCAAAAATTCTATTGCTACATACATATACTATAAAACCTCTATTTACCACTCACCGCGATGGTC